>NC_056741.1:566656048-566998741 GCF_019279795.1 Protopterus annectens | reverse complement strand
ACTTTTTACAAGAACACAAAAGAACCAGCCCCCTCTAGCCAAAAGATAATTACACAGAGGAAAGGCTTCAGTTAAAACAATAGCCTACAGACAGCAAGCACTAGAGACACAAATGAAAGTTTTTAAACAGATAGGGATTTGTAAAGATACAGAATAGACAAAGTGTTATATATATATTAAATTTTAAAAACAGTAATCCGTAAAATAATCAAAAAAATCAAGATACTTATATTTTCAGCTCAGTTGCGGTCAACAACTTATCCAGTCTGCACTGTGTGTAAAGACAGAAACCCTATCAAAGTTAGGGCTTAAATACCAGAACAGAATTTTTTTTTTGACAAGAACACAAAAGAACCAGCCCCATTAGCCAAAGATAATTACACAGAGGAAAGGCTTCAGTTAAAACAATAGCTTACAGACAGCAAGCACTAGAGACACAAATGAAAGTTTTTAAACAGATAAGGATTTGTAAAGATACAGAATAGACAAAGTGCTATATATATATTAAATTTTAAAAACAGTAATCTGTAAAAATAATCAAAAAAATCAAGATACTTATATTTTCAGCTCAGTTGCGGTCAACAACTTATCCAGTCTGCACTGTGTGTAAAGACAGAAACCCTATCAAAGTTAGGGCTTAAATACCAGAACAGCTTTTTTTTTTTTTACAAGAACACAAAAGAACCAGCCCCCACTAGCCAAAAGATAATTACACAGAGGAAAGGCTTCAGTTAAAACAATAGCCTACAGACAGCAAGCACTAGAGACACAAATGAAAGTTTTTAAACAGATAAGGATTTGTAAAGATACAGAATAGACAAAGTGCTATATATATATTAAATTTTAAAAACAGTAATCTGTAAAAATAATCAAAAAAATCAAGATACTTATATTTTCAGCTCAGTTGCGGTCAACAACTTATCCAGTCTGCACTGTGTGTAAAGACAGAAACCCTATCAAAGTTAGGGCTTAAATACCAGAACAGCTTTTTTTTTATTTACAAGAACACAAAAGAACCAGCCCCCTCTAGCCAAAAGATAATTACACAGAGGAAAGGCTTCAGTTAAAACAATAGCCTACAGACAGCAAGCAGTAGAGACACAAATGAAAGTTTTTAAACAGATAGGGATTTGTAAAGATACAGAATAGACAAAGTGCTATATATATATTAAATTTTAAAAACAGTAATATGTAAAAATAATCAAAAAAAAAGAATCAAGATACTTATATTTTCAGCTCAGTTGCGGTCAACAACTTATCCAGTCTGCACTGTGTATAAAGACAGAAACCCTATCAAAGTTAGGGCTTAAATACCAGAACAGAATTTTTTTTTTTACAAGAACACAAAAGAACCAGCCCCCACTAGCCAAAAGATAGTTACACAGAGGAAAGGCTTCAGTTAAAACAATAGCCTACAGACAACAAGCACTAGAGACACAAATGAAAGTTTTTAAACAGATAAGGATTTGTAAAGATACAGAATAGACAAAGTGCTATATATGTATTAAATTTTAAAAACAGTAATCTGTAAAAATAATCAAAAAAATCAAGATACTTATATTTTCAGCTCAGTTGCGGTCAACAACTTATCCAGTCTGCACTGTGTGTAAAGACAGAAACCCTATCAAAGTTAGGGCTTAAATACCAGAACAGCTTTTTTTTTTTTTTACAAGAACACAAAAGAACCAGCCCCACTAGCCAAAAGATAATTACACAGAGGAAAGGCTTCAGTTAAAACAATAGCCTACAGACAGCAAGCACTAGAGACACAAATGAAAGTTTTTAAACAGATAAGGATTTGTAAAGATACAGAATAGACAAAGTGCTATATATATATATTAAATTTTAAAAACAGTAATCTGTAAAAATAATCAAAAAAAATCAAGATACTTATATTTTCAGCTCAGTTGCGGTCAACAACTTATCCAGTCTGCACTGTGTGTAAAGACAGAAACCCTATCAAAGTTAGGGCTTAAATACCAGAACAGCTTTTTTTTTTTTTACAAGAACACAAAAGAACCAGGCCCCACTAGCCAAAAGATAATTACACAGAGGAAAGGCTTCAGTTAAAACAATAGCCTACAGACAGCAAGCACTAGAGACACAAATGAAAGTTTTTAAACAGATAAGGATTTGTAAAGATACAGAATAGACAAAGTGCTATATATATATTAAATTTTAAAAACAGTAATCTGTAAAAATAATCAAAAAAATCAAGATACTTATATTTTCAGCTCAGTTGCGGTCAACAACTTATCCAGTCTGCACTGTGTGTAAAGACAGAAACCCTATCAAAGTTAGGGCTTAAATACCAGAACAGCTTTTTTTTTTTTTACAAGAATACAAAAGAACCAGCCCCACTAGCCAAAAGATAATTACACAGAGGAAAGGCTTCAGTTAAAACAATAGCCTACAGACAGCAAGCACTAGAGACACAAATGAAAGTTTTTAAACAGATAAGGATTTGTAAAGATACAGAATAGACAAAGTGCTATATATATATATTAAATTTTAAAAACAGTAATCTGTAAAAATAATCAAAAAAATCAAGATACTTATATTTTCAGCTCAGATGCGGTCAACAACTTATCCAGTCTGCACTGTGTGTAAAGACAGAAACCCTATCAAAGTTAGGGCTTAAATACCAGAACAGAATTTTTTTTTTACAAGAACACAAAAGAACCAGCCCCCACTAGCCAAAAGATAATTACACAGAGGAAAGGCTTCAGTTAAAACAATAGACTACAGACAGCAAGCGCTAGAGACACAAATGAAAGTTTTTAAACAGATAAGGATTTGTAAAGATACAGAATAGACAAAGTGCTATACATATATTAAATTTTAAAACCAGTAATCTGTAAAAATAATAAAAAAAAATTAAGATACTTATATTTTCAGCTCAGTTGCGGTCAACAACTTATCCAGTCTGCACTGTGTGTAAAGACAGAAACCCTATCAAAGTTAGGGCTTAAATACCAGAAAAGCTTTTTTTTTTATTTTTTACAAGAACACAAAAGAACCAGCCCCCACTAGCCAAAAGATAATTACACAGAGGAAAGGCTTCAGTTAAAACAATAGCCTACAGACAGCAAGCACTAGAGACACAAATGAAAGTTTTTAAACAGATAAGGATTTGTAAAGATACAGAATAGACAAAGTGCTATATATATATATTAAATTTAAAAACAGTAATCTGTAAAAATAATAAAAAAAATCAAGATACTTATATTTTCAGCTCAGTTGCGGTCAACAACTTATCCAGTCTGCACTGTGTGTAAAGACAGAAACCCTATCAAAGTTAGGGCTTAAATACCAGAACAGCTTTTTTTTTTTTTTACAAGAACACAAAAGAACCAGCCCCCACTAGCCAAAAGATAATTACACAGAGGAAAGGCTTCAGTTAAAACAATAGCCTACAGACAGCAAGCACTAGAGACACAAATGAAAGTTTTTAAACAGATAAGGATTTGTAAAGATACAGAATAGACAAAGTGCTATATATATATTAAATTTTAAAAACAGTAATCTGTAAATAATCAAAAAAAATCAAGATACTTATATTTTCAGCTCAGTTGCGGTCAACAACTTATCCAGTCTGCACTGTGTGTAAAGACAGAAACCCTATCAAAGTTAGGGCTTAAATACCAGAACAGCTTTTTTTTTTTTTTACAAGAACACAAAAGAACCAGCCCCCACTAGCCAAAAGATAATTACACAGAGGAAAGGCTTCAGTTAAAACAATAGCCTACAGACAGCAAGCACTAGAGACACAAATGAAAGTTTTTAAACAGATAAGGATTTGTAAAGATACAGAATAGACAAAGTGCTATATATATATTAAATTTTAAAAACAGTAATCTGTAAAAATAATCAAAAAAAAATCAAGATACTTATATTTTCAGCTCAGTTGCGGTCAACAACTTATCCAGTCTGCACTGTGTGTAAAGACAGAAACCCTATCAAAGTTAGGGCTTAAATACCAGAACAGCTTTTTTTTTATTTTTACAAGAACATAAAAGAACCAGCCCCCACTAGCCAAAAGATAATTACACAGAGGAAAGGCTTCAGTTAAAACAATAGCTTACAGACAGCAAGCACTAGAGACATAAATGAAAGTTTTAAACAGATAAGGATTTGTAAAGATACAGAATAGACAAAGTGCTATACATATATTAAATTTTAAAAACAGTAATCTGTAAAAATAATCAAAAAAAATTAAGATACTTATATTTTCAGCTCAGTTGCGGTCAACAACTTATCCAGTCTTCACTGTGTGTAAAGACAGAAGCCCTATCAAAGTTAGGGCTTAAATACCAGAACAGAATTTTTTTTTTTACAAGAACACAAAAGAACCAGCCCCCACTAGCCAAAAGATAATTACACAGAGGAAAGGCTTCAGTTAAAACAATAGCCTACAGACAGCAAGCACTAGAGACACAAATGAAAGTTTTTAAACAGATAAGGATTTGTAAAGATACAGAATAGACAAAGTGCTATATATATATTAAATTTTAAAAACAGTAATCTGTAAAAATAATCAAAAAAATCAAGATACTTATATTTTCAGCTCAGATGCGGTCAACAACTTATCCAGTCTGCACTGTGTGTAAAGACAGAAACCCTATCAAAGTTAGGGCTTAAATACCAGAACAGCTTTTTTTTTATTTTTACAAGAACACAAAAGAACCAGCCCCCACTAGCCAAAAGATAATTACACAGAGGAAAGGCTTCAGTTAAAACAATAGACTACAGACAGCAAGCGCTAGAGACACAAATGAAAGTTTTTAAACAGATAAGGATTTGTAAAGATACAGAATAGACAAAGTGCTATACATATATTAAATTTTAAAAACAGTAATCTGTAAATAATCAAAAAAAATTAAGATACTTATATTTTCAGCTCAGTTGCGGTCAACAACTTATCCAGTCTGCACTGTGTGTAAAGACAGAAACCCTATCAAAGTTAGGGCTTAAATACCAGAACAGCTTTTTTTTATTTTTACAAGAACACAAAAGAACCAGCCCCCACTAGCCAAAAGATAATTACACAGAGGAAAGGCTTCAGTTAAAACAATAGCCTACAGACAGCAAGCACTAGAGACACAAATGAAAGTTTTTAAACAGATAAGGATTTGTAAAGATACAGAATAGACAAAGTGCTATACATATATTAAATTTTAAAACCAGTAATCTGTAAAAATAATAAAAAAAATTAAGATACTTATATTTTCAGCTCAGTTGCGGTCAACAACTTATCCAGTCTGCACTGTGTGTAAAGACAGAAACCCTATCAAAGTTAGGGCTTAAATACCAGAAAAGCTTTTTTTTTTTTTTTACAAGAACACAAAAGAACCAGCCCCCACTAGCCAAAAGATAATTACACAGAGGAAAGGCTTCAGTTAAAACAATAGCCTACAGACAGCAAGCACTAGAGACACAAATGAAAGTTTTTAAACAGATAAGGATTTGTAAAGATACAGAATAGACAAAGTGCTATATATATATATTAAATTTTAAAAACAGTAATCTGTAAAAATAATCAAAAAAAATCAAGATACTTATATTTTCAGCTCAGTTGCGGTCAACAACTTATCCAGTCTGCACTGTGTGTAAAGACAGAAACCCTATCAAAGTTAGGGCTTAAATACCAGAACAGCTTTTTTTTTTTTTACAAGAACACAAAAGAACCAGCCCCACTAGCCAAAAGATAATTACACAGAGGAAAGGCTTCAGTTAAAACAATAGCCTACAGACAGCAAGCACTAGAGACACAAATGAAAGTTTTTAAACAGATAAGGATTTGTAAAGATACAGAATAGACAAAGTGCTATATATATATTAAATTTTAAAAACAGTAATCTGTAAAAATAATCAAAAAAAATCAAGATACTTATATTTTCAGCTCAGTTGCGGTCAACAACTTATCCAGTCTGCACTGTGTGTAAAGACAGAAACCCTATCAAAGTTAGGGCTTAAATACCAGAACAGCTTTTTTTTTTTTTTACAAGAACACAAAAGAACCAGCCCCCACTAGCCAAAAGATAATTACACAGAGGAAAGGCTTCAGTTAAAACAATAGCCTACAGACAGCAAGCACTAGAGACACAAATGAAAGTTTTTAAACAGATAAGGATTTGTAAAGATACAGAATAGACAAAGTGCTATATATATATTAAATTTTAAAAACAGTAATCTGTAAAAATAATCAAAAAAATCAAGATACTTATATTTTCAGCTCAGTTGCGGTCAACAACTTATCCAGTCTGCACTGTGTGTAAAGACAGAAACCCTATCAAAGTTAGGGCTTAAATACCAGAACAGCTTTTTTTTTTTTTTACAAGAACACAAAAGAACCAGCCCCCACTAGCCAAAAGATAATTACACAGAGGAAAGGCTTCAGTTAAAACAATAGCCTACAGACAGCAAGCACTAGAGACACAAATGAAAGTTTTTAAACAGATAAGGATTTGTAAAGATACAGAATAGACAAAGTGCTATATATATATTAAATTTTAAAAACAGTAATCTGTAAAAATAATCAAAAAAATCAAGATACTTATATTTTCAGCTCAGTTGCGGTCAACAACTTATCCAGTCTGCACTGTGTGTAAAGACAGAAACCCTATCAAAGTTAGGGCTTAAATACCAGAACAGCTTTTTTTTTTTTTACAAGAACACAAAAGAACCAGCCCCCACTAGCCAAAAGATAATTACACAGAGGAAAGGCTTCAGTTAAAACAATAGCCTACAGACAGCAAGCACTAGAGACACAAATGAAAGTTTTTAAACAGATAAGGATTTGTAAAGATACAGAATAGACAAAGTGCTATATATATATTAAATTTTAAAAACAGTAATCTGTAAAAATAATCAAAAAAAATCAAGATACTTATATTTTCAGCTCAGTTGCGGTCAACAACTTATCCAGTCTGCACTGTGTGTAAAGACAGAAACCCTATCAAAGTTAGGGCTTAAATACCAGAACAGCTTTTTTTTTATTTTTACAAGAACATAAAAGAACCAGCCCCCACTAGCCAAAAGATAATTACACAGAGGAAAGGCTTCAGTTAAAACAATAGCCTACAGACAGCAAGCACTAGAGACACAAATGAAAGTTTTTAAACAGATAAGGATTTGTAAAGATACAGAATAGACAAAGTGCTATACATATATTAAATTTTAAAAACAGTAATCTGTAAAAATAATCAAAAAAAATCAAGATACTTATATTTTCAGCTCAGTTGCGGTCAACAACTTATCCAGTCTGCACTGTGTGTAAAGACAGAAACCCTATCAAAGTTAGGGCTTAAATACCAGAACAGCTTTTTTTTTTTTTACAAGAACACAAAAGAACCAGCCCCCACTAGCCAAAAGATAATTACACAGAGGAAAGGCTTCAGTTAAAACAATAGCCTACAGACAGCAAGCACTAGAGACACAAATGAAAGTTTTTAAACAGATAAGGATTTGTAAAGATACAGAATAGACAAAGTGCTATATATATATTAAATTTTAAAAACAGTAATCTGTAAAAATAATAAAAAAAAAATCAAGATACTTATATTTTCAGCTCAGTTGCGGTCAACAACTTATCCAGTCTGCACTGTGTGTAAAGACAGAAACCCTATCAAAGTTAGGGCTTAAATACCAGAACAGCTTTTTTTTATTTTTACAAGAACACAAAAGAACCAGCCCCCACTAGCCAAAAGATAATTACACAGAGGAAAGGCTTCAGTTAAAACAATAGCCTACAGACAGCAAGCACTAGAGACACAAATGAAAGTTTTTAAACAGATAAGGATTTGTAAAGATACAGAATAGACAAAGTGCTATATATATATTAAATTTTAAAAACAGTAATCTGTAAAAATAATCAAAAAAATCAAGATACTTATATTTTCAGCTCAGTTGCGGTCAACAACTTATCCAGTCTTCACTGTGTGTAAAGACAGAAGCCCTATCAAAGTTAGGGCTTAAATACCAGAACAGAATTTTTTTTTTACAAGAACACAAAAGAACCAGCCCCCACTAGCCAAAAGATAATTACACAGAGGAAAGGCTTCAGTTAAAACAATAGCCTACAGACAGCAAGCACTAGAGACACAAATGAAAGTTTTTAAACAGATAAGGATTTGTAAAGATACAGAATAGATAAAGTGCTATATATATATTAAATTTTAAAAACAGTAATCTGTAAAAATAATCAAAAAAATCAAGATACTTATATTTTCAGCTCAGTTGCGGTCAACAACTTATCCAGTCTGCACTGTGTGTAAAGACAGAAACCCTATCAAAGTTAGGGCTTAAATACCAGAACAGCTTTTTTTTTTTTTACAAGAACACAAAAGAACCAGCCCCCACTAGCCAAAAGATAATTACACAGAGGAAAGGCTTCAGTTAAAACAATAGCCTACAGACAGCAAGCACTAGAGACACAAATGAAAGTTTTTAAACAGATAAGGATTTGTAAAGATACAGAATAGACAAAGTGCTATATATATATTAAATTTTAAAAACAGTAATCTGTAAAAATAATCAAAAAAAATCAAGATACTTATATTTTCAGCTCAGTTGCGGTCAACAACTTATCCAGTCTGCACTGTGTGTAAAGACAGAAACCCTATCAAAGTTAGGGCTTAAATACCAGAACAGAATTTTTTTTTTTACAAGAACACAAAAGAACCAGCCCCCACTAGCCAAAAGATAATTACACAGAGGAAAGGCTTCAGTTAAAACAATAGCCTACAGACAGCAAGCACTAGAGACACAAATGAAAGTTTTTAAACAGATAAGGATTTGTAAAGATACAGAATAGACAAAGTGCTATATATATATTAAATTTTAAAAACAGTAATCTGTAAAAATAATCAAAAAAATCAAGATACTTATATTTTCAGCTCAGTTGCGGTCAACAACTTATCCAGTCTGCACTGTGTGTAAAGACAGAAACCCTATCAAAGTTAGGGCTTAAATACCAGAACAGCTTTTTTTTTTTTACAAGAACACAAAAGAACCAGCCGCCACTAGCCAAAAGATAATTACACAGAGGAAAGGCTTCAGTTAAAACAATAGCCTACAGACAGCAAGCACTAGAGACACAAATGAAAGTTTTTAAACAGATAAGGATTTGTAAAGATACAGAATAGACAAAGTGCTATATATATATTAAATTTTAAAAACAGTAATCTGTAAAAATAATCAAAAAAAAATCAAGATACTTATATTTTCAGCTCAGTTGCGGTCAACAACTTATCCAGTCTGCACTGTGTGTAAAGACAGAAACCCTATCAAAGTTAGGGCTTAAATACCAGAACAGCTTTTTTTTTATTTTTACAAGAACACAAAAGAACCAGCCCCCTCAAGCCAAAAGATAATTACACAGAGGAAAGGCTTCAGTTAAAACAATAGCTTACAGACAGCAAGCACTAGAGACATAAATGAAAGTTTTTAAACAGATAAGGATTTGTAAAGATACAGAATAGACAAAGTGCTATATATATATATTAAGTTTTTTAAAAACAGTAATCTGTAAAAATAATCAAAAAAAAATCAAGATACTTATATTTTCAGCTCAGTTGCGGTCAACAACTTATCCAGTCTGCACTGTGTGTAAAGACAGAAACCCTATCAAAGTTAGGGCTTAAATACCAGAACAGAATTTTTTTTTTTACAAGAACACAAAAGAACCAGCCCCCACTAGCCAAAAGATAATTACACAGAGGAAAGGCTTCAGTTAAAACAATAGCCTACAGACAGCAAGCACTAGAGACACAAATGAAAGTTTTTAAACAGATAAGGATTGTAAAGATACAGAATAGACAAAGTGCTATATATATATTAAATTTTAAAAACAGTAATCTGTAAAAATAATCAAAAAAAAATCAAGATACTTATATTTTCAGCTCAGTTGCGGTCAACAACTTATCCAGTCTGCACTGTGTGTAAAGACAGAAACCCTATCAAAGTTAGGGCTTAAATACCAGAACAGCTTTTTTTTTTATTTTTACAAGAACACAAAAGAACCAGCCCCCACTAGCCAAAAGATAATTACACAGAGGAAAGGCTTCAGTTAAAACAATAGCCTACAGACAGCAAGCACTAGAGACACAAATGAAAGTTTTTAAACAGATAAGGATTTGTAAAGATACAGAATAGACAAAGTGCTATATATATATTAAATTTTAAAAACAGTAATCTGTAAAAATAATCAAAAAATCAAGATACTTATATTTTCAGCTCAGTTGCGGTCAACAACTTATCCAGTCTGCACTGTGTGTAAAGACAGAAACCCTATCAAAGTTAGGGCTTAAATACCAGAACAGAATTTTTTTTTTACAAGAACACAAAAGAACCAGCCCTCACTAGCCAAAAGATAGTTACACAGAGGAAAGGCTTCAGTTAAAACAATAGCCTACAGACAGCAAGCACTAGAGACACAAATGAAAGTTTTTAAACAGATAAGGATTTGTAAAGATACAGAATAGACAAAGTGCTATATATATATTAAATTTTAAAAACAGTAATCTGTAAAAATAATCAAAAAAATCAAGATACTTATATTTTCAGCTCAGTTGCGGTCAACAACTTATCCAGTCTGCACTGTGTGTAAAGACAGAAACCCTATCAAAGTTAGGGCTTAAATACCAGAACAGCTTTTTTTTTTTTTTACAAGAACACAAAAGAACCAGCCCCCACTAGCCAAAAGATAATTACACAGAGGAAAGGCTTCAGTTAAAACAATAGCCTACAGACAGCAAGCACTAGAGACACAAATGAAAGTTTTTAAACAGATAAGGATTTGTAAAGATACAGAATAGACAAAGTGCTATATATATATATTAAATTTTAAAACAGTAATCTGTAAAAATAATAAAAAAAATCAAGATACTTATATTTTCAGCTCAGTTGCGGTCAACAACTTATCCAGTCTGCACTGTGTGTAAAGACAGAAACCCTATCAAAGTTAGGGCTTAAATACCAGAACAGAATTTTTTTTTTTACAAGAACACAAAAGAACCAGCCGCCACTAGCCAAAAGGTAATTACACAGAGGAAAGGCTTCAGTTAAAACAATAGCCTACAGACAGCAAGCACTAGAGACACAAATGAAAGTTTTTAAACAGATAAGGATTTGTAAAGATACAGAATAGATAAAGTGCTATATATATATTAAATTTTAAAAACATTAATCTGTAAAAATAAAAAATAAAAATCAAGATACTTATATTTTCAGCTCAGTTGCGGTCAACAACTTATCCAGTCTGCACTGTGTGTAAAGACAGAAACCCTATCAAAGTTAGGGCTTAAATACCAGAACAGCTTTTTTTTTTTTTAACAAGAACACAAAAGAACCAGCCGCCACTAGCCAAAAGGTAATTACACAGAGGAAAGGCTTCAGTTAAAACAATAGCCTACAGACAGCAAGCACTAGAGACACAAATGAAAGTTTTTAAACAGATAAGGATTTGTAAAGATACAGAATAGACAAAGTGCTATATATATATATTAAATTTTAAAAACAGTAATCTGTAAAAATAATCAAAAAAAATCAAGATACTTATATTTTCAGCTCAGTTGCGGTCAACAACTTATCCAGTCTGCACTGTGTGTAAAGACAGAAACCCTATCAAAGTTAGGGCTTAA
The DNA here is from genome assembly GCF_019279795.1 of Protopterus annectens. Taxonomy (NCBI): domain Eukaryota; kingdom Metazoa; phylum Chordata; order Ceratodontiformes; family Protopteridae; genus Protopterus; species Protopterus annectens. The sequence continues at coordinate 566,987,099 of NC_056741.1, read as the reverse complement.
ATACCAGAACAGCTTTTTTTTTACAAGAACACAAAAGAACCAGCCCTCACTAGCCAAAAGATAATTACACAGAGGAAAGGCTTCAGTTAAAACAATAGCCTACAGACAGCAAGCACTAGAGACACAAATGAAAGTTTTTAAACAGATAAGGATTTGTAAAGATACAGAATAGACAAAGTGCTATATATATATTAAATTTTAAAACCAGTAATCTGTAAAAATAATCAAAAAAAATCAAGATACTTATATTTTCAGCTCAGTTGCGGTCAACAACTTATCCAGTCTGCACTGTGTGTAAAGACAGAAACCCTATCAAAGTTAGGGCTTAAATACCAGAACAGCTTTTTTTTTTTTTTTTTTTACAAGAACACAAAAGAACCAGCCCCCACTAGCCAAAAGATAATTACACAGAGGAAAGGCTTCAGTTAAAACAATAGCCTACAGACAGCAAGCACTAGAGACACAAATTAAAGTTTTTAAACAGATAAGGATTTGTAAAGATACAGAATAGACAAAGTGTTTTATATATATATATATATATATATATATTAAATTTTAAAAACAGTAATCTGTAAAAATAATCAAAAAAAATCAAGATACTTATATTTTCAGCTCAGTTGCCGTCAACAACTTATCCAGTCTGCACTGTGTGTAAAGACAGAAACCCTATCAAAGTTAGGGCTTAAATACCAGAGCAGCTTTTTAGTGGATATCCACTAGCCCAACAGTCCACTGCCTGTTGTGCTTCACCAGCTTCTCAAGTGACTCTGAAAAATTTCTAGCCATCAGCAACAGCAGCCTGATCACCTGTTTTCTTGCTAACTGGTAAGACGTTTTTCTGTGTCACATATTTAGTGTGGATGATGTTAAATAGCTTGTATATTTCTTAGACAGTTTGTATATTTTTAGACAGTTTGGATGTTTAATTTGACAGTATGGATATTTTCATGCATAATTCAAGCAAATGTAAAAAATTGCAATGTTGGTATACACAGCACATTAGTAAATGTAAAACCTTAGTAGGGCAGGTTGATAGTAAGGCATTATGCAAATGTATTACAATATTTAACTGGTATCTCAAAGAAAACTATGTGGCGTATGACAAATGTTTATTGTGTGACTCAACAAAAACTGCATTTTGTGTATTATGTCATAAAACAATAGACTGTGAAGACAGATCTGTTCATGATAAAGAATTAACTAAGGCTAAAGTGTTTCCATTATATTCAGATGTTAAACAGTTATGTCCTGTCACCACATGTGAGTCAAATCAGTTACTGATAGAACCCCTAGTACATTTTGTTACAAAGGAATGTAGTAAACGTCTAAAAAAGAGACACAATGAGTTCAGGAAGTTTAGACAAGTTATACAAACATCTTTTCAAAAGTGCATAGGAGTTTCAAATTCAGCAAAACAGCTTACTAAAAAATGTCAAAAAGACCATGCAATATTACAGGAGACTCTTGAACAACAGTTACAAGATGAAGAAAATAGATTAGCTGAACTGACAGAGACTGACTTCCTACATACATTGGGAAAGAGTAGGAAACTACAGCTGATCTGTACAAAAGAGATATATTTTATAATATGTTTGTGTTTTGAAAATGGTTAAGCTTACACGGTAGGATGGTAGGATCTGACAAATCATTCTCAAATGTTTAAAACTTCCATTCAATTAAAGCAAGACATATATCAGTACTACAGTAAAGTAGAGCATATGACTGCCATTCTTAGCATAGTCAAAAGGTAAACAAAACTGTTCTAATGTATAAAATTAAATAAAAATAGATAATGAGTAAAAAGCTAAAGTCACAAGACTGACATGATTGTATAAAGATATACAGATACAAGACAGACATGCATGTATGTTATTTTCATCTAGACTACAATGCACAAAAGCAAAAGGCAGACAACAGCGAATATAAATAATGTAAGTATAAACATATGTTAATTAAGCTAATATCTATTTTGTTTTTTACAATTTTTTTTATAATTATATAGTAACACCAAACTGAATTTTAAAAAGAAATAAAATCACAGATGGTATTAGTTAAACAGTTTTTGTAAAATTAATGCTAGGACAGTTAAATAGTTAAATAAATAAAATACTGAAATCCATTTAAGCTAATTGTAAAATAATGTCTGTTTATGTAGATAGTTATGCAAATCACTATCACATTAAATGAAAAATGCCAAAAAAATTAACTATAGTTTACATAGTATGAAATGTGAGCTCAGACCTTCCTAGACTGAATGAATAGTTACAGGAAATGTTGGAAAGATAAGATAAACAACAAGACTGATTGCCAGACAAGTAGCTTGAGTTTTTCTAAAGCATCATTGTTATTAAAACATACTTGTTAAAATGTTTACAGGCAACACTATTTGGTAATTGTAATAAAATGCCACTGATAATCTGTTTACAAGTAAATGTTAAAAGAAAAAACTCAGTTGCATCAAGTACAGCCAATAAATGGGCTATAGTATACATACAGTTCAAATCAATTGTGCAGTAGGGGGTAAATGCCTACTAGTGGTAGTAAACAGCAAACGCTTTATAAAAAAATATCAAATCAAACAGAGGTCTATAGTTTGGTAACCTAATAAAATAAATGTATAACCAAAGTGTTGGGCTGACATACATTCTATTCTCACAGTATACAGTAGATAAATAGTGCTGCAGTACTACAGGGGGAGGGGTACTTTCTCAGTTTTACACTGACTGTATAAGCAGTATTGCACAAGAGTCAGAAATAAAGCTACAGAAAGAATAAACAACAAGGGTCTAAAATAAAGCTACAGAAAAAATAAACAACAAGGGTCTGAAATAAAGCTACAGAAAAAAATAAACAAGGGTCTGAAATAAAGCTACAGAAAAGATAAACAAGGGTCAGAAATAAAGCTATAAGAAAAAAATAATATTTCATTCCTTTTTAACAATACTCTTTCAGGGGGAGGGAAAAACAGGTATTAGTGTATTAGAAACTGGATTAAACCTGACAGGATAAGATGTTTTACAAGTTGTTAATAGCTATCATAATGGTTATTATTGTATTGTTTAGTATTAAATTGTATTTACAACCTGTTAAACTGTAAATCTATACAAAAGATGGTTTAAAAAAAAACAAGAGATGGCTTAAAATTGATAACAGCTATACAAGAGTGAGTAAAGATATGTAAAAAAATTGAACAAGATTGGTCACTATTTCAATATGTTTTTGGCAATATTAATGCTATTAAATTTGTAAGATTAGACTAAATTTACTTTATAGTCTTTGTATGTACAAATACAGAAGAATTCAGTACAAATTAAATTAATGTCTAGCAATGAATATGTGTGAAAAACCATGTTTTAAAATAATTGGGTTCAGGATAGCTGCTAGATTGAAATGCATGAATAGCAAACAGTCTGTGTAAATACATACTGTATAGAATACATTGTAATAAGTTTAAAAGTAATTTGTCAAGTTGTAATATCACTGGATGTTCTTCATACCACATTGCTGCAGTCCTAACACTTGGGTAGTCCGCTGTCCCAGTCGGCCCGAATACCAAAGTATATGGCTGACGTCGGTCAAGGCGCATTAGTCTGACGTCAGGACGTCAGGGTACAATTGCGCATGACCGACGTCATATCCTCAGTCTTTTTTGCCGCATGGTCCGATGCAGAAGCAGTTTTGCAAGTGCAGGTTGGCGTTCTGAGATTTTCCGAAGTCGGAGTTTCAGACCGAATCCAAGTTGGCTAAGTACCCCGTTGGGGATTATTTTGGTTTTTTCTTGCCTCAGTATTTTACCGGATGTCAGAAAAAGTGAATAACTGTATTTCTTGTGGGAAACAGATACCTCATAGGGATTACCATACCTTGTGTATACCTTGCTTAGGGCCTGAGCACGACGTTGTTGGCTGTCGCTCTTGTGCTAGATTTAACAAACGCACTATAAAGAGAAGATTAGATTGTGCCAGGTTAGTTTTGGGAAGCGGTGTAATTATAAAATGCCGTCGGATGCTCCGGCCGCTTCCAAAAAGCGCAAGGACAAAACAGCAAAGCCTAGGCTGGAAGAACCGTCCGTCCAGGACGTCGGTTCTTTAGAGGGCTCGGTGGAGCCAGGGGTTCAGCCAGAAATTTCTTTGGAATCCCAGGGAGAGACTTTATTACTGCAAGTGTGACCTCTCAGGAGGTAGGCCAGGCGGAAGGGGCTTCTCAGGTAGCTGTTCTTCCCTCCCTTCCTAAGGTGGTTAGGCCCTCCCCTGCTGTTTCCAAGGCTTCTCCCAGGGGCAGGCCAGGTTTTGTTTCAGGAGTTACCCCTAGTTCTTCAGGGTCTGTACCTAAGAAGCATATGCTTAAGATGGCAGAAGATTTGATTACACTGATTAGAAGTTCTATGCCCCCTCCTGATAAGAGGCCTAGGGTGGAACCTGAGCTTGGGAGTTTTGAGCAGTGTTCGGATGCTTCTGAGTCTTCGGCTGAAGACTTGCAGGAGTATTCCCCTTACTCTGATTCTGATGTAGATGATTCTACTCCTTCTGCTTCTCCTCCTGAGGATTTTTCATTTTCAGAGACTCTTCATTCCATGAGGGAGCATTTTAAATGGGAAGGTCAGGATTTCTCTGATTCCAGGAAAAGGCTTAGGGAATTTTTGTTTCTACCCCAGCATAGGCCTTTAGCTATACCTCCTGTTCTAGATGTGGTAGAGGATGTTTTTGCAGAGGCTTCTCTGAACCCTGACTCTTTGCCTCCTGCTCCAGTTAAACCGGATAGATATTATAGGGTGCCTGAAGCTCATAAGTATCTTTTAAGAGTCCTAGGGCAGACCCAGAAACTGTTTCACAGGGGCCTAAAGGTGTTAAGGCTTCTGTTGTTAAAAATCCTGTTCCTCCAGATAAAGAGGCTAGGGCTTTGGATAGATGGGGAAAGAAAGTGTATACTTCTTCCACTTTGGCCATGAGAGCTTTGAACTGCCAGTTTCACATGTTGAAATACCAAAATTATCTCCTTTCACAATTAAAGTCTAAGGTAGATGCTTTGGCGGAAGGTATTGAGTGTAAAGAGTTGCAGGATTTAGTTCATGTTTCTGAACAGGTGGGTAAGCATTCTTTGCAATGTGGTTTTGATGCTGTGCAGGCCTCTTCGAGGGTGGCTGCCACTGGTTCGGTTCTTCGCAGGCACGCCTGGTTGAGGGATCAGAATTTAGCTGAGCATGTGAAAACAAGGATTTTAGATGCTCCCTTACAATCTGATGTGTTGTTTGGTTCGCCTGTGGAAGCAGTTCTAAAGAAAATGGAAGACAAGGCTAAGTCTATGCAGACTGTTAAAGATTTTTTGCAGGTTCAGCCTCCGAAGTTTAGTAGAAATTGGCCTACCAAGGGGTGGACATATCCTGCTTATGATTCCCAGTCTAGGGGTAGGTCTAGACGTGGTAGAGGCAGAGCTCAAGGTTCTTTAGGCCTAGAACAGGGAGTTCACCTGCTCAGTCTTCTGGTGAGGGCAGGGGTCAGTCCTTTCGTAAACAGACACAATGACCTGCCTTTTCAGCTGCCAGAATCTTATCGTCTGGCAGCACCTTTGGGAGGAAGGTTGGCACTTTTCAAAGAAAACTGGAGTTTAATTACCCAAGACAGATGGGTATTGGATATCATTCACCACGGTTACAGGTTTTATTTCCATACCTTGCCTCCTTTCAAAGGCATGCCAGACATTCCTCCTCAACAAAGGAAAGAGGCTCACAAGCAAATTTCTCTGTTGCTCCAAATAGGGGCCATTCAGCCGGTTCCTGTGCCAGAAAGGGGCCTAGGATTTTATTCTCGCCTGTTCCTAGTACCAAAAAAGGGGAACACGTAGAGACCAATTTTGGATCTGTCTATCCTCTACACTTATCTGGACATTCCCAAGTTCAAAATGTTGACGTTACAACAGCTTTTACCTCTGCTGGGCAAAGATCACTGGATGGTAACTTTGGATCTCAAGGAAGCTTACCTTCATGTTCCTATCAGACTAATTTGCAGGAAGTATCTGCGTTTTCGAGCTGGGAATTCTCATTATCAGTTCTCTGCATTGCCCTTTGGCTTATCTACTGCGCCCAGAGTATTCACAAAGGTTCTGGCTCCAGTGATAGCTTTCTTCAGGCTAAAAGGAATACAAATCTATCCTTATTTGGACGATTGCCTGATTCTGGCTCAAGGAAGGGACGTGCTTCTTCAGCATTTGGAATATGTGATAGCAGTGCTAAGATGCCTAGGGTATTCTGTGAACGAAATAAAGTCCAGTCTAGTACCCTCTCAAGACATGTGCTTTCTGGGTGTGAGACTGAATACAGCAACCCAGATGGCCTTTTAACCCCGGACAAACAAAAGAATCTTTCTCTTTACTTCCATCAACTATCTCATCAGTCCGGGCTGACTGCAAGGACAGTCCTTCAAGCCTTAGGGTTCATGGCATCTTGTATTCTGGTACTTCCCAATGCCAAACTGCATATGAGGAAGCTACAATGGTATCTCAAAAATGTATGGACACAGCACTGCCAGGATTTGGACACTGTCATTCAAATAATACCTTGCATTCAAAAGGAATTTTTGTGGTGGGCTCAGGAATGTCACCTAAACAAGGGACTCTCTGTGACCCGGCCAGAGGCGAGTCAGATTCTAACGACAGATGCCTCAGACACAGCTTGGGGAGCTCATCTGGATGGAAAGTGGATTCAAGACAAGTGGCCTGCCAGACTGCAGCATCTACATATCAACATGAAGGAGATGTTAGCAGTCCAGTTTGCATTACTGGCTTTCAAGGATTTACTTCTTCCAGGGCAGGTGTTGATTCTAACAGACAACACAACTGTCATGTGGTACATCAACAAACAAGGGGGAACACATTCTTATCCTCTATGCAGGCAAGCAATGATTTTGTGGGAGACTGCGTTAAGCTTGCAGCTGAATCTTCAAGCAAGGTTTCTGCCAGGAGCACAGAACTCCTTAGCAGATGTGTTAAGCAGGCAAATCATGGATCCCCACGAGTGGAAACTGGATCTTCATGTATTTCAGACATTGACAGTGTCATGGGGAACTCCAGACATAGATCTGTTCGCTTCTCCACTAAACCACCAGCTGCCAAAGTTTTGCACAAAAAGGTTTCATCACACAGCCTGGAAAGTGGATGCTCTTTCTTTCAGTTGGAAAAATCTTCATGTGTATGCCTTTCCACCTCTGCCTCTCCTCCCAAAGGTACTTCTAAAGGTCAGACAAGACAAGCCAAGGATGATTTTAATAGCTCCAGATTGGCCTCGGCAGCACTGGTACTCATTGCTGAGGAGTCTGGTAAGGAAGCCTCCATGGCCCTTACCTTTGATTCCACACCTATTGTCTCAGAAGGACGGGCATCTGCTCAATGTCAAGCTTCACTCTCTTCATCTAACAGCTTGGCATATTCTGTTTTGAACCATAGCAGGTCTCAGCTTCCTCAACAAGTTTTGAATGTGATTATGGAAGCCAGAAGACCTAGTACAAGGAAAGTGTACGCAGGAAAATGGAAGAGATTTTATTTTGGTGTGCAGCAAAGGATTTGGATGTTTCGGAGCCAAATTTGAGTGTGGCTCTTCAATATCTTACTGAGTTATTGGACAAAGGTTTGTCTTTCTCTTCCATTAAGATTCATGCTGCAGCAATTTCAGCTCACTATGATTGTGACCCACCATTGTTTTCTCATCCTTTGTTCAAGCAATTTCTTAGAGGGGCAAAGAATATAAGACCCCCACGTAGAGCTCCTACTCCTGCTTGGGACCTCAATTTTGTGTTGGAGAAACTCACTCTACAACCTTTTGAGCCTGCAGCTACTGCTGAATTGAAATATTTGTCATGGAAGACTGCTTTTTTGTTAGCCATTACATCTGCAAGAAGGGTGTCTGAATTGCAGGCCCTTATGGCGGTGGAGCCTTTCCTGATTTTTCATAAGGATAGGGTATCTTTACGTACTAATCCTTCCTTTATGCCTAAAGTGGTTTCTAGTGTGGCTTTATACCAAACTATTCATTTGCCTACCTTTTATGCAGATCCCCAAAATAAGGGGGAAAAGATTTTGCACACTTTAGATGTACACAGGCAGTTGCGTTATTATTTAAGCAGGACTAAGGATTTTAGGCAGTCTCAGCAGTTGTTTGTTTCTTTTGCTTTGAGTTCTCAGGGCAAGCCTGTGTCAAAACAAACTATTTCTAAGTGGATTGGGTTTTGCATTGCATTTTGTTATTCCCATCATGGCAAGGAGATTCCAGCTGGGATTAGGCCTCATTCCACTAGGGCTACTGCCACTTCAACAGCATTTCTAAGGGGTGGCAACTAAGGATATTTTGGAGGCAGCTACTTGGAGTTCAGTGCATACTTTCTCTAAGCATTACCACCTTCCTCTCTACTCTAAATCTAGGGCTGGTTTTGCCACGGCTATTTTGCAGGGCATGTTGTCAGCTCCTGCTTCCTTATGATTTGCCAGCCTCCCTTACCTCTGCTTTGGGATTCTACCCAAGTGTTAGGACTGCAGCAATGTGGTATGAAGAACATAGTACAGTTTTGTACCTACCATAAATGTAGATGTTCGAAGATCCACATTGCTGCAGTCCAATTTACCCTCCCTCCTTCCCCTCTGTGTTTAGGGGTGGTTGTGTGGGTGTGGTTATACTCTTGTATATATTGTATATATATTTGGTGCAGGAGTGTGTGGTGTTTTTTGGTTTTAGCCTTATCTTTTTAGGGTCTTCTGACATCTGGGGCAAGAAAAGACTGAGGATATGACGTCGGTCATGCGCATTTGTACCCTGACGTCCTGACGTCAGACTAATGCTCCTTGACCGACGTCAGCCATATACTTTGGTATTCGGGCCGACTGGGACAGCGGACTACCCAAGTGTTAGGACTGCAGCAATGTGGATCTTCGAACATATACATTTATGGTAGGTACAAAACTGTACTTTTTACCCCAGTAAAATAATTGCTTTCAAATATTTATTATCTAAGCCCAGTTCAGTACTTTACCAAGATGTTAATGTGCAGTTCAAAGACATGACCACAATGTTATAAATGCTTGCAGTAGCACATGGTTCTTGTCTCTTATAGTTAATTCAACAAGTTGCAAAGAGTTAATGAAACAGTTCTAAGTCATAAATTAAATTCTGTAATTGCAAAAGAATAAATTAATCAAAGTTAAACTAAAGCAGACACAGCTCATAACTAATAAAATATTTTCACAGAATGGTCTGCAAAAGAAAAAGTTGTTAAATACATTCAGTTTGTTAGAAATACTTTAATATAATTGTATTAACTATGTAAAGTTGCATTTTGATTTGTTGTATCAAAAGACTAAAGGTTTGTTTCTTGTGTTTTCTATATAATGTGATCAAAAAATACATATCAGTATAAAATGTTTTGAGTATGTTTAAAAACAGAGGGAATTGTTAGATATTATGAATTTAAGGTTGAAATTAATTATGTTGTAAATATGCTGAAAGAAAAAGCTTGCTTAAATGCAGAAACAGAGTTTAGTAATATGTGATCAGCAACCATACTAAACGACTGTGGCTTAGAAAAATAAGGAACTTACTTATGAGTGTATTACACACATCAAGAAAGCTGACTTCTTACAGACGTGACAAGAATGTAATCTGCTTTCATTGGACAACAGGACATGTTTTTCTAAGAAAGTTTAAAAAAAACAAGACGTGTTTACCCACAAGGCGTTTCCTTAAAAATATGCTTTTCTCCACTTATCAGCATTTGCACAAGAACAGGTGTGTCAGCATTTGTGTCATCAAGGCAGTATCTTTCCAAAACCAAGAGGGTGTGTGTGTTTAACTAAAATATATATAAAGTCTGTATTAAATCTAGTTATGTTAGGGGTATGGTAGGGACACATTTTGTCCTGAGGTAAATGTTATATCTCTCACATCATCTGTACTATATGAGAAGTAAAGTGGAACATTTTCTGAAGCTGTAACAGAAGTACATGTGGTTTATTATAAAAGTTATTGGTTACTGCTCTTAAAGACAGGTGCTGTAAAGTATATTCTCTCATCAGTGTATATTCTGCAAGTTTCTGTATGCAACAGACTGTGAATGCAACTATAACCAGACTTTGATTCCAGCCAGCAAGACTGAGTGTCTTAAGAAGACTTCATATCCCACAGCAAGCAAGCAAGCAAGCAGCAGTAAGCAGAGCCAAATATTTTTTCATCTTGAATTACCACATTGATGGTAGTCCACTGAACACAGAAGGCGTTATAAGAGATCTGGGAACACAGGTTGACAGCAACCTCTCTTTTGACCACCACGTTGCCACTGTAGTCAGAAAGTCCTTCTGTTGTGGCACATCTCATTACAAAGGGTTTTGCATCCAGGAAGAAAGAGGTCATTGTCTCCCTCTACTCTTCCCTCATTAGGCCAATCATCGAGTACAATGCCCCATTTGGCATGTACCTCACTAGACACCTGGAACAACTGGAGAGGCCACAAAAGTACCTCACAAAAAGGATCCAGGCCTTAAACACTTGTCCTATATGGATAGTGTCAAAAAAACTTCAACTATTCTCTGTCCAATATCGCCTACTTAGAGGCAATCTCTGCTTGACTTACAAAGCCATGTCTGACATAGCTCTGTTAGAAATGCTACATCTAAAGAAATCACAATCCCTCCGCCCCACACACTCCAGAGACCTCAACCTCACTACAACAATCAACAGAACATGCTGGAGGGACAGGTTCATAACCCAGAGACTTTCCATGCTATAGACTTCCCATACATGTCAAGCAGAGCACCTCACTGGCCCTCTTTAAGCGAAATCTTGATGAGTGGATGGGAAATAGAAAATTCACCCCGGGGATCACTCCACTGGCTTTACTTGATAGATGCACTAAGAACTAAGTTTGGGTGGCACAATGCCAGGGTAATCCTATGGGCTAGACTTGTAAAGGCTCCAGGGCCATTAGCCTAGTACACACCTATGAACTTAAGTCATCAAACTTTTGATGTATGTTTCAGTTCTTCCCACTAAGTATGTACTCATTTCTGAGCCCCTTGATTTCTAGCAAAAATAAATGTTTTACATATAGAAGATTCTTCTTTTCCTTACAATAAGCCTGAAACTTTTTCTAGGGTGATAACTTGTCTCCCTCCTCATCCTCCAGATTAGAATTGTTAAGTACCGTAACTGCTTCCTTACCTTCTACATGGATACCAGTGCTCACTGGGTCTTTTCTGTCTTTTTCTACAATTCTACTCACAGTAAAACAGAGCACAGAATTTTGAATCATGAGGTTGCAATTTACAGAAAAGTTTCCACACTACTCCAGAGATGATGGTGATTGTAGTGAAGACCTTTCCATCCAAAAACAGAAGGAGAAATGCAGTCGAAGAATTGGAGGTTCAACTTGAATGAAAGAAAAAATTGATAAAGCAAAGTTGCTGTTTATGAAAGTCAGATTCCTGTGGGAAATATCTGTTTATATATGAAAAACCAAATTTACTTTTTAAATCAAAAGTTAAAAAATGAAACTTGCACGCATCTTTAGTAAGAAGTTGCAGATGATGAAAATAACTTCAGAAGTTTCAAAATCAATGCAACACAAAATATAGTAGTTGGTTGAAAAGTATGTTTAATTCTGTCACCATGAATCCCCAGTATGACCAGTATGAGAGCATGTTAATATGTTTGTACTACAAAGCACAGATTTAATAGGGTGAACGAGCAAAGCTGTATTAAAACATGAACTGCATTTACATTTACTGATTTACTGAACTAGAACTGCTCTTGCTTATTACATTTTCTAGAATCCTGAAGGGTACAGTTTCATTTTTTTTTTTTGCCTTCAATATAAAGTCTATGTAAAGACCCTTTTTTCTCCGTAAACTGAAGCACTCAATGTGCGGTAGTTTAACTGTAGCAAGCTGGTAAAATTTGCAGCAAGCAGCTTTCTGTTGGTTTTTTTTTTTTTTTTTTTGGGGGGGGGGGCTACTTTGATTTTAAAAAAATTGCTCCCGAAGCTGTCCTAGGAGCAGGGGTACAGCACTGGGCATTGTTTGCAGCCAGTGCTATAGATCTACAGTTGCTACAGCTTTTTTTTGGTCCTCATCTCTCAACTTAAATTTGACTGAGGTGTGGCTAGTTATAGTTCTGACAGTTAGTGTATTATTACTACACAATTATGTATAAATGCATGTTTCACAAAGGCTTCCACAGCCTCTGAGAGACACTGCCAAAAAGTGTGCTCACTTTGGCCACAGAGTATAAAATCACTTGCTTGAAAAATTATGTCACCATACAGGTCTTGCGCACATTTACTAACTGTCTGGAGGAAATATTTTCATCTAATGGGACGGCCCTCTCAGCAGAACAGACGTGTTGGTTGTGTAACTTTGCAGTCTGTCAGCTGATTCCCATCCAACAGAAAATATTCAGTATCCCCCTTTTTTAATGAGGAGTTGGAGGTGGTTATAAAAGCTGTTATTAGGGAAATCTGTGGGTCTTGATGGACTGCCAGGAGGATTGCACTCATTTTTGAAAGGGCAAATACTTGATCCTCTGAATTGGTTTTGTAACTTTTACATTATTAAAGACTGCATCATCCACTCTTTCTTGGAAATATGCAAGATCTGAAATCATATCTCTGGATAACCTGCCATCCTATTTCTTTTATGAATACTGATTAAAAGTTATACATTTATAGTTGGGCTAATAGAATAGCACATTTTCTGCAAAATTTTATTTATCCAGATTATTTCTTTATCTGCCCCTAATGTACACAGCATGTTTTCAGGTTACCTCAAGCAATTTCTACTTCAACACTGCTTCTGGGCTTGGGGTTCAGTCTAATAGAGGCTTTTGATAAACTTGACCGGGAGTATCTGTTTGAAACCCTTTCACTTTGCACATTTCCACCTGTTTTTATACATGTATTGTATATACAGTGCCAAACCTTTTATTTCACAAAATGCAAAACCAAACAAAGCTGCTCCATTTTCCCATTGCTGTTTATCTTAGCTATTGTGCCCTTGGACATAGTTTTGTGGAGATCTGGGGTTCAGCTAGAAGCAGCTCCTGAAATTAGTGATTACATTCAGCGAACTTGCATGCCAGTGACATTTTAATAGTATTTTAACACTGTGCTCAGTACTTAATATTTTCAGGACTTTTAAGTTGTTTCTGGATTTGGCCTGAATTACTCTAAAACAGCGGCCTTGTTTATGGCTTTTTGTTTATCCTTTCATTTTAAACATATGTATTAGTATTAATGGTTAGACCTAGTCATGAAATATCTGGATATATGGATGTCTCCTAGCATAAACCTAATATAAAAATACTAGTCTAGTGGAGATTAGGAAGAGGAATGGCTTCCCAGAAACAAAAATTTATCTCAACATAAATTATGCTTTTTTTTTACTAAAATATCTGTATTTGTGATAGACTATAGTACTTCATCTCTCTGCCAGTAAAATCAACTTACATCTCTTGAAATTGTTCTGATATGAGTATTAAATCAGAAAGGTACTGCATAAAGCTTCATATAAATACAAGGTCAGTGTTAAGTTTATCATTAAAACTATATTGATTAATGCAATTTTGAAATTATAGTTAAAATGGTAATAAATGCTGTTTTTTAGTCACTTTGGAAATTTTTGACTTATAAGACACTATGGAACAGATGTCACAGAAATGCTGATATATGAGTGCAGAAACTTCTGTTTTCCTTATGGAATTGTATCTATCTTGTAAGAATAAAATATTAAATTCCACAATTTTACCAATAGGAAGAATTCTCATAGTCAAGAATGCTTTACTTTTGTATTTGCTACTAAGGTCAGTTAGAATAATTCCTATGGTTTGCTGATCCACTGTAGAGTAAACTTTGAGGTGCTGGGTTAACTCAGAATTATGTTTTGGGTGACAGTTCTAGGGTTAAATGAGCATATTTTAAACTGTGAAATTCTCTTCTACCACAAGATGAATTTCTGAATAGAATGGGCTACCAGTTTCTTAGCTTGAAATGTTGATCATCTCAACAAGCAGAGGACACTGTCCCTACCCCTTCATTTATAGGGTTTTAATTAGAAGCTTTTTCAAGTGCTACAGTTTGGGCCTTGCATATTTCATCTGTCTGCATTGTTGGAAAAGTATGTAAAACAACAGATCCTGTAGCCCACCCTCCCAGCAAAACATTGGAAAGTATAGCATGAATATGATAAGTAGACAAGATAAATGTTAATTTATGTGCTTTAGGTATAACTTGGTTATTTTACTGATTGTACTTTAGTTGTAGTTATTTGTCCTGGATAACTTATATGCTTTAATATAACTTGGATATTTTACTGATTGTACTTTAGTTGTAATTCTTAGAAGCCACGGTGGTGCAGTGGTAGCATTGTCGCCTCCCAGCAAGAGGCTCTCTTGTTCAATTCTCGGCTGGAGCACCTTTTGTATGGAGTCTGCATGTTCTTCCCGCGGTCGAGTGGCATTCGAAAGACATGAGTGAATGGGCGTGCCGTCATTGAAGGTTGGGCGTCGGGCTGGCACCTTGGCACCATAAACATTGACTGCCAATCATTAGCGGACCGGAGTTCCGCTGTGGCGACCCCTAACCAGGAAAAGCCGAAAGAAAAACAAACAACTTTAGTTGTAGTTCTTCATCCAGGTTCTCCAGTCCTTCCCTTTTTTGCATTGTTGACTAAATATCTTCATGTTGTATGAACATGTGAAAATATTTTTCTGTATCTCACTGCATGTATTCAGAGTAGGTGCATCAGTCTTTTTTAAACGACTGTATAAATAGGAATATAATCCTTTTTGCAAGATTGGAATGCATGTGTTTGTAATTTTTATGTAATTAAACAATAGAAGTTTAAGAAAAGAACACATGATACATTTATGGGAAGTAGAAAATATTAGCAAAAAGGTAAAGCGGGTTATAAGCATGTCCATTAAACCTCTTACCTGCTTTGGTGTGCCTTGAGATATACAGGTTTGCCCTCATTTTTTTTTCTAGCAATTATTTCACTCTTAGCAGAAATTCACCCGATTCAACTAATTGTGTAGCACTTTAAAGAAAACAGATTTATTGTCAGTTATTTTTTCTTAATCAGGACTTAGCCTGGTACAAATATGTACACAGAACTCGGACTGAAATACTAAAGGCGGGGGAGTATCCATTTTCATCAAGGATACACACACCTCCGGGTTAGTGGCACTGCACGAGGCAGCGGAAACCATCCATGTGCAACTAACAGTCGGTAAAACTGCTTTTCAGTTTGTAGCCTGCTACAGATCACCCACCTTCTCTCAGGACCCCCATTCGGCATTCCTGAGAACATTGGAGAATATAAAGGTCTCACCAAACACCATGATATTGGGGGATTTCAACTACCCAAACATTGACTGGGAAAACTACTCAAGTCCCAACTCTTTCACCCAACAGTTCCTGGAGTTTATAAACCCAAATGCCATGGAACAACTGGTCACCACTCCCACAAGAGGGGACAACATATTGGACTTGGTCATCACCAACATGGAGGCTCAGTGTTCCACACCAGAGGTAAACCCCTCGTTGGTAAGATCAGACCATAAACTAATCACAATGGACATCCACATCCCGACCTCACCCCCAGCCAAGGAAACCACTGTGAAAAATTTCTCAAAAGCAAACTTCACACTTCTCAAGACTGAGGTGGAAAGTTTCAAAGCCCCCGGGCTAATGGAAAATGCTACCCAAATCGCAGAATCCTTTACAAATGCACTCTATGAGCACCTACAGGAATGCATGGATCGTGCCATCCCACGTAAAACCAAGACTCACTCCTCCAAAAACAGGAGACCAGTCTGGTGGACCCCGGCCATAAATAAGCTATACAGCAGAAGGAGGAAACTATTACATGATAAGGCAAAATCCCAAAAAGGGAAGGCATCCCTGATCAGTACTAGCAAGAAACTTTGATCCCTCATAAAATCATCAAAGGCTAGCTTTGAAAGAAAAATCGCCAAAGACTCTAAAGATAATCACAATGCGTTCTTTAGCTACGTCAAGAATCTGGGTGGCAACTCTCAGATCTGCTCTGAGCTGGTGCAAAATGGCACAAAATACACTGAACCCACTGACATTGCCAGCATCTTGGCGGACAGGTTCAGTGCAAACTTTACCCCCCTTCCCCCCAAAAGGGCCAGTGTCTATCCCAGAAGAATGCAGTCCCCCAGACATCACAGACACACAGGTGAAAGCAGCCCTCTCCAAAGTAAAAAACACAGCATCAATGGGACCGGATGGTATCCCGGGCTGCGTCTTACACGAGCTCCTAAATGAACTAAACCCTAACATAAATTCACTGTTCCAACTCAGCCTTACCAAAGGTTATGTACCCAAAGAATGGCGTACAGCAACAGTAATCCCGCTCCACAAAGGTGTCACCACAACGGATCCCGGGAACTATCGCCCTATAAGACTGACTAGCCTGGTCTGCAAGGCTATGGAGCGCATCATCATGGATCTCATAAACAAAGACATTAGGAACCTCTAAACACTGGATCCTACCCAATTCAGCTTTGTTAAAGGCAGATCTTGCCTTTTAAACCTAGTTGACTTCTTTGAAATAGTAACCAAAGCCATAGATGAGGGAAAGGTAGTCCACACAGCCTACCTGGACCTCGCAAAGGCCTTCGACACAATATCCCACTCTGGCATCATAAATAAGCTTACCAGCTTAAATATTAACCCATATGTCACAAGATAGGTTGCAAACTGGCTCAGGAATAGAACTCACATGGTCAGAGTCGCGAGTGCCATGTCCGACTCTAAACCGGTTACAAGCGGCATCCCACAGGGCTCAGTCCTGGGACCCCTCTTGTTCAGTATATACTCCTCACTCCTCTGAGGTACAGGCAAACATGGGAGGACTGTGGCTTACCAAGTTCAAAGATGATTGCTAACAGGAGCAATAATCGACTCACCAGCTGACACAAGCATCCTCCAGAAGGGCCTTACGGAGACAGATACCTGGTGTCAGAACCATGGCCTCAAGCTAAATGCCAAAAAGTGCATAGTCATCCCCTTTGGGAAAAACAAAGTGCCCACAAACTACCACATAGAAGGTAATCCACTAAGTACGGAAGAAGTAATTAGGGATCTGGGGACCCAAGTAGATAGTAACCTCTCCTTTGACAATCATATTGCCAAAGTGGTTAGAAAAACCTTCTATATAGCTCACCTATTCACAAAAGGGTTCACATCTAGATCAGGAGAGGTCATTGTGCCCCTCTACTCATCACTCATCAGGCCCATAATTGAGTACAATGCCCCATTTGGGATGTACCTTACCCTACACCTGCAACAGCTGGAGAGACCTCAAAAATACCTCACCAAGAGGATCATGGGCCTCAAGCAGATGCCCTATGCAGCTCGACTAAAGAAACTCCAGCTCTACTCAGTTGCTTACCGCCTACTCAGAGGCGATCTCTGCCTGACGTACAAGGCCATGTCTAACCCGGAATTGTTGGACATGCTCCACCTCAAGAAAACCAAATCCATTAGAGCTACACGCTCCAGGGGTTTAAACCTTAGCACAACAATAAATAGGGCATGCTGGAGGGATAGATTCATATCCCAAAGGCTTCCCTCGCTCTGGAATAGAATCCCAGTCCATATTAGGCAGAGCCCCTCGCTGACCCTCTTCAAGAAAAATCTTGATGAGTGGATGGGAAATAGTAAATTTACTCCTGGGATCACTTCTGTGGCCCTGCTGGACAGAGGCTCAGGAATTAAGTCTAAAAGGGAGGCGAAAGCCAACACATTCTGGCTAGGCTTATAAATTCCCTAGGGCAGATAGCCTAGTACCTACCTATGAACCTATAATATTCACTTACAATAGGCAATTATTTATCTCGTAATGGACTATAGGTATCCTAGAGCAGTGGTATAGTGTTATCCAGGTTGGAGAGTATAATAGTCCAAGTTCAAATGGAAATCACCAATAACAGTGGACTTTAGTGTGGTTATAAAAGGATCCATGCTTCCCATGAAGTTACATATATTTGCAACAGAGGTGGAATTTGGGATGTAGAAAAGATTAGTAGTTAGCTTAAGGCAATGTCCATCTTGAAGCAAGGCGACGATTCATAGTTATTGTTATTTGAAGACCAAAATGTATGGGAAGGTGGGATGGGCCTAAAAGTGAGTACTAGCACCCTGTCTTGTTTAACTGTTAGCTCTAAGCTGTCAGATGAAGTGCATAATAAATGCTGGCAATGTATTATTAGGGTTTAGACAAGACTAAGAAAGGAGGTGATGTACGCTGCTTTTTTCTTGTGAGGTAGCAAAGGAGACGGGATTTAATTGAATTCCCCCAGCAAACAGAATACAATACACAAAATTATATAATTTGGTACTTTAGTTATATTAAAATACATTTGTATAAATAGGTTGGATGTGATGACACACATTGAATGAATTTAGGGGAATGTGTTAAGTGTCTATAAAAGTTTATGTGGCAATGAGTAGTGTAGCTTTGAGTGAAAATGTCTAATGATTTGTTTAGGTGAAACACGTGGTAAAGTATGATGACCAGTTAGAATTTTGAGCACTATGCCTTCATGGATGGAATGAGAGTGTGCTGATCCATAATGAAGTAATAAACTCAGAAGGAAGAAATCAGCAGTAGTAAAACTGTCCTCTTGGGGAGTTAGCTGAGATCTTACTTTAGTGAAGCAACATTGCTAATTAAGGTTGTGCATGTCATCGTTCATTATATTATGTGTTAGTTTCTGCATCACAGCTCTAGCACATTGTGTTTTAATTTCAATGTGCACATTTTTCAGGCATGATATATCATACAGATTTCTCAAAAGCCAGCTCTGTAGT
The DNA here is from genome assembly GCF_019279795.1 of Protopterus annectens. Lineage (NCBI taxonomy): Eukaryota > Metazoa > Chordata > Ceratodontiformes > Protopteridae > Protopterus > Protopterus annectens. The sequence continues at coordinate 566,968,230 of NC_056741.1, read as the reverse complement.
GTAGAGGGATAAAGCCAATTATGTGCCACAAGTGACCTGATCTTGAATAGCTGCTCCTAGTAGTTCTCTTGTTAGATAGGATCCTTTGTGGCCCATGATTATTGAAGGAATAACTTCTACCTATAAGTATTAAGGAGTCTATGCTGTCTGAGTACATTCACACTTGTAAATTGAGAGAACTCAGTATACAGGGGCGCACCTCCTCTGGAGACAGAAATTTTATTTTATTTTGAATTTGTTAACCAAGGGAGAGCACTGATCCAATTGGACCCATTGCAGTCTCAGAGTGGGCAACAGCGATAGTGGACCTCAGAAGAAATGCTGAGGAGAGAGGGGGATGCTGCCAGGGGGTGCACTGCCTAACAGTACTAGTAAGCTGGTCTGCTCCCTACAACCTGATTCTCATTGGGTAATGGAGGTCGATTGGGATTTCTGGGCAGAAATGAATGGGCTGCAATGCTCTCATCAAGCCCAAGAATGCCTGGCTACTGTTCTAGCATTCCCAGAATAAATGTGTCAGTTGGGTGCAGGAAGAGGAGGTATTAGATGAGGTCCTGTTGGGAGGAAATATATATGTATATATACAGAGAGAGAGGAATGTAGGTGTGTGGACATGTACATTCAAATGAAGGTACTTCACGGCCTTTGAAAGGATGGGTAGAGGTCGTCTGAACCATAGCAGTTTTATCAGGGAGTTTTGTATTCTTATAGTAATTTGCATGTCTAAAACAATCAATTCCATAAGGCACGTAAATATTTGGAAATGCACTGTCTATGGGAACTCTCAAATTCATAAGACAAACATACAATCAGGCATAAAGAAGATAATTTCTCAAGTTTCAGGACTGTTTTTTTTTCACAGTTCTTTCTTAGAAAATGTAAAATGAAAGCAGAAAAAAGAACACGAATAAAAATAGATGTAGCTTATTTCTGTTGAGCAGAGCCAGTTAGTTATTCTGATGTTACAGTCCTTGTCTAAGAAATCTTCCTGCTTTATAGAACTAAGAAGTTCTATTTGTTTTAAAATGTTTTTCTTTGCCTAATCATTCACAAGAATGTCCAGTTTTCGTCCTGCATTGTGTTTGGTAAATATTTAACATGTTTTTTCTATTTAAAAGTTCTTACTGGGCATTACAACACCACCTCCAGCTGGTAACACCACAGCGTCAATAAAGACAATCAATCCCTTCAAGCAAAGACCGGTAACTGAAACCTAAGGCAAAAACACAAAACGGGCAGCAAATGGTCTTTGAATTACACAACACTTTTCAAATATATGTTTTTGAAATGTATATTTTTATATATATATATATATATATTTTTACATTCATTTTAAATTTATATTTTCAGGTTGTAATTGTACTACTGATATGTGTAAATAACAGGATTTTAATGTACATATAGACACATGCATATATACATTTAATAATTTACACTTAATGTTGGCCAATGAAAAATGGGTTGTGGCTTTATATGTGGGGCAGGATATGGTGTAAACTGATCCTGATAAAGTTTCCTGTTTGGAGACGAAAGTGCTAAATCCTTGATTGTTGTCTGTGTGAATAAATTGTTGTGTAATTCAAAGACCATTTGCTGCCAGTTTTTTGTTTTTGCTTTGGGTTACAGTTACCGGTCTTTGCTTGGTGGGATTGCCTTTACTGGCGCCATGGTGTTACCAGCTGGAAGTGATGTTGTGGTTCCTAGTGTTATATTCCCCCAGCGTGTTCCCCAGGTTGTGGTGCTTACTGGGTGTTACTGATTGATTGAGCTATTTATTTATTTATTTCTGTGGTTGTGATGAACATGTATTCTTCAGAGGAAGACATGAGCAGTAAAAGGGGCTGCCTGGTGACTCAGTGAACAAGATCTTAGCTTTAAGGGTTCAGGGTTCAGACTTGATCTTTGCTTACTGGCTCTGTGGACTCATCTTGTTCTCCCCATGTCTGCATGGGTTTTCCATAGGTAGATTTTTTCCTTGCCAAAAGCATGGTTCTTGACTGGCTGTTCTAAATTATCTATGAAGATTGCATTTCCCCGGTCATGACTAAAATGTCCATGATAACCAGTTTGCTCAGAGCCATAGCTCTGGCATGTTGTAATTTACATTCCTAGGTATCAGTGTACATTTAATACATTTTGCAATGCTGTTCACAGAGCTTTGGAATCATTGTACAAGTTATTCTACATTGTGTAAAAGCTTTGTATATTACCTTTCCTGATATTTTAAAATGCTGTCACACAATGAATATCATCCTTCAAAATATATTGCAGTATGTGTCGCATCTTGTTCGTGCTTTAAAAAACAGTTTGGCTAATAGCTGGACTGCACAGAAGTTATGTCTGATGTTACCATGGTTAACAATAATTCACTTACTTCAGTTGTATGAAGGCTAAAGTCAAGCTGCTAGCAGTGAAGTAGATCACTGCATGAATCCAGCAAGCTGTATGCTATTAGCTTTAATACTTTTATAGGTATTTTCAAGTGATGTCCAAGTGCATTCTTTGTGTTTAAATGACAAAACATTTGTATTACAGATCCCATGCAGTGTTTTACTTCTGTCAACTGATTGGTAGAGGGCAGAATGCCACTGATCAATACGTACAAACATGCAGCAAGTACTCTAGCTGGTGCATTAATACGAACACGCAAATCATGGGGCTCACAAACATTCAGGCATACACACTCTGTGGGAGCTCTGAAATCCTTAAGCCACACATACATTAGAGCAGGCAGTATCTTTGAGAACACTCTAATCCATAAGGTACACATATGTACGTTAGGGTAGGCAGTATCTATGAGAACACTCTAATCCATAAGGTGCACATATGTCCATTAGGGCAGGCAGTATCTATGAGAACAGTCTAATTCACTAGCCCTACATAAATTAGGAAAGGCAGTATCTATGAGAACACACAAACCCATGAGGCACACATACATTCAAACATGCATTATCAATAGGAACATTAAAACTATAAAGCAAATAACAATCAGATGCTCACTCTTCATGGGAACTCTCATGTCCTTAAGGCAGACATTTATTTGGGCATTTACTCTGTGTAGCAATATTCAAATCCATAAGGCACACAAACATTCATGGGTGCACTGTCTATGTGAACACTCAAATCCATAATACAGACATGCAGTTGGACATGCAGTCTCTGTAGAAACACTCAAATCCATGGGGAACACATACATTTTGACAAGCACTCTCTGTGAAAAGCAGTCAAATCCCTAAGGCAAAAAACATTCAGGCATGCACTCTGAATAGCAACATTCAAATATTTAAGGCATAAATATATGTGGGAATGCTCTTTCTGTGGGAATTCTCAAACTGTAAGGCAACCATATGTTTGGGCATCTAGTCACTGTGGAAACATTCAACTCCATAAGGGCAGTGATGATCTTGGGCATGACTCTCTACTCCTGCACAGAAGGGATACATTTAGTTACTTGTTATTAAATGTGTCAATACTGGCTCACATCACGTGTAACAATTAGGTGGGCTTATGTCACACAGCTGATCATTCTGCTCTGTCATTGAGATGATCTACAGCAGCATGTTGTGCTGTTTTTGTTGTAGATAAAATATTGCTTAAAAGCCGCAATCATGGGCGTTAATGTCATTGTCATTATACATAGGCACTATTGCTTATGTGAAGTAAGTATGCAGTCAACAGACATTACACTACTCCTGACTTTGTCAGTGAAACAAGGTCAGTACATGGCGGACCTTAGTTCAGAGTAAGGTAATTACCTTAGATAATAGCAAGGTACATCCTAGAGGGGAACACCTACTTACCCCAAGATAAGCTTCTTTGAGAACAGATTTTGATAACATTACTCTTACATGGTTACAGTGGGCGGCACAGTGGTGCAGTGGTTAGCATTGTTGCCTCACAGCAAGAGGTTCTCAGGTTTGATTCATGGTTGGGGTGCCTTCTGTGCAGAGGCTGTATGTCCTCCCTATGTTCATGTGAGTTTCCTCCCACCTTCCCAAGACATGCTGCAGGTGAATTGGACATGCTAAATTGGCCCTAGGTGTGAGTCTATGCATGTGTGCCTTTTGCGGAAGGTTGGGTGCCAGGCTGGCAATTCGACATCATAAAAATCCACTGCCAGTCTTTCTGTGGACTGATGTTCTGCTGTGGCGACCCCCTAATGGGAAAGGACTGTTGAAGTACACTTCTGCCCCCCCCCCCCAAAAAAAATCACTCCTTCTTGTACATGCCTAAAATTTGGGATCCACAATACTAGGATACGTCTCTCAGCATCTTCATTCTTCTCCCTTTTAACAACACTTTGTAGAGGTCAGAAGCACCACATGGGCTTAATAAAACAGTTCAGCCAAGTAATCAGCATAATGCATTGACTTAGCATCAAACACATGCCACCTTAATATCCACAAAAGTAGTCATTACACAATATAAGTGGGACAATACACAGCTGAGTCCATCGCATCAACAACTATATATGTTTTTTAGGGAGTAAAAAGCACAATTGAATGCATTTCATTGCCACATACACTTAAAGTCTGCAAGGAATGCATCACACCATCTGTGCTGACCTGTTGACTTCAGCAAAGAAAGCATTCTACATCCAGAAAAAAATAACATTAGTTAGTGTAAGCAAGCCACATAATACCTCATGAGGTTACACAAGGAAATTGCAACTACCAACTACACACAAATTACAAATACTTCATTTTTGTTATTTAGCCACAGGTGAACTTTATTTCTTCTTGGCCATTTCTGTAAACAGAAACAATGCACAAACAGCATATAGCTTTAATGGTCTCTGGCCAAGCTTGAACCTTAAACTTCCTAACAATTGTGGAATCTGTAGAAACTGGTCACTAGTATAAAGTTCTCTTGACTTCCTTTTAGCCCATATCATACCATTGACCCATGTCTCTGACATTATCATTAAAGAATTTATAAATGCTACACCAAGCAACTGGAGCTTTTTATACAGCTAAATGCAACACATTAAAGCATTTTTCTCAAAGGTGTGACCAGGTATATTCTTTGCCATCTACTAAGTACATTACATGGAAACGTTGCTATTTAAGCAATAACACATCTCACTTTTTCTTTTACGAGCTACATCTAACTCCTAGAAGGACCATGTAGACAGCTACTGCTACTTGTGGAGTTTACAAGGCAAAAGGGAAACAGAAGTAGGTTCTCCGACCTTTCTTTTGTATTATGGAAATACATATGGGCAGTTTAGAGTCCCCAGTTCACCTTGCTACATGTCTTTTACATATGGGAGGAAATTGGATACCCCTTGTTGTAACCAGAGAAAAGCCACATGGACACAAGGAATACAAGTAAAGTCCGGACAGAAGGCACCCATCTGAGAACTGGAACTAGAGGACCTCATGCTGTAATGCTGCATCTCTGCCCGTTGTGTAGGTCATCACTGTCTAAATTCGTGCCTCAGAAAATACGCAACTTGCTTAGACAGAGGATTTCTAACAAAAATAGTATTTTTAATTGTTTTAGGGGGAACAGCTGAAAATGATACATGCATTTGTAAGAACTTGGAGGGCAACATTTTGAGAGATGTACCCACATTTTAACTACTGGTGGGTTAGACCCCGGGCCAACAATAAGATTTTATAAGTGAAAAACAGAATGCTCTGGCTACATCCCTGCATCTTTTAATGTGGTTTTAAAAAATCTTTGCTTTATGAAAAATAAAATAAGAAACACATTTTAATATAAAATGATATAAATTGCATTGCCAGTTAATGAGTACAGTTGCACATCCATTAACATTTGCACTGGAAGCCACTAAATTGACAATGCTGCAAAATTAAATAAAAAAATGAGATATTCATACTGGTGTATGCAATCTGGCAAATTATCTTTGCTCTACACAGTTATGTAATCTCATTCACATCAACTTAATTCAGAAAGAACACACAATAATAAAATCAGAAAGCCAGCACCTACAAGTGATGCATGAATCCAGCAAGCTGTATAACTTTTTTAAAATATATTAATTTACAAGTAAAAATTTTGTTTAAGAAATTAAAACAACTGTGTAGTTTGCAAAACACTGCTACTTTGTTCTTGTCAGGGCACATTTGTGTATACTAGATGATGCCACTTTGCCTGCTCTCCATGTACTGCTCCCAGCCCTGTGTGGTGGGATGGCCATGCAGCTGCTTATTGTTCTACCAAGCTTTCTTAAAATGGGGGTGTTGCACCTTCTTGATTGCTGAGTGTCTGTACAGTCTGTTAGTACCACTATCTGGGGTCTGCCCAACCCATCTCCCTACTACCATGTCCCAGAGCATGCAACATGTTAAGAGCATTCTATAAGCTATGCTAAGATCATACTGAAGCACCCTTCCAGATATGTCAAGGCAGTGGAAGTGGGCTTTGATTACGCTGGACACATGTTCCATGATGCTGTGGGTTTCTGAGCATGTGGTCTTATACTGTCACAGTGAGTGGGTCCTGTAGGGATGTCATAATTCATGGTTGAGCATGTAACAGCAACACCTGTAACACAGTATGAACATGTTGAGTAAGGGGTGTGTGTATATATATATATATATATATATATATATATATATATATATATATATATATACATTAGGAATGCAGACATAGAGAGTAACATTAGTCACAGTGCATACTCTTACCAACAAGATGCCCCTGTGGAATCGCAGACTGCAGGAAGTGGCAATATAGCCGAGATGTCTGCCATTTATGCAAATTGTGTGAACTGCTTGATTGTTCTAAAGACACTTTGGTTATTACCTACACACATCACACACTGTCAATTCATAGAATGGTAGTTCCTCCTGTTCATAAACCTTTGTGACTGCGGAAACAGGAAGCAGGTGATGTTGTAGAAGGTGAGCATAATGTTAGCACTGTCTCCTGCAGTGTGCCGGGAAGACAGATGTGATATTTCACATGTAGAAGCATACTGAGGAATGTGTTGAGTGTTCTAGAGGCAGAGGAATGTGAAATTCTCAGTGTGCCCCCAGATGGACTTTTAAAGGTTCCTGCAGCTAGTATGAAACAGATATCCATGCAATTGAGTCCACAGGTATGGCAAGCCCTTGCATTCCTGTCATTTCCAGATGTGGCAACAGATCAGCCAAAACCCATGCAATTCCCTTATCGACTCTAAAGTGATCAATAATCTATTGACCAGTGAAATTCTTAAAATTCAACCACTGTTAGTGCCATTTACAGTGGTGCTAGAGATTACCACATACATACTGGAGGGAACCAGTAGTGCTGTAGCATGCTCAACATGCAGCAACAACATTTGTGGTGTGTTTTGCCCTTTTACAGTGAGTTAAAAATAGCTGACCAGTTGCCTGTGTAGACAATGAGTAGTACCTGAGTTCACACTGCATATATTGTAATATCATTAAGACATCAGTTTGCTACCCCACTTAATCTTCATGTCATTATGCAGCCATTTGCTTATATGCACTGGGGATGACTACACTGGAACACAACATGGTACCATGAATCACTACTAGCTTGTGCCAATCTGCATGTGGCTGATTCTGGTGCAAGTGCACACTGCATATTACTCAACTTGTCTGTGAATTTGGCCATAGGAACATAGAAACAACATTAGTGCATGTGTGAAATTATTGGCTAGGCTTATAAGGGCCTGCGGGTCAATAGCCTAGTATCATTCTATGAACTTATTATGTAAGTGATCAGATGAAGCATAAGTTGCCTAGCCATATACACCTTTAAGCAGACTCACTTAAGCTTGGTTCCCTTTATAAGCACTTAATAGTACTCACCTCTCAAATTTAACAGTGCAATACATGATAATCCTGGTGTAAATTTGTTCTACCCATCCAGTCATCAAGACTTGACAGCCAGTCATACTATGTTTGACATGTTGTTGTATCTTATTTCATAGAATGGAATACATTGAGTTATAAACCTGCCCTTCCGGCGAATCTTGTTTATTTATTGGTACAGATTAGATCCCTAGTGTGGGAGTTTGTAGGACACCCTGGTTTTACAATGAAATAAGAAATCAACTAGGATTGTGTTTCTTGTGGCTCAAAAATCAAGACATCACCTAGGAGCAGTTGTTAAGTTACTGAGTATAAGGAGAGTCATGCTAATCTGTTAGGATCGTTTAAGGGCTTAAGGCCATTAAATTCATTACAGAAATCTATGGGTCTTTGCTGTTTTTAATTGGTACTTATCAAAGGGGGTCTGATAAGGGAAAAGTACAGTGGTAGTATGACTTCTTTGTATCTCGGAACTATTCCCTGCTAAATTAATTGAGTCAGATTGAAGGATTTCTTGACTATGTTGTAAACACAATGTGTGAATGAGAGAGAGAGAGCTGTCCGCATAAGTACGCAAGTCTCTTAGGACCAAATCTGTTTGAAGATAGCATATGAGATGGGAGCAGCTGTTTTGCTGAATATAACCATGCTGCATTTCTTCTTTTTTTTTTTTTGTATTCATTTTCAGACTGTTTCTATTACAGTATGTGATACTCCAGCAGTTGCAGGAGCTGTTTAGTATCAGTAGAATAGTAATTAACAGTGTTCTGCTTGCAGTCATCAGCAGATTTGATCAGCATTTCTAGGATTTTGGCTTGATGCCTGAAAAATAAATGCCAAACAGGCAAGGGCCTAGCGGTGATCCCTGTGGTACCCAAATAGTTACAATTTTACATTCAAAGAGGGTGCCAGCAAATTTTGCAACTTGGAGTCGGTTGGATAGCAAATTTGCAATCCAGCAGACAGTACAGGGATTTACAATAACTATCTCTAATTTTGTAATAAGAGGTAATATCAGAAGCCTTGGCCATATCAAAATAGGTAGTATGCACTGAGTGACCACTGCCCACAGCTTCTGAAACCTTTTTAAAGAAGCTTACTAGGTTGAAGAGACAGGACCTGCCCTTCTAAAACAAAACTAACTGGAGTCTAGAATAGTTAATTTGCCTTTGTCTGCAAAAATTAGTTGTGCTGGGATACATTCCCTGACCTTGCATATAAGGCTAGTAAGCCTAATGGGCCTGTAATTGCCTGAATCTGTAGACTGGTCAGCCTTGTGTGGGAGAGTCACAGTTGCTATTCTCCAACATCAGACAGAAACCCTATAGATAGGCTGGTGATTAACAGTTTAAGTAGAGGCTTGGTAACTATGTACGTGGCACTGACGAGAATGCAGCCTGGTATATTGTTTGGTGCCACAGAAGTATTATTTTTAGCCTTTGGCAAGGATTCTATAACTTGTTCCAGGGTGACTTCAGGCATATTGGGAGCAACAATGCAGGTAGGTAGGGTAATTTAGTACTAAATGTGTCTGCTAATGTAGTAGCTATATCATTGGGATTAGACTGTGTGATATTATCAGAATAAACTCAATCCATTATTGGACATTATCCTTTAATTTTACGACATAACTGAAAGAGTTGAAGTTTCCTTTGATATCTGTAGCAACCTTAAAATTGTGTTTTATTTTATATTTCCAGTATTGCTGTTAAGTTGCTCGCTGATCTGTTTCAGGGTGGTCTTGAAGCAGGGGGATTAGGATTTCTTATAGCTTTTCATTATTTTGAATATTTTGTTATATATTTTATTAACATGAGAGTTCCTCCAGGGAGCTTTATTCCTGAATGTGCCATTGTATTTAGGATGGACATGTACTGACTTTTCTGTGCAGCTGTTTAGTTGCTGGTAAAGTTCAGAGGTGAATGTAGCAGCCTTCTCAGCTGGGTCCATTTGTGGGGGATTGCTAGGAATTTCATGATGAAGTAGGTTTGCCCTGTATAAGTCTCTAAATGCAATCTAATTTGGTGGTTGGGTGGTACCACTAAGCCTAACAGAGAAGATAACTGACTTGTGGTCAGCTGTGAGGGACAACAAGATGCATTGTGAGGTACAGGTGGGGGCTTGATGGTTAAGGACCATGTTAAGAGTATGAGAGACTATAGTGGGTAGTTTTACAATATTCTCTAGTGCATTGGTATTATCAGAGTCTGGGAAACACTGACTGTATCTGTTTTTAGCGGTGAATGAGTGCCATTCAGTGATGTCACTTAGCAAGAAGGTATTTAGTTTGTTATTTAACCCTTTGATGGTGTTAAGGTAAATTTCATGATCTCACAAATGTTGCTAACATTTTAGCTTTGTAGCTAACAATGAAATAATAGTTGGATTTGTTAAAGGTGATTTGAATCTTTAGGACCTCCAAGTTAGGGTCCTAGTTAATTTGATGTAAAGTGATAGTGTTTCTGACAAATACAGATACTTTCTACAGTTACCCAAGGGCCTGATTTGTGATAGGCATTAAACCCTGGCAGAGAGTAAATGCTGTCATTTCACTGAAGCCACGTCTCAGTAACTACACAAATATTAATGTGTTCAAGTTGCAGAAAGGCCTCAAGTTCTGTTATTTTTCTCTTTAGACTCCTAGTACTGAATAGTGCCACCATTATTTTGTCCAGATTTGAGTTTGAGTTTGCTATGTAAGACTGTTCAACAGGGGGACTGTACCAAAAAAGTACTCTGAGGCCAGTAAAACTTTAGCCAGTATGCAGAAGTTCTGATGTGAGAGATGCAAGCCATCACCAATGAAACAGGAAGTCCTATGTACATCTCATCTCAGCCTGACACACACCAGATCCCTTTAGAATGACACAAACTACTTATCCAGTTGTTAAAATCAATGATCTTGACTCAGTATCTAGGCATCATTCTTGCTGAAGGCAAGAAAACACTAAAGACTAGTGTCTTTCTTGCCTACTTAGTAAGTTCTGTTATGTCTTTCTGCATATCCCTGTGGTTAGAGCAGCTCAGGTCATTCACTCCCATGTGTGCCACCCACTATAGTTTACTCATATACATCTGATTTAAGGGAATGTATTGTCTGTTTGACATTACAGAGCCTGGAAGTATGCAAACAGCTTATAGTCACCCTGCTCATATCTTATGCCCAACTATTGAGGCAGTTATGACTAAAACATTTCTTTATGTAGAAGCAGACTTAGTGGGCCTTTTGAGCTTAGGCCTGTTTTCCTGGAGAATATGGATTTGCAGTATTTCTGAGTGGAGAAGAAATATGTGTTGTCTTCCGTGCTGGTGGCCAAGATCTTGAGTGTATTCTAGGAGACTTTGGCACTTTTCTTTTACAGCCTCAGCATAAATTATTGGTTTAGTGGTTAAGTTGTGGTTGATAATCTGACTATACAGCAACTACCTTATGACAGATATGGTCTTGAAACAGGCCAACCAAAAATATTTTTTCTCTATTTAAAGGTAGCATGTTTAGGCTTCAGTCAAAGATCTTGACCTAGATACTATTAGTCTATCTTCTTATAGTAAAATACTGTTGCTGCAGCTCCTTGCTGACTAGCATCTGCATGAAGTGTAACTTGCTGTGACACATCATATAACTTCAAAGTTGCTGCCTCTGTGACTAGCTTTTCTAGCACCTTTAAACACTTTTGTCTTGTTGTAGGGACCAATAACTAAGCAACATAATGCTCTAGTAGCTTCCTAAGTGACACTGTTATATCTGACAAGTTTGAAATACAGTTGAGAACAGTCCATACCATCACATGGGATCACATATAATATTTTCTGTCTTGGGTTTTCTGCATATTTATTACTACTTTAATCTTATCATAATCTTGTTGAAGTCATTCAGAAGTCAAAACATGTCCTACTTGAGTTTTGATACACAAACTTGATATTTGTTCTTGTTCAATTAGAAACCTCAAATCTGTCTAACAGTTTCATACAACATAATGCAAGTTTCTGACTAGAAGATTTTCAGTTCTAATGACCACTCCTTCTAGTCATTCAGTCACGCTCTTTGAAACACTTCTGAGGGCTGAGGAGATTTCAAAATGAAATCTTAGAAGTAGTTGCATTAACTAAGAGGGGTGCTGAATGTGGAAACTTCAAGCTAGTTTTGTCTAGCCTAATATGCCCAAATCACCCTTGATTATCATCGGAGAGAAAAACATTAAGCATGCTGCAGCAAGCTCTCCAGTGGTTTGAAGCGGATAATTCTGCGTTTCCCTCTACTTTTTAAATCTTGAAGTTCTTTACATATTTTAAGCTTACCTTACTTCACAGCTGTTATAGTGCTGGTCATCCATTCACTCAGTTTTGTTTGCTTAACAATTACTTCAGTAACTCTCATAGGTTTTGCTTCTTGCTAAGATCTGCTGCATAGCTCTTAGACTATTCTTATTGCATGCATAACTTGTACTGCCTCACACAAAACCACAGTACAACGTACACCAGTTAATAAATAAAAATAACTGTAAAGGATATTATCAATATCCCAAGGATAACAGTGCATACTTCAGGTAGCAGAATGCTGAAGGTAATGCTTCTTGGCTTTCGCTGAAGCACTCATAAGTCCATTTATTTACATTTTGCTAGACAGTTTTGCACTGTTAGCTACTTCCTTGCAAACTACCCATTTGTTGGTAGAAACATGCAACATGACACATTGCTTTTACTACATTTAAGCTCATATGGACTAAAGGACTTTTAACAACTCTTTATACTATTCTGCCGACTTTTATAAATATGCATAGGACCACACTTCCCTTCATGAATATACGCACTATTGCAGAGACTTCCAGAATGTGAAAGATGATCTTGTGACTAGTTTGCATACTTTGACAACTAACCATTTCAAGTCATTACATTTACTGCATTAAACATTGGGTTTATTCATGCTGCTGAATGCATCAATCTTTCAATCATTTTGTAAATGCAGAGAATGAATATTTTTAATCACAGCAAGGGGTCTCAGAGATATTGAACCCTAGTATGGCTGGTTGCTTTAACTGATTTTCCAAGAACACTACCTTGAACATCACTGTGTGTATTTTACATGAATTGTCATGCAAAATCTGACCCACATGCTTCCTTTAATGCCCATAATATATCTGAAGAGTGCATTGAGATTTATAGACATTAATTAATAAGATTCTGTGACTTAAACAAAGGTCCAGGCAATATACTTACATTCTGCACCAGTATCAAGCTTAAATGCATTAGTTTTGTTTCTAATCAAAAGCTTTTCAAGCCAGAAACGTGTTTCTTCCACTTACAGTCTATATTGTATTCACATTATGCAGTTTCAATTTCAGTTTTATTCCAATACATCCAAATCTAGTTACAACGCTGCATTTTAACTTTTATACATCTTTGTTAAATGTTCACAACTTCCACATAGCCTATAAACTTGATTATTGGCTTTATACTCTCCCTTCTCATCCTTTTACCCTTACTCCCTACAGTAGCTGACAGCTCATTTATTACAAGGTATCACCTTCAATATCCACATGACATCCTTGTTATTTTTTTTATCTCTTATATTTATATTGAGATGAATTTTGTTCTTATTTTCACAGCTTTTTTATTTTACATGCTTCAGCTTCCAGTTCCTCAGTCATGCTTTTAAGCTGATTGTTTGGAAGTTCACTTTTTCCACAGATATTTAGTGTTTTATCATGAATCAACTTCTCACAATAGTCTGCCTCTGACATTGTCATTTTTTATTCTCCATACAGTTCTTTTGCCAGTGTAACATGAAAGTCATCAAACTTTTAATGTATGTTTCAGTTATTCCCACTAAACATGTACTCATTTCTGAGCCCCTTGATTTCTAGCAAAAATAAATGTTTTACATATGGAAGCTTCCTCTTTTCATAGGTAGGTACTAGGCTATTGGCCCTAGGGTCTATATAAGCCTAGCCAAAGGTACCCTGGCTTTCGCCACCCAAGAACATTATTTTCCTGTGCCACTGTCGAGCAGAGCCACAGAAGTGATCCCCGGGGTGAATTTCCTATCTCCCATCCAGTCATCAAGATTTTTCTTGAACAGTGCTAATGAGGAGCTTTGTTTGATATAGACAGGTAGTTTGTTCCAGAGTATGGGAAGTCTCCGGGACAGGAATCTATCCCTCCAGCATGTTCTGTTTATTGTGGTGACGAGGTTTAGGTCCCTAGAGCGTGTAGCTCGTAGGGATTGGGATTTCTTTAAGTGGAGCATGTCTAAAAGCTCTGGGTGTGACATAGCTTTGTGTGTTAGGCAGACATCGCCTCTGAGTAGGCGATATGCAATGGAGTAAAGCTGCAGTTTTTTGAGACGGTCTGCATAGGGCATCTCTTTGAGGCCGGTAATCCTCTTTGTGAGGTATTTCTGTGGCCTTTCCAGTTGTTGTAGATGTCTTGTGAGATACATACCAAAAGGGGCATTGTACTCTATAATGGGTCTAATGAGTGACGAGTAGAGGGGAACAATGACCTCTTTTTTTCCTGGATGAGAAACCTTTTGTGATGAGGTGTGCCACATAGAAGGATTTCCTGACTACTGTGGCAATGTGATTATCAAAGGAGAGACTACTGTCCACTTGTGTCCCAAGGTCTCTTATCACACTTTCGGTGTTAAGTAGACTACCACCTATGTGGTAGTTCATGGGTACTGAGTTTTTACCAAAAGGAATGACAATGTACTTTTTGGCATTGAGCTTGAGGCCATGGCTTTGGTACCAGGCATCTGTCTCAGCAAGGCCCTTTTGTAGGATGTCCACATCTTTTGGAGTTTTGATTATGGCTCCTAGTTTGCAGTCATCTGCAAACTTCGTTAGCCAAAGACCTTCTGTGTTGGCCTGTACTTCAGAGAAGTAGATACCATACAGGAGAGGACCCAGGACTGAACCCTGTGGTACTCCATTTGTCACTGGTCTGAAGCTGGATTTGGAGTCTGCTACTTTCACAGTGTGGGTTCTGTCAGTGAACCAGTTGGCAACCCATCTTGTGACATAGGGATTTATACCTAGTTTAGTGAGTTTATCTATAATTCCAGAGTGGGGGATGGTGTCAAAAGCCTTGGCGAGATATAGATAGGCTGTTTGAACCACCTTACCCTCATCTACGGCTTTGGTGACTGCTTCAGGTTTAGGAGACATGATCTGCCTTTTACAAACCTGAACTGGGTGGGGTCCTGAGTTTGGAGATTACCAATGTCATTGTTTATAAGTTCCATGATGATACGCTCCATAGCCTTGCAGACCAGGCTCGTTAGGCTAATGGGGCGGTAGTTTCTGGGTTCTGTGGTGGCTCCCCCTTTGTGGAGTGGGATAACTGTCGCTGTGCGCCATTCAGTGGGCACATTGCCTGAGGTGAGGCAATGATTGAACATGGTACTTAGGTGGGGTGCCAGTTCGTTCTGTTTTCCTTACAATAAGCCTGAAACTTTCTGTCTAGGGTGATAACTTGTCTCCATCCTCATCCTCCAGATTTGAATTGTTAAATACCCTAACTGCTTCCTTACCTTCTACATGGATACCAGTGCTCACTAGGTCATTTCTGTCTTTTTCTACAATTCTACTCACAGTAAAACAGAGCACATAATTTTGAATCATGCGGTTGCAATTTACAGAAAAGTTTCCACACTACTCCAGAGATGATGGTGATTGTAGTGAAGACCTTTCCATCCAAAAGCAGAAGAAGAAATGCAGTCAAAGAATTGGAGGTTTAATGTGAATGAAAAAAAATTGATAAAGCAAAGTTACTGTTTATGAAAGTCAGATTCCTGTGGGAAATATCTGTTTATATATCAAAAAACAACTTTACTTTTTAAATCAAAAGTTAAAAAATGAAACTTGCACGCATCTTTAGTATGATGTTGGAGATGAAAATAACTTCAAAAGTTTCAAAATCAATGCAACACAAAATATAGTAGCTGGTTGAAAAGGATGTTTAATTCTGTCACCATGAATCCCCAGAATGACCAGTATGAGAGCATGTTAATATGTTTGTACTACAAAGCACAGATTTAATAGGGTGAACGAGCAAAGCTGTATTAAAACATGAACTGTATTTACATTTACTGATTTACTGAACTAGAACTGCTCTTGCTTATTACATTTTCTAGAATCCTGAAGGGTACAGTTTCATTTTTTTTTTGCCTTCAATATAAAGTCCATGTAAAGACCCTTTTTTCTCCGTAAACTGAAGCGCTCAGTGGTGTTGTTGTGTCTTTTGGCTTATCCTGGTTAAGGGTAGCCACAGCGGAACTCCGGTCCGCTAATGTTTGGTAGTGGATTTTTATGTGCTGAGTTACCAGCCCTGACGCACAACCTTCAATGAAGGCACGCCCATTCACACATGCCTCCACACAGAAGACGCTCTAGCTGAGAATTGAACGGGACGTTTTGCTGTGAGGCGACAACGCTACCGCAGCACCACTACCGCAGGATCAGTGTGAGGCAATTTAACTGTAGCAAGCTGGTAGTTAAATTTGTAGCAAGCAGCTTTCTGGGGGTTTTTTTTTTTTGGATGGGGGGGTTCCTTTTATTAAAAAAAAATGCTCCTGAAGCTGTCTGAGGAGTAGGGGTACAGTACTGGGCATTGTTTGCAGCCAGTGCTGTAGGTCTACAGTTGCTACAGCTTTTTTTTGGTCCTCATCTCTCAACTTAAATTTGACTGAGGTGTGGCTAGTTATGGTTCTGACAGTTAGTGTATTATTACTATACAATTATGTATAAATGCATGTTACACAAAGGCTTCCACAGCCTCTGAGAGACACTGCCAAAAAATGTGCTCACTTTGGCCACAAGGTATAAAATTACTTGCTAGAAAAATTAAGGCCAGGGTCCAATGTGTTATGAAGTGTTATACCCAAGAACTGGAAGGATACAGCATGTCACCATACAGGTCTTGTGCACATTTACTGTCTGGAGGAAATATTTTTGTCTAATGGGACGGCCCTCTCAGCAGAACAGATGTGTTGGTTGTGTAACTTTGCAGTCTGTCAGCTGATTCCCATCCAACAGACAATATTCAGTATCCCCCCTTTTTAATGAGGAGTTGGAGGTGGTTATAAAAGCTGTTATTAGGGAAATCTGTTGGTCTTGATGGACTGCCAGGAGGATTGTACTCATTTTTGGAAGGGCAAATGCTTGATCCTCTGAATCAGTTTTGTAACTTTTACATTATTAAAGACTGCATCATCCACTCTTTCTTGGAAATATGCAAAATCTGAAATGTCTCATATCTCTGGATAACCTGCCATCCTATTTCTTTTATGAATACTGATTAAAAGTTATACATTTATAGTTGGGCTAATAGAATGGCACATTTTCTGCAAAATTTTATTTATCCAGATTATTTCTTTATCTGCACCTAATGTACACAGTATGTTTTCAGGTTAAGTCAAGCAATTTCTACTTCAACACTGCTTCTGGGCTTGGGGTTCAATCTAATAGAGGCTTTTGATAAACTTGACTGGGAGTATCTGTTTGAAACCCTTTCATTTCGCACATTTCCACCTGTTTTCATCCATGTATTGTGTATACAGTGCCAAACCTTTTATTTCACAAAATGCAAAACCAAACAAAGCTGCTCCATTTTCCCATTGCTGTTTACCTTAGCTATTGTGCCCTTTGACATAGTTTTGTGGAGATCTGGGGTTCAGCTAGACACAGCTCCTGAAATTAGTGATTACATTCAGCGAACTTGCATGCCAGTGACATTTTAATAGTATTTTTACACTGTGCTCAGTACTTAATATTTTCAGGACTTTTAAGTTGTTTCTGGATTGGGCCTGAATTACTCTAAAACAGCGGCCTTGTTTATGGCTTTTTGTTTATCCTTTCATTTTAAACATATGTTTTAGTATTAATGGTTAGACCTAGTCATGAAATATCTGGATATATGGATTTCTCCTAGCATAAACCTAATATAAAAATACTAGTGTAGTGGAGAGTAGGAAAAGGAATGGCTTCCCGGAAACAAAAATTTATCTTTACATAAATTATGCTTTTTTTTTACTAAAATATCTGTATTTGTGACAGACTATAGTACTTCATCTCTCTTCCAGTCAAATCAACTTACATCTCTTGAAATTCTTCTGATTTGAGTATTAAATCAGAAAGGTACTGCATAAAGCTTCACATAAATACAAGGTCAGTGTTAAGTTTATCATTAAAACTATATTGATTAATGCAATTTTGAAATTATAGTTATATGACCGGTTCGACTCTCAGCTAGAGCGTCTTCTGCGTGGAGACATGCGTGAATGGGCGTACCTTCGTTGAAGGTTGTGCGTTAGGGCTGGCAACTCAGCACATAAAAATCAACTGCCAGTCATTAGCGGACCGGAGTTCCGCTGTGGCGACTCCTAACTGGGAAAAGCCGAAAGACACAACAACAATGGTAATAAATGCGGTTATTAGTCAATTTGGAAATTTTTGACTTATAAGACACTATGGAACAGATGTCACAGAAATGCTGATATATGAGTGCAGAAACTTCTGTTTTCCTTATGGAATTGTATCTACCTTGTAAGAATAAAATGTTAAATTCCACAATTTTACCAATAGGAAGAATTCTCATACTCAAGAATGCTTTACTTTTGTATTTGCTACTAAGGTCAGTTAGAATAATTCCACTGTTTTGTTGATCCACTGTAGAGTAAACTTCGAGGTGCTGGGTTAACTCAGAATTATGTTTTGGGTGACAGTTCTAGGGTAAAAGGAGCATATTTTAAACTGTGAAAAGGAAGAAATCAGCAGTAGTAAAACTGTCCTCTTGGGGAATTAGCTGAGATCTTACTTTAGTGAAGCAACATTGCTAATTAAGGTTGTGCATGTCATCATTCATTATATTATGTTTTAGTTTGTACATCACAGCTCTAGCACATTGTGTTTTAATTTCAATGTGCACATTTTTCAGGCATGATATGTTATACAGATCTGTGTTTGATTTCTCAAAAGCCAGCTCTGTAGTGTAGAGGGATAAAGCCAATTATGTGCCACAAGTGACCTGAGCTTGAATAGCTGCTCCTAGTAGTTCTCTTGTTAGATAGGATCCTTTGTGGCCCATGATTATTGAAGGAATAACTTACCTATATAAAAGTAAGAGTCTATGCTGTCTGATTGCATTCACACTTGTAAATTGAGAGAACTCAGTATACAGTGCACACTTCTCCACTGGAGACAGAAATTTTATTTTATTTTATTTTGAATTTGTTAACCAAGGGAGAGCACTGATCCCATTGGACCCATTGCAGTCTCAGCGTGGGCAACAGCAACAGTGGACCTCAGAAGAAATGCTGAGGAGAGGGGGATGCTGCCAGGGGGTGCACTGCCTAACAGTACTAGTAAGCTTGTCTGCTCCCTACAACCTGATTCTCATTGGGTAATGGAGGCCGATTAGGATTCCTGGGCAGGAATGAATGGGCTGTAAGGCTCTCACCAAGCCCAAGAATGCCTGGCTACTGTTCTAGCATTCCCAGAATAAATGTGTCAGTTGGGTGCAGGAAGAGGAGGTATTAGTTGAGGTCTTGTTGGAAGGAAATATATATGTATATATACAGAGAGAGAGAGAGAGAGGAATGTAGATGTGTGTACATGTACATTCAAATGAAGGTACTTCACGACCTTTGAAGGGATGGGTAGAGGGTGTCTGAACCTAGCAGTTTTATCAGGGAGTTTTGTATTATTATAGTAATTCGCATGTCTAAAACAATCAAATCCATAAGGCACATAAATATTTGGAAATGCACTGTCTATGGGAACTCTCAAATTCATAAGACAAACATACATTCAGGCATAAAGAAGATAATTTCTCAAGTTTCAGGACTGTTTTTTTCAGTTCTTTCTTAGAAAATGTAAAATGAAAGCAGAAAAAAGAACACGAATAAAAATAGATGTAGCTTATTTCTGTTGAGCAGAGCCAGTTAGTTATTCTGATGTTACAGTCCTTGTCTAAGAAATCTTCCTGCTTTATAGAACTAAGAAGTTTTAGTTGTTTTGAATGTTTTTCTTTGCCTAATCATTCACAAGAATGTCCAGTTTTCGTCCTGCATTGTGTTTGGTAAATATTTAACATGTTTTTTTCCATTTAAAAGTTCTTGCCGAGTATTTTTCTATTTAAAAGTTCTTACTGGGTATTACAACACCACCTCCAGCTGGTAACACCACAGCGTCAATAAAGACAATCATTCCCATCAAGCAAAGACCGGTAACTGTAACACAAGGCAAAAACACAAAACGGGCAGCAAATGGTCTTTGAATTATACAACGATTTTCAAATATATGTTTTTGGAATGTATATTTTTATATATATATTTTTACATTCATTTTAAATTTATATTTTCAGGTTGTAATTGTACTATTGATATAGGTTCATAGGTAGGTACTAGACTATTGGCCCTAGAGCCTATATAAGCCTAGCCAAACAGTACCCTGGCATTTGCCACCTAAGAAAATTATTTTCCAGTGCCCCTGTCAAGCAGAGCCACAGAAGTGATCCCCGGGGTGAATTTCCTATCTCCCATCCAATCATCAAGATTTTTCTTGAAGAGTGCTAATGAGGAGCTTTGTTTGATATAGATAGGTAGTTTGTTCCAGAGTCTGGGAAGTCTCTGAGACAGGAATCTATCCCTCCAGCATGTTCTGTTTATTGTGGCGGCAAGGTTTAGGTCCCTAGAGCGTGTAGCTCGGAGGGATTGGGATTTCTTTATGTGGAGCTTGTCCAACAGCTCTGGGTATGTTAGGCAGAGATCGCCTCTGAGTAGGCGATATGCGACAGAGTAAAGCTGGAGTTTTTTGAGACGGTCTGCGTAGGGCATCTGTTTGAGGCTGGTAATCCTCTTTGTGAGGTATTTCTGTGGCCATCCAGTTGTTGTAGATGTCTTGTGAGGTACATACCAAAAGGGGCGTTGTACTCTATAATGGGTCTAATGAGTGACAAGTAGAGGAGAACAATGACCTCTTTTTTCCTGGATGAGAAACCTTTTGTGATGAGGTGTGCTACTTAGAAGGATTTCCTGACTACTGTGGCAATGTGATTATCAAAGGAGAGACTACTGTCCACCTGTGTCCCAAGGTCTCTTATCACACTTTCACTGTTAAGTAGACTACCGCCTATGTGGTAGTTCATGGGTACCGAGTTTTTACCAAAAGGGACGACAATGCACTGTTTGGCATAGAGCTTGAGGCCATGGCTTTGACAATAGGCATCTGTCTCAGTGAGGCCCTTTTGTAGGATGTCCACATCGTTAGGAGATTTGATTATGGCTCCTAGTTTGCAGTCATCTGCGAACTTTGTTAGCCAAAGACCTTCTGTGTTAGCCTGTACTCCAGAGAAGTAGATACCAAACAGGTGAAGACCTAGGACTGAACCCTGTGTTACTCCACTTGTCACTGGTCTGAAGTTGGATTTAGAGTCTGCTACTTTCACAGTGTGTGTTCGGTCAAGTGAACCAGTTGGTAACCCATCTTGTGACATAGGGATTTATACCTAGTTTAGTGAGTTTATCTATAATTCCAGAGTGGGGGATGGTGTCGAAAGCCTTGGCGAGATCTAGATAGGCTGTGTGTACCACCTTACCCTCATCTACAGCTTTGGTGACCACTTCAAAGAAGTCTATCAGGTTTAGGAGACATGATCTGCCTTTTACAAACCCGAACTGGGTAGGGTCCAGAGTTTGGAGATTACCAATGTCATTGATTATAAGTTCCATGATGATACGCTCCATAGCCTTGCAGACCAGGCTCGTCAGGCTAATGGAGCAGTAGTTCCCAGGGTCCGTGGTGGCTCCCCCTTTGTGAACTGGGATAACTGTTGCTGTGCGCCATTCAGTGGGTACAAAGCCTGAGGTGAGGCTATGATTCAACATGGTACTTAAGTGGGGTGCCAGTTCGTTCTGTAGTTCATGTAGAACGCAGCCTGGGATGTTGTCAGGTCCCATAGATGCTCTGTTCTTGGCTTTGGAGAATGTGTTTTACCTGTGCAGCCGTGACTACAGGTACTTTGCATTCTTCCGGTATAGAGATGGGCCCTTTAGGGGATGAGAGAGGGGTAAAGTTAGCACTGAACCTATCTGCCAGGATGTTGGCAATATCAGTTGGTTCTGTATATTTAGTGCCATTGTGCTGTAACTCAGAGCAGATCTGAGTGTTGCCATTGAGATTCTTGGCATAGTTATAGAATACTTTGTTATTGTCTTTAGAATCAGTGGCGATTTTTTTTTCGTAACAAGCTTTGTAGGATTTTATGAGGGATCTCAGCTTCTTACTGAGGCCGACCACGGAGTTCCTCCAATCATGGGATTTTACTCTTTTTTGCAACAGTTTCTTTCTTCTGTTGTAGAGTTTGTTTATAGCAGGGGCCTCCAGATTGGCTTCCTTTTTTTGGAGGATAGCATCTTGGCTCTGTTAGGGATTGCACGATCCATGTACTTGTGTAAGTGCTTATAAAGTGCAATTGTATAGGATTCAGCAGTTGTATCTCTATTGTCCGTCATCATGGGTGTCATGAAGTTTGCCACTTCTGTCTTAAGAAGCGTGAAGTTGGCTTTGGAGAATTTTTTTACGGTGATTTCCGTAATGGGGGATGGGGCTGGGATGTGGATGTCTAGGGCAATTTGTTTGTGGTTGGAACTGACCAACGAGGAATTGACCTCTGGTGTGGAATGCCAGTTGCCCATGTTGGTAATGACCAAGTCTTGGATATTGCTGCCCTTGTGGGGGTGTGGATAAGTTGATCCAAGGCACTGGAATTTATGAATTCCAGAAAACATTGAGCCGAAGAGTTGGTACATGAGTAGTTTTCCCAGTTAATGGTGGGGTAGTTGAAATCGCCCATTATTAGGGTGTTAGGTTGTACCCTAATATTTTCCATTGTATCAAGAAATGAGGAGTGGGAATCCTGGGGCATGGTGGGGGATCCGTAGCAAGCTACAATTTGAATTGCGGTCTTGCCCAGAGTTAGTTGCACTTGGATAATCTCAGATGCATTATGCTGAGCAACTAGCCTGGATGTGTGGGTATCCTTAATGAATATGTGTAAATAACAGGATTTTAATGTACATAGACACATACATATATACATTTAATAATTTCCACTTAATGTTGGCCAATGAAAAATGGGTTGTGGCTTTATATGTGGGGCAGGATATGGTGTAAACTGATCCTGATGAAGTTTCCTGTTTGGAGACGAAAGTGCTAAATCCTTGATTATTGGCTGTGCAAATAAATTGCTGTGTAATTCAAAGACCATTTACTGCCCGTTTTTTGTTTTTGATTTGGGTTACAGTTACCGGCCTTTGCTTGATGGGATTGCCTTTATTGGCGCCGTGGTGTTACCAGCTGGAAGTGATGTTGTGGTTCCTAGTGTTATATTCCCCCAGCGTGTTCCCCAGGTTTTAGTGCTTACTGGGTATTACTGATTGATTGATCTATTTATTTATTTCTGTGGTTGTGATGAACATGTATTCTTCAGAGGAAGACATGAGCAGTAAAAGGGGCTGCCTGGTGACTCAGTGAACAAGATCTTAGCTTTAAGGGTTCAGGGTTCAGACTTGATCTTTGCTCACTGGCTCTGTGGACTCATCTTGTTCTCCCCATGTCTGCATGGGTTTTCCATAGGTAGATTTTTTTCCTGCCAAAAGCGTGGTACTTGACTGGCTGTTCTAAATTATCTATGAAGATTGCATTTCCCCGGTCATGACTAAAATGTCCATGATAACCAGTTTGCTCAGAGCCATAGCTCTGGCATGTTGTAATTTACATTCCTAGGTATCAGTGTACATTTAATACATTTTGCAATGCTGTTCACAGAGCTTTGGAATCATTGTACAAGTTATTGTACATTGTGTAAAAGCTTTGTATATTACCTTTCCTGATATTTTAAAATGCTGTCACACAATGAATATCATCCTTCAAAATATATTGCAGTATGTGTCACATCTTGTTCATGCTTTAAAAAACAGTTTGGCTAATAGCTGGACTGCACAGAAGTCATGTCTGATGTTACCATGGTTAACAATAATTCACTTACTTCAGTTGTATGAAGGCTAAAGTCAAGCTGCTAGCAGTGAAGTAGATCACTGCATGAATCCAGCAAGTTGTAATGTTATTAGCTTTAATACTTTTATAGGTATTTTCAAGTGATGTCCAAGTGCATTCTTTGTGTTTAAATGACAAAACATTTGTATTACAGATCCCATGCAGTGTTTTACTTCTGTCAACTGATTGGTAGAGGGCAGAATGCCACTGATCAATACGTACAAACATGCAGCAAGTACTCTAGCTGGTGCATTAATACGAACACGCAAATCATGGGGCTCACAAACATTCAGGCATACACACTCTGTGGGAGCTCTGAAATCCTTAAGCCACACATACATTAGAGCAGGCAGTATCTTTGAGAACACTCTAATCCATAAGGTACACATATGTAGATTAGGGCAGGCAGTATCTATGAGAACACTGTAATCCGTAAGGCACACAAATGCCCATTAGGGTAGGCAGTATCTATGAGAACACTCTAATCCATAAAGTACACATATGTACATTAAGGCATGAAGCATCTATGACAACACTCTAATCCATAAGGTGCACATATGTCCATTAGGGCAGGAAGTATCTTTGAGAATACTCTAATCCATAAAGTTCACATATATCTATTAGGACAGGCAGTATTTATGAGAACACTCTAATCCATAATTCACACATATGCATATTAGGGCAGGCATTATCTATGAGAACACTCTAATCCGTAAGGCATACATATGTACATTAGGGCAGGCATTATCTATGAGAACACTCTAATCCATAAGGTATACATATGTACATTAGGGCAGGCATTATCTATGAGAGCACTCTAATCCATAAGGCATACATATGTCCATTAGGGCAGGCAGTATCTATGAGAACAGTCTAATTCACAAGCCCTACATACATTAGGGAAGGCAGTATCACACATACATTCAGACATGAATTATCAATGGGAACATTAAAACTATAAAGCAAATAACAATCAGACGCTCACTCTTCATGGGAACTCTCTATTCCTTAAGGCAGACATTTATTTGGGCATTTACTCTGTGTTGCAATACTCAAATCCATAAGGCACACAAACATTCAGGCGTGCACTGTCTATGTGAACACTTAAATCCATAATTCAGACATGCAGTTGGACATGCAGTCTCTGTAGAAACACTCAAAGCCATGGGGCACACATACATTTTGACAAGCACTCTCTGTGAAAAGCAGTCAAATCCCTAAGGCAAAAAACATTCAGGCATTCACTCTGAATAGCAACATTCAATTATTTAAGGCATAAATATATTTGGGAATGCTCTTTCTGTGGGAATTCTCAAACTGTAAGGCAACCACATGTTTGGGCATCTAGTCACTGTGGAAACATTTAACTCCATAAGGCAGTGATGATCTTGGGCATGACTCTGTACTCCTGCACAGAAGGAATACATTTAGTTACTTGTTATTAAATGTGTCCATACTGGCTCACATCACATGTAACAATTAGGTGGGCTTATGTCACACAGCTGATCATTCTGCTCTGTCACTGAGATGATCTACAGCAGCATGTTGTACTGTTTCTCTTGTAGATAAAAATTGCTTAAAAGCCACAATCATGGGCGTTAATGCCATTGTCATTATACATAGGTAGTATTGCTTATGTGAAGTAAGTACCCAGTCAACAGACATTACACTACTCCTGACTTTGTCAGTGAAACAAGGTCAAAACATGGCAGTCCTTGGTTCAGAGTAAGATAATTATCTTAGATAATAGCAAGGTACATCCTAGAGGGGAACACCTACTTACCCCAAGATAAGCTTCTTTGAGAACAGATTTTGATAACATTACTCTTACATGGTTACAATGGGTGGCACAGTGGTGCAGTGATTAGCGTTGTTGCCTCACAGCAAGAGGTTCTCAGGTTTGATTCATGGTTGGGGTGCCTTCTGTGCAGAGGCTGTATGTCCTCCCTATGTTAATGTGAGTTGCCTCCCACCTTCCCAAGACATGCTGCAGGTGAATTGAACATGCTAAATTGGCCCTAGGTGTGAGTCTATGCATATGTGCCTTTTGTGGAAGGTTGGGTGCCAGGCTGGCAATTCGACACCATAAAAATTCACTGCCAGTCGTTCTGTGGACTGATGTTCTGCTGTGGCGACCACTAATGGGAAAGGACAAAAGAAGAAGTATCTTTCATGGTTACAATACAATGACTGTTGAAGTACACTTCTACCCCCCCCCCCAAAAAAAATCACTCCTTCTTGTACATGCCTAAAATTTGGGATCCCCAATACTAGGATACTTCTGTCAGCATCTTCATTCTTCTCCCTTTTAACAACACTTTGTAGAGGTCAGAAGCACCACATGGGCTTAATAAAACAGTTCAGCAAAGTAATCAGCATAATTCATTGACTTAGCATCAAACAAATGCCACCTTAATATCCACAAAAGTAGACATTACACAATATAAGTGGGTCAATACACAGCTGAGTCCATTGCATCAACAACTATATATGTTTTTTTAAGGTGTAAAAAGCACAATTGAATGCATTTCATTGCCACATACACTTAATAAAGTCTGCAAGGAATGCATCACACCATCTGTGCTGAACTGTTGACTTCAGTAAAGAAAACATTCTACATCCAGAAAAAAATAACATTAGTTAGTGTAAGCAAGCCACATGATACCTCATGAGGTAACTTCAAAAACAAACCTCCTGCACGAGAGCAATTGCACGGCTCTAACTAAAACTTGCAAAAACACATCCAGTGAGCCAGCAAACTGTAGCCTGAAAAAATATATTTATTGTTGGACAAAAACACAGCCTTCCTACACTGAGGAAGGCTGTGTTTTTGTCCAGCCAAAACCGGTCTGGTTCTTTGTTGTTTTTTATGTTTTCTTAATAAATATATTTTTTCAGGCTACAGTTTGCTGGCTCACTGGGTGTGTTTTTACCTCATGAGGTAACACAAGGAACATGCAACTACCAACTATACACACATTCCAAAGACTTTTCATTTTTGTTATTTAGCCACAGGTGAACTTTATTTTTTCTTGGCCATTTCTGTAAACAGAAACAATATGCAAACAGCATATAGCTTTAATGGTCTCTGGCCAAGCTTGAACCTTAAACTTCCTAACAATTGTAGAATCTGTAGAAACTGGTCACTAGTATAAAGTTCTCTTGACTTCCTTTTAGCCCATGTCATACCATTGACCCATGTCTGTGACATTATCATTAAAGAATTTATAAATGCTACACCAAGCAACTGGAGCTTTTTATACAGCTAAATGCAACACATTAAGGCATTTTTCTCAAAGGTGTGACCAGGTATATTCTTTGCCATCTACTAAGTACATTACATGGAAACATTGTTGCTATTTAAACAATAACACATCTCACTCTTTCTCTTATGAGCTGCATCTAACTCCTAGAAGGACCATGTAGATAGCTACTGCTACTTGTGGAGTTTACAAAGCAAAAGGGAAACAGAAGTAGGTTCTCCGGCCTTTCTTTTGTATTATGGAAATACACATGGGCAGTTTAGAGTCCCCAATTCACCTTGCTACATGTCTTTGACATGTGGCAGGAAATCCCTTGTTGTAACCAGAGAAAAGCCATGTGGACACAAGGAATACAAGTAAAGTCCGGACAGAAGGCACCCATCTGAGAACTGGAACTAGAGAACCTCATGCTGTAAGGCTGCATCTCTGCCCGTTGTGCAGGTCGTCACTGTCTAAATTAGTGCCTCAGAAAATAGGTACACAACTTGCTTAGACAGAGGATTTCTAACAAAAACAGTATTTTTAATTGTTTTACAGGGAACAACTGGAAATGATACATGGATTTGTAAGAGCTTGGAAGGTAACATTTTGAGAGATGTACCCACTTTTTAACTACTGGTGGGTTGAGACCCTGGGCCAACAATAAGATTTTATAATTGAAAAACAGAATGCTTCCCTGCATCTTTTAATGTGGTTTTAAGAAAGGGTGGTTTTAAGTCTTTGCTGTATAAAAAATAAAATAAGAAACACATTTTAATATAAATGATATAAATTGCATTGCCATTTAATGACAGTGGCACATCCATTAGCATTCGCACTGGAAGCCACTAAACTGACAATGCTGCAAAATTAAATAAAAAAAATGAGATATTCATACAGGTGTATGCAATCTGGCAAATCATCTTTGCTCTACACAGACTAGTTATGTAATCTCATTCACATCAACTTAATTCAGAAAGAACACACAATAATAAAATCAGAAAGCCAGCACCTACAAGTGATGCATGAATCCAGCAAGCTGTATAACTTTCTTAAAATATATTAATTTACAAGTAAAAATGTAGTTTAAGAAATTAAAACAACTGTGTAGTTTGCAAAACTGAATGGGCAGGATTCACGAAGCCTCCGTGTAAGAGTTATAACTCATACACGGAGGCTGCAGTTAAACGGAGTGATGTCAGCATGCTCTGCATATTCATGAGAGCATGCTGAATCACACTTAAGGCCAACACAGTCCGTGTACGACTGTAGGGGACGTGTCTGTAGGCCGAGCCCTGTAAGCGGACACGCCCCCAGAAGAGGAAAAGTACCCAAAGTAAACACCCACGACAGAGTCCACGGAAATGTGAATAAACAGAACACAACACATGCCCCCACAGACTATGAACAGAAAACATATAAATAAACACGTTTTATATATTTTTTTTAAATTGTAAAAATGTTTAACCGTGAGTGCGCTCGTTTGCGCGGACGTGCCCGTAGTGCAGCTACAGTTAGTAGTCAGTGGGAAAGCATATAAGAACTAAATATGCAAGATAAGCCAGGAAGCAATAGCGTAGCGGTAGAGATGTTGGCTGAAGAGCAGGCATTCATGGCTCGAGCCCCCACAACACCAATTTTTTTTTTTAGCAAAATAAGCAGGAAACAAGTCCCTGACAAATATGTACACATAAAACCACAATTTATGTAAAATGTAATGAAATAGCCCATTTATATTGAAGAAATGTGAGGTAACAAAAGAATAAAAAATGCCAGATGTGCTCATAGCTGAGCTACAGTTTAACAGAGTGAGTGCATTTGCCCGTAGATGAGCAGTGGTTTAACTGGTGCTAAATGAGTGCCCGTAGCTGAGCAGTGGTCTAACATGCTAAATCTATGTGCCCCTAACTGAGCTGAGCATAATATGCGTGCCGATAGCCAAATGAGGCTTAAAGCAGCGTACCCCATTTGCGCGGAGCTGCGCACCGCGCAAACAAGCTAACCGACGGGCAACGTTGAGCAAGCCGTATCAAAACTGCCTTTACACAGACACACCCCTCAGCATGTCTAGACAGTCATGAAAAATAAAAAGCAGTGGCCAGGTTCGAACCCAGGATACTATACACCATAGTCAAGGTACAGAACCGAACCACTAAGCCATGACAGCAGTACCTTTAAATGCAATAATAGCTAATATATAGGAATGAATACAAACTAGAGCATGACAATGCAGGTTTACTGAAGTTGATACAATTCCAAAATGGCCAATCACAGATATGTGCGGGAAAAACTGACTATATAAGCCCCATAGGCGGGAATACGCAACATAAACGATTGTAGAACTGACCTGCAGGCAGAATGACAGGAGTAGGAGAGGGTAGTTGCTTTCGAGCACAGAGGTGGGGTGTTGAGGAGTCCAGGTACATGGTCTGGCTCCTAGTCCATAATCATGAGGCCCAACTCATGCAGGGCCAGGTCCTCTGGGGAGCATACAGGGCCGAGGCGTGGGACCGGTTGGCTCATGATCTCACCAGTGCCACAGGGATTCCAAGGACTGGTGAGCAGGTCCGTCACCACCATGCGGACCTGAAGAGATGCAAGCAGGACCAACTGAACCTTTGGATCCAGGAGGCCCGGCAAACACCCAACACCCCACTACTGAGTAAGTAACATTTAATTATGTATGTAAGAAATTAAACTAGCTGATATTATGCCGATGTGTATTCCAATATTACTTCATTTATATTACAGCTGCAGGTGTCCGTTCTGCGAACCGCAGAGCCTATGGCGATAGGCTGGTGCGGTTGCGCCACCAGGCAGGTCAGTAATCCACTACCAGTAACTGTAAAGAAATATAAAAGTATGACAGTCAGCAAAAGAGTGCAGTGTAGTCAGTAAGGAATAAAATCTGCAAGTAACAGTGTGAAAGTGTCTGCAAGTATTGCTTGATTACAAAAGTGTGTTTCAGCCTGTAAGCTAAACCGAAAAATGAAACTGTCTGACATATATTCTGAAATAAAAATGCCCTACCTGTAAGAAAATAGTACACAACCTGCAGCAGGCTGAAAAGTATAGCTGAAGAAGATGATGAAATCACATGTGTGAAATATAACCCTGTGGAAATACTGAAACATGACAGAAGTGAGACTGCTGGAAAGGATTGTAATAACTACAGGTAAAACATGTCAATAAAGCCTAGAAGTAAGTACCATCCTGAATAGTAAAATGAAAGCAAGTGAGAGAGTTTGAGAAAGTGTCATGAATCCAGCAATACAGTAGTAATAACACCTGAATAAAGTATACTGCAGTCAAGACAGAATGAAATGCATGTGAGATTCAAACCAAACAGCGAAATCTGTTCAAAGTGTTGCTGCATCTGGAATGTGTATCCCAAAATCTGGATATGTTGCTCTCAGTCTGCAATATGCAGATAGGATGATTGTCTGATATACCAAACATCCACACTTGTCTACAGCTATATAAAGCAAATGTAGCAGGATGATGTAGCTGAACAAAGCTAGATATAAATGTGTATGAAGAACAATAAAATGTATATTGATGTTGCAGTAACAGTCCTATCACCAAGTTGAAATAGTTATCATATAGGAAACTGTAGTTAGAACAGTAGTGTGTATATAACTGCAGCTATTAGAAATGTACAGCATATGTATTGTTATTCGAAGGTGTTAATATTACTTTCTCTACCCCACCCTATAACCACATATAACCCATTCCACGTGAAAATGGTATGTGCAATCACAATTAACACCCCTGGACGTTTGTCCTGTTGGGTCATATATGTTTGCATGTCCGTTGATGCATCTGCCCTGTTCATATATCCACACCTGATGGCCTGTTGCCATCAATTAACCCTGCATGTTGTTGGACTGTGTATTTCTGTTCAGATTATGCATGTGTTATGCACTCTGTTCAATGGTGTGAATATCTGGGTGTTTGGTTAATGGGAATACTAATGCATGCTGTTACAACTAATTGTGAATGGTATTATATGTCACTAACCCAAACTGTCATGACATAATGCAAAACATAGGAAGACAGTGAAGGCGGGTTCCAGTGGACCCACCTCTCCCACCTCAGCTGGCGAGTGCACCTGGCACTAGTGCCAAGTCCAGACCCTCCTCCGGTGGCCCTGTGCCACCTGCGGGTGGAAGCACTGCAGGGGATGGGGCTTGCCCCCCCTCTGTAAGTGTGGCCGGAGGAGAACCAACACTCACCCTCCGTAGCGTCCGGACTGTGGTGCGTAGGGAGATTTGGGACTCTGTTCTCGAGCCCCTACGCCAGCTCGAGGCACGGGTGGTGCAACTAACGGGCATGCCTGTTTCCCGGCCTACACAGCCCCCAGCACAGCCCCGTCCTGGGCAGTGAAGGAACAGTGGCAACTGCCTATGGGTGGGGATATCAGTTCCACTGTTGCCATCTGTGGGCTCATGGGCTCTGGATATCCAAACCTCCGTCCCCGTCAATTGTGTAACCCCTCCACACGTGTCATACACCGCCCCTGTATGCGTCTTGTTTGTCTTGTCTGTTTACCTACCCAACCTACCTCCCCAGCTGTACCGACTTCCTTCACCTGACATACCACTCTCACCTGAAAAAAAAAAAAAAGGGCACTCTGTACCCACAAAAAAATTATGCCCCATACATAGCTGCCCATTCCGCACACATGCCTGCTGGACATGGAACCTATCAATTTCAATTGGCTGTATTATTGTTGTCCTGACACCTCTCTCAGGGGTGGAAGGTTTCAAATGTCACACCAAATTACATACATATGCACAGCTGTTGCTGATGAAGACATGGGCAGCTATGGGCCTTACCTACATCCCTCCTGCACATCCCAAGCTTGTTTCCCTACTGTCTTACCCTCTTTGTGACCCCTTTTTCACCACTTTCCTGTCTCCTCATTTTCTTTTCTTTCAAAGAAAATAGCGCGGGTGTGCGCCAGAATAAGCACCGTTAAGCGGTTGTAAGCGGGTGTGCGCTTGTGTGCGCGGAGCTAACCGCCAGTGCGCATGCGTGAGCTCCGCGCAAACCAGCGCTAACCCGGTTACAACTGCTTAAAAGTGCCTTAGTCACTTTGATTGACAGGTCCTGTACTCAGTTCAAAAGCAAAATAAAATCCCACTGTCAGTCCCAAACCCAGGACCTTGGAAACACTAGTCTATACTACCTACCACTAAGCCATGACTCTTATACAAAAACATTGTGCTAAAATAAATATAACATGTAATAGTAGGGATGAATGTAAAGGGAATATAGGATGTGTAGTACACAAAGCATGTCATTTAAAATTACTGTCAAAACTACTTGATTTCCATAATAGTAGTGTGTGAACAGAATCAGCCATGCTAGTTGGCAGCTTGTAGATAATAAGGTCAGTTAAAGTACATATATAAATGTATGTATATGTACATATATATATATATATATATATATATATATATATATATATATATATATAAATAGTTGTAGGAGTCAATGTGCATACACACTTGCTACAGGGAACATGAGAGAGGAATGGAGAAATGTGAATATACAACACAGCCTGAATCAGAGAGATACTAACCTTTACACTCACAGAACAGTGTCCACAGCATACTAGCATGGTCCCCGCCCTCACAATCTGAAAGGGCAACGCCTATCCCACATACCCTTTTATAGCACTGACCTGAAATCACAGTGAGAACTGCAATCAGTACACAACTGGCTATATGCAATTAGCAAATGCTGGCTTACAATTGGTGTAGAGGCCATCACATGGACCTATGCAGATACCTACAAAAGCATCCAGTGCTAACACTCCCCACATGCAATACATTCATTGCATTTTCTGTAAGCAGACAGAGGGAGAGCGAGAAATGAGAGAGAGAGAAAAAAAAAAAATTATACACTGTGACTCTGTCACCCGAAGCTGTCAGCACTGACAGTAGCAGCAGCAAGCAGAAGCTGTGGTAATGCAACCAGCTGCAACAAACACAGGTAATGCAAAGTAGCAGGTTAATAGTGTGCATACTGTGAACCCTCCAAATGTGTCATAGGTCTGTATCCATAGGTATGTCCATGTGATATGTTGTGTGTACGTAGTTCCACCAAAAGGGGATGACCATACATTACATGTCAATCAGTCTTAGGCCATGATCCTGGCAGCAGTTGTCTGTGCGTTGGCCCAGCAATGGCTGTAGTGACTGCTTTGAAATGTCAGCCAGGTTCAAAGGTCAGGATCAGCCCATCCCAAAGGCACACTGGCTGGGAACAAGTGTCTGCAGGTACCCGATGTCACTGCATATGCATCCCATACTGCATAATTCCACAGCTTAGCAGACCAGGCCCGTTATGCATATGATGTTGTAATTCCCAGGGTCAGTCAAGGTGCACCCTTAGTGGTGTGGGACCACTGTTGCTGTATGCCACTGTCCAGGTACATATCCTGTAGTACGGCCAAGATAAATTATCAGTGTTATATGCGGTTGTATGTCCTCTCGGAGTGCCGGTAGCACACATCCAGGGATACCATGAGGTCACAGTGATGCTGTGTGTTCTTCTCTGCTGAGGGCGGCCCTCACCTGGACATGTGAGATGATAGGGAGGTTACATCCAGCTGTGATAAATATTTCAACTGGTGGGGGAGAAGGAGGGGGGATATGTGCACCGAACATGTCTGCAAGATTGTTGCCAATATCCGTGTGTTTGGTGAATGTTAAGTAGGTGTGTATTAACACAGAGCATATCTGAGGCATGTGGTCCATATGTGTAACATAACTGAAAAAGGCCTTGTGGTCATCCATAGTGTTTGTGTCCATTTCCCTCCCAGAGTAGGCCGTGGCCGTTGTTATGATGGACCGTAGCGTAGTACCAGTGCTGACCACAGATGCCTTCCCATAATGTGAATGTGCTCTGTCCTGCAGTAGCCTCCTGCTATTGTTATACAATCTGCCTCTGTCTGGGGTCCACCGGACAGGATGCCTAACCTTTGTGCATAGGGTCTGGGTTAGAAATGTGTGTGCAAGTTCCATGCAGTCTGTGGCATCTCCGTGGTAAGCATTTGCAAAGGGGTCAGCAGTGTGGCTTGTGGCTTCCACTGGCCCAGTGTGCTGCATGGATACCATCTCAGTCCCAGCAAGTGAATAACTGTCTAATCACATACATATCAAAGTAGTCTACTCTGCTGGTGGTGGTGGTGGGATATGTATATCCAGGCCGAGTAACTTCTGTCCACATCACAGTAGTGGACGGTGTCCCACATACAGTACCTTGGGATGAACCCCCAGAGTGAGGTTGTGCATTGCACCTGTCAGTGTGTGCTGACCGATGGGGCATGCTACTATGTTGTGTGGAATGTGGCAGGTATTGTTGCACAGGTTGGCTGAGCACTGATATCTGGCCATGTACCTGTGTATCCACCACGGCACACACACATGCAACATATGGGAGTAGTAGTATATCACTACACATGAGTATCATGTATAGTATGTGTGCCATATATTGCTGACATGGTCTGCTGATATCCTGTTTGTGTTCTCTTCCAGGGAGATGGCGCGACAGCGTAACCCCGCCTACTCTGTGGCGGAAGATGAGGAGATCCACCAGAGCCTGGTGCGGGAGTATGACATCCTGTTTTCCCGCACCAGTCAGAATCAGCAGGAGAGGGCCGCACTCTGGCAAGACCTTGTCCGTAGGGTAAATGATATTGGCACGCATAACAGGACATATGAGCAGGTACGACATCACTGCAGTGATTTAATCTGAAGTGTCCGGCAGCCTGCATCAGATATCCACAGGCAACAGGTCGCCACAGGAGGTGGGGTGGCCACACATCCCCCCTCACCAGACTGGAGGGGCTACTCCTAAGTGTTGTGGCTCCAGCCCCGGAACACCAACAGCAGTACACCTGCATTATGATGGTGGCTGGTTCCACACAGCAGCACGACATGGAGCATGCAGGTAATATGCCATATGTTCACTTGACTGTTCTGTACACTGTATCATATGCAATATCAATGGCACAATTGTGCCCACACTGTTACAATTTTTAATATTACATTATGGATTATGAGTTGTATATGCATCATAACCATTTTAACACAATATCTAATATTTTTAAATATTAATGTTCAACACCTCATCTGATTAACACACACACTTATATTCACATTTTACAACGTCATTACTCAAACATTTTCTTTACATATATTTTAACACATTTTATCAACTACCTTCTTAGAGGTAACTGTCGTTCTACCTATCTGTTTGTCATGTCATTGGGTATGGATTTCTTCTGTTTTGCAAACACATGAAATGTTTTTAGTGTATTTTATTTTTTAAATGATTTAATGATTCAATTAAGTCTTAATGAATTAGTCATTATTCACCTTATGTTTTAACCAAATACTATTTAAGGGATGATCTGGAATGAATCTTTGCACTCTGATGATGCCCTATTTACGAGGGTGAAAGCGCTCAGTGTCTTGTGGAATTATGGTGGATTTTATCTTCTTGTTTGGTCGAGTTATATTCATTAAAGTTTTTTTGAAACCAGGATCCAAGGTTTGCTGAAATCTTTAGCTTACCGGTATTTTTGTGTTTTTGACAGTTGTGCCCACTGACATTAATCTCATCATTTCTGCAGGTCTTTCCAGGGTTACAGCAAGGCAGGCCATCCATGCTGGTGAGTGTGTTTAACATAACCTATAATAGTCCTGATAATGCTAGTAACAGTAGTGTAACTCAGTAGTGCTCTGTCTGTATACTGCGGGGTGTGCATGTGTGCATGTGTACAGGTGTGCCTGTGTGCATGTGTGCATGTGTGCCTGTGTCCACGTGTGCATGTGTGCATGTGTACATGTGACCACGTGTGCATGTGTGCATGTGCCCATGTGTGCATGTGTCCATGTGTGCATGTGTCCACGTGTGCATGTGTCCACGTGTGCATGTCTGCATGTGTGCCTGTGTCCATGTGTGCCTGTGTCCATGTGTGCATGTGTCCATGTGTGCATGTGTGCATGTGTGTATAAGTGCATCACTGGTAACAATGTCTGGAGACTGTAAACTGTGATGTTCTTCATCTCACATTGCTGCAGTCCTTACACTTGGGTAGTCCGCTGTCCTCGGTCGGCCCGAATATCAAAGTATAAGGCTGACGTCGGTCAAGGGGCATTTGACTGACATCAGGACGTCAGGGTACAAATGCGCATGACCGACGTCATATCCTCAGTCTTTTTTGCCGCATGGTCCGATGCAGAAGCAGCATTGCAAGTGCCGGTTGGCGTTCTGAGATTTTTCGATTTCGAAGTTTCAGACCGAGTTCAAAGTTGGCTAAGTACCCCGTTGGGGAATATTTTAGTTTTTTCTTGCCTCAGTGATTTACCGGTTGTCAGAAAAAGTCAATAATTGCATTTCTTGTGGGAAACAGATACCGCATAGAGATTATCATACTTTGTGTAATCCTTGCTTAGGGCCTGAGCACGACGTTGTTGGCTGTCGCTCTTGTGCTAGATTTAATAAACGCACTATAAAGAGGAGATTGGATTGTGCAAGGTTAGACTTTGGGAAGCGGTGCAATTATAAAATGCCGTCGGATGCTCCGACGCCCGCTTCTACAAAGAAGCGCAAGGACAAAGCAGTTAAGCCTAGGCTGGAAGAACCGTCTGTACCGGACGCCGGTTCTTTAGAGGTGTCGGTGGAGCCGGTGGCTCCACCGGAGGTTTCTTTGTGTTCCCAGGGTGAGACTTTAGTATTGCAAGATGTGGCCTCTCAGGAGGCAAGTCAAGCTGAGGGGGCTTTTCAGGTTACTATACTCCCCTCCCTTCCAAGGGTGGCTAGGCCCTCTCCTTCTGTTTCTAAGGCTTCTCCCAGGGGCAGGCCAGGTTTAGCTTCAGTTGGTGTTACCCCTAGCTCTTCAGGTACTGTGCCCAAGAAGCATATGCTTAAAATGGCAGAAGATTTGATTACTTTGATTAGGGGTTCTATGCCCCCTCCTGATAAGAGGCCTAGGGTGGAGCCTGAGCTGGGGGGTTTTGAGCAGGCTTCAGATGTGTCAGAGTCTTCGGCTGAAGACTTGCAGGAGTACTCTCCTTATTCTGATTCTGATGTGGATGATTCTACTCCTTCTGCTTCTCCTCCTGAGGATTTTTCTTTTTCAGAAACTCTTCATTCCATGAGGGAAAATTTTAAGTGGGAAGGTCAGGACTTCTCTGATTCCAGGAAAAGGCTTAGGGAATTTTTGTTTTTACCCCAGCATAGGCCTTT
This sequence comes from Protopterus annectens, assembly GCF_019279795.1. Lineage (NCBI taxonomy): Eukaryota > Metazoa > Chordata > Ceratodontiformes > Protopteridae > Protopterus > Protopterus annectens. The sequence goes on along the minus strand of NC_056741.1, from coordinate 566,930,874 downwards.
GGCTATACCTCCTGTTTTGGATGTAGTGGAAGATGTTTTTACAGAGGCTTCCCTTAATCCTGATTCTTTGCCTCCTGCTCCTGTTAAGCCGGATAGGTATTACAGGGTGCCTGAAGCTCATAAGTATCTTTTTAAGAGTCCTAGGGCAGACCCAGAAACTGTTAGCCAGGGGCCTAAAGGTGTTAAGGCTTCTGTTGTTAAGAATCCGGTTCCTGCAGACAAAGAGGCTAGGGCCTTGGATAGATGGGGAAATAAAGTTTATACTTCTTCCACTCTTGCTATGAGGGCTTTGAATTGCCAGTTTCACATGTTGAAATACCAAAACTATCTCCTTTCACAATTAAAGTCTAAGGTTGATGCTTTGGCAGTAGGTATTGATTGTAAAGAGTTGCAAGATTTAGTGCATGTTTCTGAACAGGTGGGTAAGCATTCTTTGCAATGTGGTTTTGATGCTGTACAGGCCTCGTCTAGGGTGGCTGCCACTGGGTCAGTTCTTCGCAGGCACGCCTGGCTAAGGGATCAAAATTTGTCTGAACATGTTAAAACAAGGATTTTAGATGCTCCTTTACAATCTGACGTGTTGTTTGGTCCTCCTGTTGAGGCAGTTTTAAAGAAAATGGAAGACAAAGCAAAGTCTATGCAGACTGTTAAAGATTTTTTTGCAGGTTCAGCCTCCAAAGTTTAGCAGAAATTGGCCTGCTAAAGGGTGGACGTATCCTTCTTATGATTCCCAGTCTAGGGGTAGATCTAGGCGTGGTAGGGGCAGAGCTCAGGGCTCTTTCAGGCCTAGAACAGGGAGTTCTCCTGCACAGTCTTCAGGTGAGGGCAGGGGTCAGTCCTTTCGTAAACAGACCCAATGACCTACCTTTTCAGCTGCCAGAGCCTTCTCATCTGGCAGCACCTTTGGGAGGAAGGTTGGCACTTTTCAAAGAAAATTGGAGTTTAATTACCCAAGACAAATGGGTATTGGATATCATACACCAAGGTTACAGGTTTTATTTCCATACCTTGCCTCCTTTCAGAGGCATGCCAGACGTTCCTCCTCAACAAAGAATAGAGGCTCACAAACAAATTTCTCTGTTACTTCAACTAGGGGCCATACAGCGGTCCCTATGCCAGAAGTGGGCCTAGGATTTTATTCTCGCCTGTTCCTAGTACCAAAGAAGGGGAACACGTGGAGACCAATTTTGGATCTATCTATCCTCAACACTTATCTGGACATTCCCAAGTTCAAAATGTTGACGTTACAACAGCTTTTGCCTCTGCTGGGCAAGGATCATTGGATGGTAACTTTGGATCTCAAGGAGGCTTACCTTCATGTTCCTATCAGACTAAGTTGCAGGAAGTATCTGCGTTTTCGAGCTGGGACTTTTCACTATCAGTTCTCTGCATTGCCCTTTGGCTTATCTACTGCGCCCAGAGTGTTCACAAAAGTTCTGGCTCCAGTGATAGCTTTCTTCAGGCTGAAAGGAATACAGATCTATCCTTATTTGGACGACTGCCTGATTCTGGCTCAAGGAAGGAAAGAGCTTCTTCGTCATTTGGAATATGTGATAGCAGTGCTAAGATGCCTAGGGTATTCTGTGAACGAAATAAAGTCCAGTCTAGTACCCTCTCAAGACATGTGCTTTCTGGGTGTGAGACTGAATACAGCATCCCAGATGGCCTTTTTAACCCCGGACAAACAAAAGAGTCTATCCCTTTACTTCCATCAGCTATCTCATCAGTCCGGGCTGACTGCAAGGACAGTCCTTCAAGCCTTAGGGTTTATGGCATCTTGTATTCTGGTGCTTCCCAATGCCAAACTGCATATGAGGAAGCTACAATGGTATCTCAAAAATGTATGGACACAGCACTGCCAGGATCTAGACACTGTCATTCAAATAATACCTTGCATTCAAAAGGAATTTTTGTGGTGGGCTCAGGAATGTCACCTAAACAAGGGACTCTCTGTGACCCGGCCAGAGGCGAGTCAGATTTTAACGACAGATGCCTCAGAAAAAGCTTGGGAGCTCATCTAAATGGAAAGTGGATACAAGACAAGTGGCCTGCCAGACTACAGCATCTACATATCAATCTAAAGGAGATGTTAGCAGTCCAGTTTGCATTAATAGCTTTCAAGGATTTACTTCTTCCAGGGCAGGTGTTGATTCTAACAGACAACACAACTGTCATGTGGTACATCAACAAGCAAGGGGAACATTCTTATCCTCTATGCAGGCAAGCAATGATTTTGTGGGAGACTGCTCTCAATTTACAACTCAATCTTCAGGCAAGGTTTCTGCCAGGAGCACAGAACTCCTTAGCAGATGTGTTGAGCAGACGAATTATGGATCCCCACAGTGGAAATTGGATCCTCATGTGTTTCAGAAATTGACAGTGTCATGGGGAACTCCAGACATAGATCTGTTCGCTTCTCCACTAAACCATCAGCTGCCAAAGTTTTGCACAAAAAGGTTTCATCCCACAGCTTGGAAAGTGGATGCTCTTTCTTTCAATTGGAGCAATCTTCATGTGTATGCCTTTCCACCTCTGCCTCTCCTGCCAAAGGTACTTCTAAAGGTCAGACAGGACAAGCCAAGGATGATTTTAATAGCTCCAGATCGGCCTCGACAGCACTGGTACCCATTACTGAGAAGTCTGGTACGGAAGCCTCCATGGCCTTTGCCTTCGATTCCACACCTGTTGTCACAGGAGGACAGCCATTTGCTCAATGTCAAACTTCACTCTCTTCACCTAACAGCCTGGCATATTCTGTTTTGAACCATAAAGGGTCTCAACTTCCACAACAAGTTTTGAATGTGATTTTGGAAGCTAGAAGGCCTAGTACAAGGAAAGTGTACGCAGATAAATGGAAGAGATTTTTATTTTGGAGTGCAGCAAAAGATTTTGATGTTTCTGAGCCTAATTTGAGTGTGGCTCTTCAATATCTTACTGAGTTACTGGACAAAGGTTTGTCTTTCTCTTCTATTAAGGTTCATGCTGCAGCAATTTCGCTCACTATGATTGTGACCCACCATTGTTTTCTCATCCTTTGTTCAAGCAATTTCTTAGAGGGGCAAAGAATATAAGACCCCCACGAAGAGCTCCTACTCCTGCTTGGGATCTCAATTTTGTGTTGGAGAAACTCACTCTACAACCTTTTGAGCCTGCAGCTACTTCTGAGTTGAAATATTTGTCATGGAAGACTGCTTTTTTGTTGGCAATTACTTCTGCAAGAAGGGTTTCTGAATTGCAGGCCCTTATGGCGGTTGAGCCTTTCTTGATTTTCCATAAGGATAGGGTATCATTACGTACTAATCCTTCCTTTATGCCTAAGGTGGTTTCTAGTGTGGCTTTAAACCAAACTATTCATTTGCCTACTTTTTATGCAAATCCCCAAAATAAAGGGGAAAAGATTTTGCACACTTTAGATGTGGAGCCCAAATGAGGGTATGAGTAAAGCGGTAACAAAGTAGTGGTGGTGGATAATTATCCTTGGATGATGAGAGTAGTCAGAATGACAGAGTTAGGGAACATCTTTTGAGTAAGATTAACCATGTTAATTCTCATATTACTGGTGATTTACTCTACAATGTTCAAGCTGAAAGGTCATTGTACAACAACATTTTTTCAAGTATAGAAAATGAGTGTATAAAAAACATGAAAAGGAAGGCCTCCAAAATGGAGAGAGATCTCAAGGCCTATAGGTTAGGAAATGCATATCCCAAACCTAGGCCCTTCAATTCTTATAGAAGTGAATCTGGTTTTAATCACAATGATGTGGATACTAACATTGATTTGAATCACAATCAGAATAGTACAGAAGAAAATCAGGATGAAATCCCTTTAGATTTTGTACCCCCCCCCCCCGCAGGTCAGACAGGTTACGGAATCGTACTCCAGTGTATTACCATCATTACCCTCCCAAGAACAACTACAGGAGATAAATATGGCTGAACATTCTAATCATTCTAACTCCAATATTATTGTACAAAATGGGAAAATACATGAATTCCAACAATACAAGATTTTCAACTATAGTCGTTTGGATATTACCATTGAATTTTTTGATTTATTTGTCAGAGGTTTTAAATTCATTCCTTTGAGAAAGACAAATGTTTCTAGGGCTATAGTGGATCTAAAATTATTTTTAAGAAAACAAAATTTGGGTCTTATTTTTGGTGATCACAACCAACACCTTGACCCTACCCACAAAGTCAACATAGATGCCCATTTAAAGAAAAAGAGTGTTTTTAATCCACCCCTCCATCCACAATTAAGGAATTTGGAACGTCTCCTGGAAAAAGAAATAAGGAATATAGTCAGTTCACATTATGTTTCCTCCAATCTTTCCAAAAAAGAACTTGAACTTTTGGAATTTTTTAAGGGGAACAAAACAATTAGAATAATGCAACCAGATAAAGGGGGTGGTGCAGTCCTAATGGATGCTATACAATATGAAGCTAAAATGAAAGACAGCCTTGAGAACACCTACAATTATTCGAAAGCTTCCATTAATGAAATAAATATTTCCAAATCAAAAATCAATGTATTACTGAATGACCTACTTTTAGAAGGTACCATCACTCTGGATATTTACAACTATTTACATACACCAAATCCAAGGGTTCCCTCTCTTTTTGGAATCCCAAAAGTACATAAAGATCACAACGACCCCCCTTTGAGGCTTATTGTTTCATCAGAAGGCTCCATCACAACACCATTAGCTAAATTTGTGGATGTGAAATTGAAAGAATTATCCAACCAAGGTAAAACAGTTCTTAGAGACTCGTGGGACTTTTTAAGACAGGTCAAGTCCAACTTATTTTCAAAGGACATCATTTTCATAACTCTGGACATAGTGGACCTTTTTGGATCTATCCCCCATGATACAGGATTACTGTGGTTGGAAGACAGTATGGCACAATACGGTTGTCTTTCAGATGATGATTTTAGGACTTGTCTTGTTTTGATGGAAACAGTTCTCAAGAACAATTTTATGTTCTTTCAAGGAGAATTTTATAAGCAAGAAAAGGGGGTAGCTATGGGGGCAAAATGTTCGCCGACCTATGCCAATATAGTTCTCACATGGTGGGAGACTCAATTTATCAATGAAAGTGAATTCAAAAACTGTTGGGTTCTTTATAAACGGTTTCTTGATGATATAGTTATTTTTTGGACCGATACCATTGAAAGATTTTTTGAGTTTTTGGAATATATAAAAAACACTACCACCTTCTTGGATTTTACCTACAGTATCAGTTATGAGGAATGTATTTATTTAGACGTCTTGTTAAGGAAGTGTGATGACCATTTTACCTCAAGAATACATAGGAAATCCACCTTCTCAAATTCCTATCTTCACTTTTCGAGTGGTCACCCCTTTGGACAAAAAAGAAATATTTTAAAGGGTCAATTGATCAGGTCCAGTAGGATGACCTCGGAGGACACAGAATTTTTGGAAGATGGTAAATATATTCTGGAGATGTTTATTCAGAGAGGTTATCCACCTCTCCTGTGTGACGAGATTTACCAAGTTGTTTTGCAGGGTAGGGAGACGAAATTTGCTCCCATTTTAGGACAGGATGAACAATTCAACATTACTGCTCCTACTCAATCAGGTATCACTGATGTAGGGACCACCAACAATGAATATGATAGCAATACTAAACATATTCAGTCAGGTCCAACAGATACAGCGACCATCAATAACAATTTCTCTAAAGCTTATATAATGGATTACACTGGAGATTCATCAAATCTTAAAAAAGTTATTCAAAAGGAATGGGATAGATTTAAGGAAATTACTGACTTAGAAATGGTTAAGAAGCAGCCATTACAATTCATATACAGGAGAGATACAAATTTAAAAAATTTGTTTGAGTTTGGTGGCCAATTCACAGGGAGAACTATTTCAAATAGAAAAGGTACATTTAAGTGTGGTAGCTGTTCTCAATGTCAATATATAAAAACAGGTTCCACCATTACAATTCCAGATAGAAATAAAACCATTACTTGTTCTGGATTTGCCAATTGTAATACCCAGGGTGTAGTTTACATTGCCACATGCCACTTCTGTTCATCGTTTTACATAGGGAAAACAGAAAGGAAATTAAAGTCCAGAATTTATGAACACTATTACGAAATGAAAAAAGGAAATATCAATAATGCTTTATTCAGGCATTCCAATGTATGTACAAATCCCATTTTTCATTTTTTTTGTTCTGGAGATTATACCTAAAGAAATCAGGGGTGGCATGTGGGAGACTAAACTGGAATATAGGGAATTGTACTGGCAAATAGTGTTGGATGCCACTAGGGAACCAGGACTTAATGATATGGTTTCAATTGTTCCAGTTTTAAAATTAAGAGCAGCCAAGTTGTGATTTTTTAGTTGTCCACTAGATGGTGCTATGGTATTATTTTCTGACCTTTTATACATCCTTTTCAACATTTTTAACATTTTTAATATTTTCAATGTTTTATATTTAATATGAGTTTTATATAGATTTAAGGACATACTTTTACTAAATTAACAGTCTTTATACCATTCAAGACAGGAGTATGAATTTTTCAACATTTTACATTTGTCAAAGTTTTTTTAAAAAAATGTTTTTTAAAAAAGGTTTTATTCAAATTAATCAATTAAATTATTATTCCATTAACTAATCAATTAAATATGTATAAAAACAGGATATCCTTTTACTCATGTTGTGTGTTATCTGATGAAGATACTCGAAAACGTACTTGGAGGCAAGCGTTATTAAACTTTTGGAATTATTCTTGTGGTTTCTGTGATTCCTGTGGTGATTATTGACTACTCTCATCATCCAAGGATAATTATCCACCACCACTACTTTGTTACCGCTGTACTCATACTCTCATTTGGGCTCCACGAGTGAATATTTTTGGTTTGCAGTCTTGTTTTTCACTCATTCCATCATCTGACAAACACTTTAGATGTACACAGGCAGTTGCGATATTATTTGGACAGAACTAAAGGGTTCAGGCAGTCTCAGCAGTTGTTTGTTTCTTTTGCTTTGAGTTCTCAGGGCAAGCCTGTGTCAAAACAAACTATTTCTAAGTGGATTGGGTTTTGCATTGCTTTCTGTTATTCCCATCATGGCAAGGACATTCCAGCTGGGATTAGGCCTCATTCCACTAGGGCTACTGCCACTTCAACAGCTTTTTTGAGGGGAGTGGCAACCAAGGATATTTTGGAAGCAGCTACTTGGAGTTCAGTGCATACTTTCTCTAGGCATTATCACCTGCCACTTTGCTCTAAATCCAGGGCTGGTTTTGCCACTGCTGTTTTGCAGGGCATCTTGGCAGCTCCTGCTTCCTTGTAGTTAGCCATCCTCCCTTACCTCTGCTTTGGGATTCTACCCAAGTGTAAGGACTGCAGCAATGTGAGATGAAGAACATAGTACAGTTTTGTACCTACCATAAATGTAGATGTTCAAGATCCACATTGCTGCAGTCCAATTCTCCCTCCTTCCCCTCTGTAGTTAGAGGTGGTTGTGTGGGTTGGGTTGTACATATTGTATATTTTGTATATATTGTACATATAGTTAGTGCAAGGGTGGTGGGTTGGTTGTTTGCTGTCTTTTGGTTTTGACCTTTATTTTTAGGGTCTTCTGACATCTGGGGCAAGAAAAGACTGAGGATATGACGTCGGTCATGCGCATTTGTACCCTGACGTCCTGATGTCAGTCAAATGCGCCTTGACCGACGTCAGCCTTATACTTTGATATTCGGGCCGACCGAGGACAGCGGACTACCCAAGTGTAAGGACTGCAGCAATGTGGATCTTCGAACATCTACATTTATGGTAGGTACAAAATTGTACTTTTCCTGTCTTCCTCCCAGAGGTTCTGGGGCTGCTCTGGTGACCTGCAGCAGGGAACCTGAATCCTGTGCCACGGCTACTGGTAATGATGATATTTGTGTAATGGTACAGGAAGGTGTGTCAGGGTCTGCCATTGGTCAGCCAATTGACAGTACATAGCTGTCAACCCAATCATTGTGCACAGTCATCCTGCCTGTACATCCTTTGTCACCATTGTCCCTAGGTGATGGACAGGATACAGCGGGCATAGACCAGGGTAATGTGGTACCTGTGGCACATGCGTCCCCACACAGCAGCCATGGGCAGGGTCCTCCGATGGTACCACACAGACAGTTGCCCATGGATTCCCGTGGGAGCATCCGTGGGCGTACTGCCTCTGGCCGACGTGCCCAAAGAGGTCTGTCAACCTCAGCTATGTTTCGGACTGTCATGCAGGCACAGTCACGTATGGAAAGGTACACCAGACAGGGTCTGAGGGAGCTGAGAGCATGTCGCACAGCCATGACAGACAGTATGCGTGACATTGCGGATGCTATCCGTAACTTCACCGATGTCATAGACAGACGTTGTGGGGACATATTACAGCAGTTCCACAACCAGATGTCCATGAGCCAGGGCAATGGTGGGCATTTGTGGCGTCGACGTGGCCGTATGCCGGCAGCAGCTGGCAGTCGGCGCGGATGACAACAGGCTCGCGCACGCCCCCATAGTGCCAGCAGCAGCCCCAGCAATGCTGGGTCTGTGCTGTCATTGGAATGCCCCAGGAGACCACGTGCACGTGGCTCTGGACAGTCCCAATAGGGACTTGTGTCCAATCAACACACTCCCGCTTCTGATGACAGTACCCAGTCTGGTTTTGTACTGGATACGGTCCATAGCACCCCTGCCAGGCACAGGTACCGTGTCCGTGCACACAGACACTGATCTGTATGGCCTGCCAGGTGCAGTCTGTGGCTGTCCACAAACCCCTGTATATGGCAGCCATGAGGTGGAACTGTGTGCGTGCATACACACATGCGAAATGTTAACACCTAGGGCAACCACATAGACGCACACACTGCACCAACACTGCCCCACCCTGTACTGCTGCCCCTCACCAACACACATACACACACATGTCAATTGGTGGTATCAGTGGCTGACTCAGGCATACCTAATCCACACCCTGTGCATATGATGACACTGTGCCACCTCCTGCAATCTCCAACATCATTGCGGGAACAGGTAAACACGTTGCTGATGCACAGGGTGACTACATAGAAGTGTATTAGTAGTATCATGTTGGTAACAGTACAGTGTGCTGCTATGACTGTGTGTTTATCCCAGCATGCCTGCTGCAGTAACTGTATGAATGTCCTGAATTGTTATCTGCACCCATAGTACATACCAAAGTATAACAGCTGCACATAATTGCATGCTGGTGGTAAGGTTGTCAACAGATAGCCACATACATGGGTAGCACAGGGGGAAAGCTAACGCAAGTAGTAATATGCAATGGTGGACATGTACAGTAATGGTGTCAAGTTGCCCACAACGTCTATGCCATGTGGATGTTGGCGCATGTAGATATGTGTGCATTACCAATGTAATCCAAATCACAAATAAGTATGACATAATATCAGTTCTACCATGGGCATCTGCGCTGCGTATTCCTGGGTACATGTTGATAGTGCTTACATATTTGCATTGTTACTTACTGTTATTGTTACCCCTTCTTTGTTGTATAATGCACTACTTCCAGCCCTGTTTACTGTAGCTTTGTTTGCATGCAAGTTCGCTTGGGTTCCCTGGAACACTGCTTACACCTGCAATGCAGAGTTACAGTGCTTCTGTAGACTTCTAGTGACATCTGCATAGCGTCATCGTATGTCAACTTTACACATGACAGAACGTCACTGTCTGTCCTGTACGCATGTACGCTGCCTGTGACACATTGCACACGTCTTACCTGGTATTTACCCACGTGTGCAGTCATATATGTCAGTGCTATGAAACAGTAGCGGTACACCCACACATACACACCTTCAGTATGTTGTTCCCCATTGGCCCTATGTGTTGGTACTCACCATGGCAATCACACTACTAGGGTAGCATGTGCAAAGGTAACCTGTGAATCGCCTCTATGGTCCAGTTGTGGTTTATGTGAGTCATGTGTCAATGTCACAGCTGCCACATGTATGCAGTCAGCCATCACCCTTGGCCAGGAACGTACAACACATGTGTGGGATGCCACCACACAGTCAATCTGGGGACTGGTCTCTCTGAACCCAGTAATGCCATACCCTGTCAGGTGGCATGTCATATATACTACATCCTGGACAAACGTCAACCCCAATCCCTGCTGCTACTATTGATAAAACCCCTGAAGATGTTCCTGATAGTTTTGACCAGTTCTTTACTGAGACATTTCAGGCCCTAGCTAGCCATCTACCTCCTAGCTCCCCTGATCCTGAAAGTAGCACCCCTAGAAAACTACTTGCGTTCAGCTGCCAACCAGTCACCACTTCACTTCTCCGTACCTTGATTGAAACAGTGAAACCCACTGCACTTTCTGCCAATCAACTCCCTGCCGAGTACCTATCAAAACCAGATGATGCTATTGCTTACCCTGTCTCAAAGGTAATCAAAGGAACCATGGTAGAATCTAACTTTCCCACCATCTGGAAAATGTCATATGTAATCCCACTTCACAAAGGAGGCAGCTCTACTGAATTCTCCAATTATAGGCCAATAGCTATACTCTCTCCACTTGCAAAGATTATGGAAACTTTTGTCATAGACAATTCATGCACCACCTAATCCAAAATCGCATTATGGCAGACACTCAGCATGGCTTACGTCCTCATCACAGCACTACTTCAGGCCTCCTAGCTTTTATTAACACCATAAACCATACTTGCAACACTAATTATATATCCTCAGCCCTCTTTTTGGATCTTTCCAAGGCATACGATATGGTTGATCACCAACTTGTACTCCACACCCTGCAAACACTGTCTAGATACTAGATCCTTCCAATGGTTTCAATCCTACCTGCATGGTCGACAGCAGGCTGGCCTCTGGCAGAACAAACTCTCTAACCTTCTACCTAACACCCTCAGAGTACCACAAGGCTCTATACTAGGGCCCTTGCTGTTCTCCATCTTCATTAACGACCTTTATACTGTCATCCCAAAAGTCAGCTGTATCCAATATGCTGAAGACTCTACTCTGATCTGCTCAGCCACATCTCCAGTAGAGTTATGGTCAGCTACCCAGACCACCTTTAATACAATAGAAAACTGGCTTTCTGAACATCGTCTGATCCTAAATCCCAAATAAACTAAACTGCTATTTCACCAACACGTAGGTCTACTACTTTCACCGTTACCATAACATCAACTGATGGCACAATAATCTCCCCTGACCCATCTCCGAAACTATTAGGTGTCATCGTAGACAATAATCTCAAATGTGACCTACATGTTAACCAGATTATCAAAGCCATCAATAGAAAACTAGGGTCACTTTACAGAATTAAAGCCTTCCTAGCCCCTCCAGCTAAAGGTGCCATAGCTCGCTCACACCTTGTTTCAACCCTTCTGTATGCATCCCCTCTACTCTCGAATATGAACAAGACTGTCCTTAACAAACACTCAATTTGCTACAACCACATTGCCAGGTTTGCCACTGGGCTGCCTTTTAGGACACATCATTGCATCAATCTAAATTAGCTTGGTTGGCTTGCAATACCCAGCCTAATACAGTATAACCAACTGATTATGGCCTATAAAATCCTCTATAATCCAGACAATACTCCTGCACTTCAAATATTATCACCCCCTATAACAATCCTAGACCACTTCGATCCTCTAACAAATTACTACTTCAGACTAGCAGGTTTAATAACACAGCCGGTGATTCTCTCTTTGCAAACCCTGTAAGTAGATCCTGGAACTCACTTCCAGCTGATATTACCCTACTGTCCACCTTAGGTCAATTTAACAGTAGACTCAAACAACATTTGTCACTCAACTGGCTATGTCAATGTATCAAGCCTGGCTAACGCGAATGTGTAAAATCTGTGAACCACTTTACTGTGTAATTTTAATTTAATCCTGACTTGTGCTCAGGACTAACATTAACCTGTGGAACATGTTTGACTTGCTTACTTATGTAATCTCTGTAAATAATCTGTTTGTAATATGTAATGCTAGTATTATGTAATGCTGTATCTGCTACCCTCGTAGCTTGTCTCCACGGGCCTCCCCTGGAAATGGACATGCATCCAGTCAGACTATCCCAGTCAACAAATGTAGGATAAATAAATAAATCAATAAAATATATTACAGTGACTACAATACAAGTCAGACATTGACACGCACTGACAGCATGCTGAACACACTGGGGCATACATGGGGACTCAGAATAGCAGCCTGCCTGGGCATCACACACCTCCGCAGCTGGCACACAGGCATATGTTCCGTCGGAACAGAGCACATGCCACACATGGCACGCACATCCCCTGTGCCACACACTCACAGCCTGTAGGGTTACACAACACACCTGCTACAGACGTGTCAGGTACCTGTCTTGTGTGCTGCACTGGGGTCCCACTCAACCGGCTGTATCTGGTGAAGGTCGCAGTGATATGCCTCAGGGGCACTATGGTCCACCACAGCAGACATGCATACAGGTCAGTCAGAGGCATGGACAGATATGACTCACTCATTGACCATGCCAGTATGGCTGCCTGAGACATACCTCCCTGGACTACATGATAGGGAACATAGAATGGATCTCTCAGCATGTGGCACAGGCCAGTATGAGCCTGATGTTGGTTGCCAACATACCCTCACCAGGTATTCTACCACTATATGTGGGAAGGGTATTGTATGTCTACATTATGCTCATTCTCCACTGTCATTCATAGGGTATCCACTGGCTGTCAACGTGTGCTTACATGCTAGGGAAGCCACAATGATGTGCAAGGGTCATCTTGCACGTGACACCCATGGCCCGATGTATAATGGCAAAGCTCCTTGGTACACACATACTGCCTTATGCTGCAGGACATGGTTTACATAGCGACCTCCGTGGGTATCACACAGGCTAGGACACTAACAGTGCTGCTACACAACAACAGCAGTGTACACCGGAAGATGCATGCACCAGACACTGCCCTCAGCACGGTGAACTGCAATGTCTGTGCAGTACCAGATTCATGATTCATGGCTCACAGGTGTTACCCATCAATGACAGGTTATGCCCCATACCATGCCTGTCGTCCCCTACACATGTAACACACATGGATAGGGGTGTGTGTATCCCTGTTGGCACAGCACAAACCATCAGGGCCTACTCATGTGCAGCTAACAGTGTGTCGGACTGCCATCTGGTTCATAGCCTGGCACACACAACCCTCCCATACACAGGAAGACCACCTATCCTCCATAACAACACTGGCAATATGACAGTCTCAAGAACTGTGTTTATATGGCCGGACTGCATCCAGCCAAACATTGTGTGTGAGCATTACTGTAGCTACAACACACTAGTTGAAGGGTTCACAGCATGTGGTCACCGAATTGCAGTGGAATGACATGTTACCACTACCACAACAGGTGGGAACATGCAGCACCTGTACATTGACTACATGTACACTATATGGCCCAGACCAGATGTGTATCCCCTGCTGTAGGTCTTTCACCATAGACACACACACTGTATAGAGACATACCACGTGCGAACCCTGCACAGTAAGACACAGTCATATTGGTATACATTGCAAATACCATTTATCCACTCGAAGCATGTGTCAGACATGGTAACTACTGCAGGTCACAGTTATTTATGTGTATGTGTCATTGTGTGCAATGCCATTGCTGGTTTAGGCAATGGCATGCATTGTTATGTACAAACACCCACACAAGGTCATACTGTGTGACACAACCACACGTGACAGTTGTGGGTTACCAAAACATACCTATCTGTACTCTGACAATGGTAATAGACACAGTAGCAGAGCGCACTATTGGCATTACTGGCCAACTAGCCCTGTTTGGCTGTGCTGATAGTGTGGTGACATCCCCTGTGTTTACTGGGGGATTTGCCATACGGATCTGTTCTCTCACACTTGCATTTACACACACCCTACTACCCCCACACACATGCACACTTGCCATTTGCAGGATTCATTCCCCTACCTAAGTCATGACACGTGAGAGAGATGCATTAGCAAAGCGCACTATTCAGTTTATTAGATAGTTCCTCTTCTCTGGCTATATTTATAGGGTGCTGACAACATCAGTATTTTGAAAGGGTAATGTGCATCAGGTAGTGTGATCTCCTGATTGCCAAAACTAACATATTTTTCATATGGAAATGCACACACACAAACTCCCCACACCCAAACACACACAGATGCCATTTACAGGTTTCAAACTCCTACCTAACTACATTATGATACTCGGGAGAAACGCATTAGCAGAGTGCGCTATTCACATTACTGGGAGGCTTCTGTTCTTCTGCTGTACTTATAGGGTGCTGACATCATCTGTGTTTAGAAAGGGGAGTGTGCATCCTGTAGTGTGTTCTCCCAGTTGCCAAAAGGGACATTTCCCTCACACAAATTTGCACACACACAGTAACCCCCCTCATCCAAACACACACACTTGCAGGATTCAAACCACTACCTAACTATGTTATGACACTTGAGATGGATGCATTAGCAGAGTGCGCTATTCGCATTACTGGGAGGCTTCGCTTCTCCTGCTGTACTTATAGGGTGCTGACATCATCTGTGTTTAGAAAGGGGAGTGTGCATCCTGTAGTGTGTTCTCCCAGTTGCCAAAAGGGAAATTTCCCTCACACATATTTGCACACACACACTAACCCCCCTCATCCAAACACACACACTTGCCATTTGCAGGATTCAAACCACTACCTAACTATGTTATGACACTCGAGATGGACGCATTAGCAGAGCCCGCTATTCGCATTACTGGGAGGCTTCCCTTCTCCTGCTGTACTTATAGGGTGCTGACATCATCTGTGTTTAGGAAGGGGAGTGTGCATCCTGTAGTGTGTTCTCCCAGTTGCCAAAAGGGACATTTTCCTCACACATATTTGCACACACACACTAACCCCCCTAATCCAAACACACACACTTGCCATTTGCAGGATTCAAATCACTACCTAACTATGTTATGACACTCGAGACGGACGCATTAGCGGAGCGCGCTATTCGCATTACTGGGAGACTTCCCTTCTCCTGCTGTACTTATAGGGTGCTGACAAGGGGAGTGTGCATCCTGTAGTGTGTTCTCCCAGTTGCCAAAAGGGACATTTCCCTCTCACAGCCTTTCACACACACAAACCCCACTCACCCACACACACACACACACACTGAGCATTTGCAGGATTCGAACCCCTACCTAACTATATTATGACACTTGAGAAAGACGCATTAGCAAAGCGCACTATCCGAATTACTGGGCATTTGTTCTGCACCTGTAGTATTTCTAGAGTGCTGACATCTTTATTTCTACAGCGGTATGTAGATGTAGTACTACCTGTCAGGTGGGGGATAGCATATATATGCATTTGCAGCCACCTACGTCAGATTCAGTTATGCACATCGCACTGGCAGGTTATGTTCTATACCATGCTTTCGGACCACAGGACCTGTAACACACAACACAACCAGTTCAGAACACCACACCCACATCCAGGACACACACTTAGCTTCCCTGGGAACAGTGCCAGGATATGCAGGTATTCACATACACCATTCCAGTTGTTAACATCAGGTACAGGCATATTGTGTGTGAGAACTACTCAGGCCTCTACCACTTTACCCTATAGCCACTACAATTTGTGGGTCCATGTGCTATGGCAGAACCACACACCACAGCCACATGGGTGAATACATATTGCACCTGTCCATCTGCAACGTGGGTACTCACTGTTCCACACCAGAGGTAGACCACCATTGTTGATATCTGACCATACCCACCTTTCCCTGGACATCCATATCTCATCTCCACCCCCAGGCAAAGTTGTCACTGCACACAAACTGTGTTTAGCACAAGCAGACTCTACACTTGTGTAGACTGGGGTGGATGACTTCAGAGGACCCATGCTGGAGGACTATACTGGCCACTCAGCATAATCCTTGACAATTGCATCCTATGAGCATGTGTACAGTTTGCATTGGTCATGCTATCCCACATATACCCATGACTGCTCCACAACGAGACACCTGTCAGCTGTACACCGGCCATATATGTGCCGTTCAACAGACAGAGTGACCTAATACATTGCAGAGCTGTAGCCCACAGAGGGAGGACATCTGTGGACAGTTCCAGCACGGCACTTCATTCACACATACTCATTACAACACAGTGTTGACAGTGGAATCGTCCAGAGAATGCAGATAGGGCTCCACTCAGTCTGTTATTGACGGACACCTACTGTCAGAGATCCTCAGCAACCCTCTCACAGCACACACCGACAACATGGCTGTGGCTTAGCACATTCAATCCCTGAGACCTCCACGGTGCCCCTGCTTCACAGAGGCACAGCTCACTAGCCTCACATGTTGCCTTCTGTGACCTACTTTACAGTGGCACGGTAGCCTACTATCCTGGGGATGCAGATGCCAAGCACACTCTGGCTGAGCTGTCATTCCCTGGGGCAAGAAGCCTAGTATTGACCTCTACACCCATATGTTCAATTGTCGGATGCACAATATTTGTTGTGCTGTTCTACTGTTTGCAGGTCTTTATTGCCATAGCATTCCCTGTTCCTATGACCAACTTGTATATCTGTGGCAGATGTTTGCATATGACGGCGATCCACTATATCACTTATGTCTCTGTGGTCATTTACTGTGTGCACTGGGCTGATTGCTGTGTTGTGGTTGGTTCCTGGACTGACACGTACAAATACCAGATATGTGTGGCCAACTGCTACACGGAGATATGGCCTAAGTGTGTGAGCATGCCCAGTTCAGCCTTTCCATGGCATGTTGTCTGACATATGCCTCATTTATCGAAGTGTGCGAGCATGCCCAGTGTGAGCTTTCCATATGTTGCACTCTGAAGTCCACCACATATTTTGGTGTGTGTGACCTTCGACATTATCGCACGTTTATGATTGTGTGTTGGGTGTCATGTTGTGTACTAACTGGCCAACTGCTTCATGTCTGCCACAACAGGGATTATACTGTGCCTGCAGGAATTGCATGGGATACTTTGCAGACAGTTCTCAACATACTTTCATAATGACCTAACACTGTAGTACCGTATAGTGTACTTGTTCAGTACTTTCACTGTGGTGGACAGTATCCTGGGCTTTAGTCCTATCACTGCTTGACATCTTCATAGTGAGCACAACAGACTGTGTAGGGGCCAGTTGTGCACATATGACCATGTTGCAATATGTTCAGATATGGACTACCTACACCAGGCTCGTCCAACATTGCTAGTGTATTCCACAACATGGGTGGACATTGGCAAACACTAGCGATGTTCCGTAGGCCATTTCTGATGGTAGTCACATGGTGTGTTTGTCCTTCGACACACATTGTAACTGGAGTTTGCCATTACATATGTCATGGTTGGTATACTGTGCCTCTGTCTACCTCTGACATAACAGTGATACCCAGGGTAGCCTACCATCTCCCATGCACTCATCAGGATGCCTCTTGAGGGGTGTCGATATGTGGCACTCTGGCTGACCTGTACCAGGAGTTTACTGAAGTGTGGGGGTGCCTTCTGTGTTATGGATCATTCTGTACAGCTTGTCCTATGTATGTCAGTGCTGGGGTTCAGGTCTCTCATGTGCATACCTCACTGCCATTCAGATTGTACAAGGTGCAACATGTTCATTCATTCCAAGTTGGACATGGCTTCATACATCAGGCACAGCTTTCCTGTAGCTGGGAAGGATGGCGGTGTGTGGGGCTGCAGTTTGTTTACTCAGGCAACACATGGCATCTGTTCATGCTCTTTGCTACCCCTGGTGGGGTACCGTTGTGGACTTTACAGTTGATGGAGGTGTCTGCTGCGGTATATCCCACAGGGGCTATTGTAGTCAGTTGTGATGCTGATGGAGGATGGCTACAGAGCCAGAGTGAGTTCCACTTATCTACATCTGCCAGCCTTCATGTTTGGGTGGGTATATGGTACATGTTTCTGCGAACACTACAGACACATGTTTGTCCAGTGCAGGATATTTATCACCTTTTGTACCCAGGTCTCACATTACATGTTAGGTACCTCATGGGTTAACACCTGTGTGGTAATTTGTGGGCACTTACTGTATATTCATGGTGGTTGTCTGTACACAGTTCTGCAATTAGCTTGCTGACATGGCTATGGCTACAGTTGTCTGTTTGTAGGTGGCCCTTTTGTGGGTTGCTTGTGTCAGCTGGGGGTCGGATATGGTGGGCTGTTTGTACTCCTCTGCATACATGCTCAGTCACAGTCCTTCCATGTTGGCCTATACCTATGGGACATGTATACAGAATGGAGGGGGGGGCTAAGACAAGCCTTGTGGGATGCCACTCATATCCGGTTTGTAGTCTGACATGGATGCAGCATGTCTGACCATGTCAGTTCTGTCCTTGGTCTTCTTTGCAACCCCTTTACTGACATAGGGGTGTATATTTAAGCTGGTGAACATATCCATACTGAACACGTACGGTATTGTGTAGAAGCATGTGCACAGTCCAGCTACGCTGTGTGGACCACATAGCCCTCATCAATGACCTTAATGACTGCTTCAAATGGGTCAGACATGTTTAGGGGCTGGTTCTGCAGTTACAACAGCCACAGTGTGTAGGGTCCAGTATCAGTAGGTCCACATTAGCCTTCTGTCTGCGGTACATACTGATCCTTTCCATAGCTGTGCAGAACAAGCTTGTCAGGATCCTGGGGTGGTATTTTGGAGTATCCATTCAGGCAACACCTTTGTTGTGATGGACCACTGTTGTTGTACACTGCTCTTTGGGTACATATCCTGTGGTAAGGCTGACATTGGCCAGTAGTGTGATTTTGCATTCCATTACTCTTGGGGTCCATGTTGGCCTCAGCACAGGACACCATCACATACTTTTGCTGCTGTGTGTTCTGCTTTGCAGATGATGGCTGTTCCCTCAGCATCTGCAATGTCAGGGGACCATCTGCTGGGATAGGTATTTTGCACTCGGGGTGTTTGCACTGCACCTGACAGGTTGTATGTTAGCAATATGTGTGTGTGTTTGGTATGTTGTTTGTAATATCTGTGTGATTCGGAGCATATCTGTGGATGCCCAACATGGTTCCTACCATCAGTTGGGTAAGCCTTGTGATTATCCTTAGTGTCCTGTACGTTTTGTATCTTCATAGGTTCATGGGTTCATAGTAGGCTAGACACCCTAGGCCATTAGTAAGCCTAGCTAGAGTGTGTGTGTCTTTCGCCACCCCTTGCTATGTTCAATTATGGCCATTTATGAGGTTCTTCACTGTGCCTCTGTGTGGTCGTGACACAGTGGGGACCCCCAGTATACATGTACGGTCATCCATCCACTTGGCAATATTCCTGTTGAGGGGTGTCAGTGAGGGGCTCTGCCTACCATGGATTGGGATCCTGTTTCTGGGTGTGGGGAGCCTATGGGTTATGTATCTGTCCCTCCAGCACATCTTATTTCATTATGTGTTGAGGGTGACATCTGTGACTCTCACAGCTCCAATGGCTTTGATTTCCTGTGGTGTAGCATGTCCATTACTCCTGTGTTGGACATGGCCTGGTACAGCAGACATACAATGCCTCTGTGTAGGCAGTGTGTGACTGCGGTCAGCTGGGGTGTCTACAGCCAGGCAGCATATGACATATATTTCACACCCTTTATCCTGTTGGTGGGGTAACTATGAGGTCTTCGAACCACTGCAGGTGTCACGTACGGTACATCCCATATGAGTCATTGTACTAGATTATGGGTCTGATAAGGGAACAGTACAGCGGCACAGTGACCTCTGTTGATGTTGATGTGAATCCTTTCATGATACGGTGTCCAGTATCAACAGTCTTCATAGCCACATTGGCATTGTGGCTGTCACATGACAGATTAATGTCGACCTGTGTCCCTAGGTCCCTGATGACTCCTTGCATACATAATGGTTTGACACCTATGTGGTACTTTGTGTACCTTGTCTGGTATTTGGTGGGACATTCATACTGTCCAGTGTCTTCGGATGTCTGGGTGGGGTTCTTGTGTGTGAGAGAGTGGTCTGTCGCATGCTACAGACTGTACAGCAGTTTTGACTACAGTTATGTGCACATGGGTGGTGTCCACTGCTTTGTGTTTTGTCAGTTACCTGGCTATATGGGTGTCTGTGCTGCATATGGATACTCCCCCTCCTTTGATGTCTTGGTGCAGGTGTTGGAGCCATAACACATGGTATGTGGTATAACCTAGTAGTGCTGGTGCGCTATCACTAGGCCTGCAGCAGGCTTCTGTCATTGGACAGGCATCAATATTCTCCATAATGGGAAGTGCCTCCGGGGCATGCATATTGCAGTTTACACATCTGGCATTGGTCAGCATTACCCTTATGTTTCCTACCACTTATGTTTTCTAGGGTGGTGGGTAGTCTTTTTGGCCTTGCCTACATACGGCTCTATGGAGGCGGCAAAGGCCTTATCCAGTATCCAGACGCACACGGGTAACAGCTGACAGCCATCCCTGTAACAGCAGCATAGCTTGTCATGCTTGACATCTCAAGCAGACACACATTACACCCTCTTGGACTGACAGCTGTAACTGTGCCAGCTGTTAAACATGAGCATTCTGTGTTTGTACTGTGGCATCATTCTTGGTGAGGGTTGGATGCTGCACACAGCCAGTGTCATCCCGCCCTGGGGTACATACTCGGAGGGACCATCCATGTCTTATTTGATGTTGACCAGGGAGGTACATCTCAGGTAATTCACACCAGCATGGACATTGAGTGCATCATATTTCTGCTTGCTTTGGGGTGACCTGCGTACTTGTGTTAAGTGGCATTTTGTGGCAGCCTACAAGCAGCTTACTCTACCCTTTCCCTTGTTCAGTCTGGTGAGTGGGACAGCTGTGTGTCTGCCTATACAGACACCTATTACGACTGTATCAGGCATGTTGTTTCTCCTTCGGGCCTGTGACTGTTTGACACACCAGCTTTGCGTTCTATTCGTTGCATGTGCTATGTTTGAAGGTTGTGGTTGCTTGTGATCTACTTTGGAGGCTTCTGTTGGTGTGCTGTGTTTGTAATTAAGGCCTCCGGGAATATTTGTCTGTGTTTATGTGTTTGGTTTACAGTTGTGGTAGGTCTGTGTGGGACTGGGTTTGTGGTGTATGTGGTTACCTTCTCCTCCTGACTAGTGTTGACAGTACTGAGTTGTTGGAGCTCAACCTCTGGTTTGGATACATTGGATGCATCTATCACATATGTTTGTATTTATTGGGGGGTGTTGTGGTTGTCTGTGTACTTAGTACTGGCGTCACATTGCCTCTGGATTCATAGATTATACTTGTTGTGGCTGGACTTAGTGGATTGTATGTGTGGACATATGTTGTTGCCATACTACTGGTCAGTGAATACTTCCCTTTTTATGTTTGCTCTATCATGTGGTAACTTCCTCATTCTCTTGCATGGTTTGGTAATGGCTGGAGGCCAGCATGCCAGATGTCTGCGTGTATGGCATTGTGTGTTGTTGTTATTTGTGATTGCATACTCCAAGCATTCCTGGCTGTGTTCATGGAATGCCTGTATAACATGTTCTGTGGTGTGTCCCATATTCTGCACTGGCACAGGGCCTTTTGTGGATTCAACATCGGTTTTGAGGGCTGCAACCTATACTTTACACATGTTTTTCACAGTGGTATTCTGGCCAGGGACTGGGGTCAGGGTGTGTATATCCAGTGTGATTACTCTATGGTCTGGTCTTACCAGTGAGGGGTACACTTCTTATCTTGCCATCCAGTACACATGTTGCTGATTATCACATCCAGTATGCTTACCCCTCTTGTGGGAGTAGTACATTGTTCCTGGGCATTTTGGTTTATGGAATCTGGGTAATTTTCTCCTACTGTGTTGGTGGTAGTACAGTGCTACCGGTGTCTGTCTGGGTATTTTCAGTCGAGCAATATAATGTGGTTTGGGGGGCTTGATATATTCATGTATTCCGACATAGGCCAGGTGCTTTTCCTGGTATTAGGACAGTGGTCTGCAGCAGGCTATATACTGCGAGGCAGTTTTAGCCATTGGTATTTGACCATGGATATTCCATGCTGCTTCTTGTTGTGATACCAACATGGGGGTGTGGTTATCCTTGCCATTTCTTGCTAGTCACCCTCCTTTTGTAGCTTGTTCCATGTTTTGCGGCTGTACAGCACAGTATGAGGTGTGACCTGGTAGTGTTAGGGTGCTGATGTGAGCCTTGCCCAGTTCTCTATTATAGGACTGGTATCTACATTCTCCTTACTGTGTGCGTTTACACTGCACACATCTTGCTGTTTATACATCTGTCATGGGGTAGTAGTACATCTAGGTTCCTATCCCTTGTAGAACCTATGAGGTTGGGTTTGTGTTTTGAGACATACCTATTCAGGGCATGCTGTGGGTACTGACAGCCTTTGCCAGTATCCATAAGGCATGGCATGATAGGTGCACGCCACCCTTAGCAGGTGGTGCATCATGTCAAACTCTGCATATCTTCCCAGCCTGTAACACATTGGCTCCCCTTTGACTGACTGCATTACTTCAGCCAATTATTGTACTTGATCTTCTTGTCTTCATAGTGTGGCATCATGCTTGGTGAGGGTGAGATGTTAGGCAGGGTCTTCATGTTTGCATATACTAGATGGTGTTACATTGCTTAACACATGGTAATCATGCCTCAGGTGGTGCTGCAGGGCTGCCTCTGTCGGATGCACATACTACACTCCCTGTACATGTTTGAGAGCAGGTTGTGTCATGTTAGGCATCCCTGTTACTATATGAGTGAGTCAGAGAGGGGTATCATTCCCAGGGTTCCTACTGAGCCAGTGTATGTGCTATGCGTTGCCTCTTTGCCAAGGCCAGGGCATACTGGGCACGCCTACTTCTGCCTACTGGGGCAGGCTCAGGTTGTTCCTCCTCCGAGTCACGCTCTGCCTGTGATGGCCTTGGCAATGGTGGGGGGCTTTGGCCCAGCCCTATGCTGGTCCTGCTGCAGCTGTTTTCGCAAGATCATATTATGTAGCACAGCACATACCATGACAATTTGGGTACATGTAGTTGGTGTGTACTGCAAGGCTCCATCAGATGTGTCCAGACACCGGAACTGTGACTTGAGCAGCCCAAACACACGCCCTATTACATTACGTGTTTGTGTGTGTGCCTCATTATGGCGTTCCTGTTCTGGTGTGTGTGTGTTTCTGATGGGTGTCTTCAGCCACTGCTCCAGTGCATAACCTGCATCTCCCACTAGGTGTCCATGTGGGATATCCCCATTGGCGAATGTCTGGTACAGCTGCGTCAAATGCCAGATGTGGGAATCGTGATAACTCCCGGGGCAGCCAGCACACACATTCATTATTATGCCCTGGGCATCACACACGACCTGGCAGTTGATGGGGGGAAGCCCTTGTGGTTAATGTAGGCCCTACCCCGCTCACCGGCTGGTGCTTTGATGCGTATGTGCGTGCAGTCTATTGCACCCAGTACCTCAGGGTATTCCGCTATTTGCTGGAAGAGACGCATATTGCTGGCCAATGCCTCATGGGCATTGGGGAAATATACATGATCACCGACATGTGCTGACATGGCATCCAGGAACTGGTGTAGTACACTGGAGGCTGATGCCTTTGATATCCCCATCATATCGCCAGTTGGTCTCTGGAAGGTACCTGTCTAGTATTCTTAGGCCAACACATACCTTGGTTTCCACTGGGATGGGTTCCCCTCTGTTGGTTCTGTGTGTGAGGCATGGCCTGCACAGCTCAACAATTTGCTGCAGGAGCTCTCTGTCCACTCTATAGCGCTCTACTATCTCCAGCTCATGTAACCCGTGGTAGGTGACCCTGGGCCTGTACACTCTTCTCCGTCTCCTCACTGTGGGCTGTCTAGCACCATCTGCATTGTCACCACCCTCAGCAAGTCGCCTATGTCTCATTATGACAGCTATGGCAGCCCCTAACATTTCTGCTCTGAGTGAAGCTTTTTCAGTTTTCACTTCTATTAGCTTACTCCTGTCTTGCAGTGTCTCTTAATGGAAACATCCTGCACTATTGTTTGCAGAGTTTTAAGTGCTGGGCTGGGCTACTATTCTGCCTGTGTAATTGCCTGCTTCTAATTATTTTCACCTGCTAGCTTCAGCAGTTATCCCTGCTAGCTTCCTATTAATTCTGTTGCTTCCTCTTTCCTCTCTGTTTCCTCAGGGGGGAGCAACGTGCATACTATCTGAAACACGCTCACAGTGGCTTACACGCGCGCACACGTGCTTACACAGTTCAGAATCTACTTATTCGGGTTTAAACGTGCGTACACCCGCGCAAACACTGTTACACGTCTGCCAACAGCCTCCAACATACTCAGCCTGCCTTACACGCGCGCACACCCACGCAAACAGTGTTAAACATCTCCCAACACGCTCCCACTTGCTCACGCTGCCTTACACCCGTGCACACTGTCCTACTCGCGCTTCATGGCACGCACACGTGCGCATGCACGGCCAGCAAGAAACTTTGGTGTAGGTAACAGTGTACACCTTCCATTTCTTGACTTTCCATGACTTATCTAGTGGCACACCTCTTTCCATGATCTGTGCCTGTCATCTGTCATGTTACACTGGCCTCCAATGAATTGCATTTCTTTCTACCATTCCCCCCTGTGATGTCACCTATCTCCTACTCTATTCCTCCCCCTTTTGTATCTCTTACACTACTCAGACTGTGCTCATTTGGTATGTGACTGTGAGATTCAGTATCCGAACCCTCATTTACATGAGATTGCCTACTAATGCTTAGTTACATGTCTTAGACTCAGCTTCCCCCCTTAGCAACCACTACACGGTGGCCATGTTGGTTTTGGTGTGCTGGTCCCTGCATTGTCATTCCATGTATTGCATGAAACCCACATTTGTGGGTTTATAACCTTCTTTTTTTATGGTTTTATACAGCGCAGCCCATTTGCACGGGGCTGCGCTGGGTTTAAACTCGCCGAAAAAAAAATATTATATTTTTAATATTTTTGCGTGGGGTTATCTTGCCAATGGCCACATATTTGACCATTGGCATGCTGCCTGAGTAATATGCAATCTTTTTTTGGAGCTGACATCGCTCCGTTGTAGAATTTGCAGAAATGTACTCAGTTGTCAGCTGAGTACATTTCTGCAGCTAAAACGTCTCCTACACGGACTGGTTTCTGCTTCGTGGATCGCTAATTTACCTCATTTGCATACCTTTCAGATGCAAGTGAGGTATTTAGCATGTCCACGCCCAGTCCGTGTAAGAGACATTTTAGCTGGTCTCTTACACGGAGCTTAGGGCTGTTCCTGGATCGCGAGGTTTGCATGGAGTGTTGCAGCCTTCGTGAATCCTGCCCAGTGTCTTTGCTTAAGACCTTATGGTACCTATGAAGTTAACCACACAGACACTGCAAGGGCAGAAGAAAGCAAAACCGAAAGCAAAATGAACCAAGATGAAGTTATAAATACCTCCATGTACATTATGATAAGCCACCTCTGTGGGTGCACTCAAATCCATAAGGCAACAAACATTCACTCTGAATGGGAACACTCAAATGTGTGTCTGTTAAGCAGTTCACACTCAGTCAATCAGTAAAAGTGTTTTCTCCTTAATCCTTCCGATATTCCTACTCCCACCTCCTCTCATTTATCTCAAAACTGTCTCTTACAGAGCTACTAGTCGCCCCAAAAAAGAAAGAATGCATATTAGTATACATTTGTTCTGTATACTTTTACAATTTACTGTGTGTGATTTACTGATGTATCCACTAAATATGTTATCTATTGTATGCAAAGTCCTGACTCTATTTTTACTATGTGTATAAATTTGTGCAGCTACTAATGTGTTCCACAAATGTTACCAGTGTTTGAAATTTTATATTGCTTGTATTAACTCTGTACATTATTATTGTGTGGTACTCCAAATCTTACTATTTTACATATTCTGCATTCTGTTACTGTATTGAAGCTTTTCTTCCTGGGCCTCTGCTGAAAACGGGCAACTCTGCCCAGTCAGACATTTCCCGGTAAACAAATGTAAAATAAATAATAAAATAAGTAAATAAAACCAGTTAGTCAGCAAGCTCTCCATTTTTTTTTTTGCAAGCCTTCCCCATACTAGACAATCAAGATAACAAGCAAGATAACATGGGCAAGATAAGTAGATCATGTGACATAATGGGAGGCATCCAAATAGCAGCTCAGCTATCTGAAGAAAAGAAAGAAAGACCCTACTTCTCAGCTGTCCAGATTTTCACAGAATGTCCAGATTTTTGCCTCATATTTTTGATCTGTTCACCATAAAATTTGTGGTTTTCTGGGAAATTATTTAAGATTGAAGTCATTAATAATGACAGACATTTGAAGTTTTAGAATTTATATCCTCCATAAAACGTATACTAAGACAATAACTTTTATTCTAGCAACTTTTTAAGTTTATAAGAGCAATATTTTAATTTTGTCCCTATTTTTCAGTCATTGCCCCCCCATTATTTGTGGCTTTGTCCAGATTTCTTGTGTTAAGAGACTGAGAGGTATGGAGAAGACTGCTTGAAACAAAGAAAATATCTCAATAAATGCTTAGCTTCTTAGATTTATAGATTCATAGGTGTTTACTAGGCTGTTGACCGCAAGATCCTTTTTAAAGCCTAGCCACGCATCCCAAATCCATGACAAATTCTGTTACCCTTGATAAGTATAAGCAGGGGCTTGGAAGGTGAAACATTTATAAGCAGGGTCCTTGGAGAGGAACCATTTACAGACATAGGTGCCACACCGAGGATGAATTTCCTGTTCACCATCCAGTTGTCAAAGTTATACCTGAATTAGATTAGGGAGGAGCTCTGCTTCATATGGGTGGGGAGCCTGTTCCAGAGAAGGGGTAGTCTCTTGGATACATACCTGTCTCTCCAGCATGACCTGTTTATATCACAGACATAGACCTTAATGGAAAAACAATAACATGCTCAAGGGCCACATCCATTACAAATATGGATGCATTCCTAAGCTATCCTTATGTTGATATCAACAACAGAGTACATTTATTTGGGCAATTGTTTAATAAAACATCTTTATTTAAAAATGTCTCAAGTATATAAGAAATTCTTGCTCCACCATATGCTCTGAAGCAGACACAAATTGTAGCAAAACACTTTAAGCTAGTTTATGTGGTTAATGTGCATGGAAAAAATGGGAAGGGTGTGAAAAACTGCCTTTGGAAGACATTTGCCAGTTTGTAAATGCCTAAGCATGGAGTGCCAATGATAACAATTTCTGACTGTTTTTGAATTTTCCTCTCAGAAACGTTGTTTCTAATCAGAAATTGTTGGGTATATTACAGTTTGTTGATTCTCTTTGTTTAAAATGATTAGCTTTCGCCACTCTGCTAAGTTTTTCTTTCAGCAATTACTTTGGGAAATGAAGTGTCAGTCTTCAGGGCACCCTTATTATTGTAGTGTTTCTATAATGAGATTGTGTTCATGCACTTCCCTAGTTGAAAGGTGTCCCAAATTTTATGTTGGCATGATGTAGCTGAAACATGCTGGAATGTGTTTATTTTACAAGGGAAATAATATAATCTGGAACAATAGTAGTGCAGTACTAGGGTTTGATTAACCATGACCTTTAGTCTGGTGTATGTGCTGGCCATTTTACAGAGAAAGGAGAACTTTTTTTAAATAAAATGCATGCAGTTGTTAAATGAATCATGTGGAGTGCTGCTTTCAGATGCAAAGGTGGTGATAATGCAGCAGTGGTCAGTTGTGGAGGCTGACTGGACTAGCGGTGTTTGAGGCAACTAAGGTCGTAAAAGTTTAGTCAAAAAGAAGGTGAAAGTTACAGTGGGAGTTGTACTGGTAGGGTTAGTGACTAGCTTAGTAAGGTCAAAGGGAGAAAAGCTATTTAAATAACACGGGAGGAAGAAACTACAGTCTAAACTGAAACTGCCAAGTATTACGGCAATTATGGGAGTTAGGAGGGAACCTAAGGAGTGTAGCAGTGAGATGGTTTTGCCAATGAAGATAGGGACAGATGGTAAATAGATATGACTTACAGTTTTACTGAGTTGGCCATAATAATGTCAGTCATAAGCCAACAGTAAGTCAAGACAGACAGTGGAACTGGCAGGTACGGAGTACTGAACGTGCATACTGCCCAGCTTAGTCACCTGCATGACAGCTTCAGAATATATTCAGTTGAGATAGGAGTGTTTGTGACGTAATGGAGTTTGACTTTAACCAGAATTTAGTGATGCCTAATCTATGTGGATTTGCTGGTTTAAGTCATATCTTAAGAGGATGTGTATCTGTTGAGGCTCATCATATTGATCACTGCTGCAGAAGACTTAGCAATATGGTTTATATCCCGCCAAGGCTATAACAGCCAGCCAGCTACCAAAGCTTCAAGACACCTTCCATGTACCCAAACCATCAGACAGCTCAAGGTGAGCTGACTGAAAAAGACAGGTTTGGGTACCAAGCTCTCCACAGTTTTCCTGCCATTGAAGTGAGTGTTCCTTTGTGAGCGTTCAAGGATCAACTGTCAGCTTGTGCTGTTCCTTTGCTAGGCAGATGGGAAACTCCCTTCACATTTAAAAAACATAGTTCGTTTTATTGTATTTTCCTGTTTATGAAAGTTATTTTTAAGCTAGGAATTTGTGTTTTAATGAACTTTTAGGAGATTTAACTGTCATTTTAAAAGAAAGCCCAACTTTTTCTTGTCTGTTTAAAAGTTGTTTAAAGTAATGTTTCTCTGAGACTATTTCCAGAATGTGCCAGTGTTTTCACTTGAAGAACACTGACGTTTCTCAGTCCCTCAGAAAATACAATGAGTTGTTACAGAAGGAATTTCCAGAATTTTCACCCATTCCTCCAGTTCTGTCAACTCTGGAGGATGTGTGCGTCACTTCCAGCAATCTTCCTCATAGTCAGCCTGCTGCTTCTAAAAAGGAAGATATAATGTACAAACTTTCTCAGTCTTTTAAGTTTTTATACAATCTTCCCAAACCTTATCCAACGGTATAGCTGTAGTTAATCATACTCATGCTAAACATTTGTTTAATTTCAACCCTTCGCTTTTTGGCAAGGAATGGAAGATTGCTGATAAGTATGTGAAAAGAGTATGCTTCTACAACACTGATTTTTAGAACTTTGCATTGTAAGGCTCATATGTTAAAGTTTATTCTGACTAGTTGTGAAACTATGAGGATGTTTTTCCGCAGTTTATTCTTATGAGGAACGATCTGCTTTAAATAATTTAGTTTTTTCCATTTTACATTGTAGCTCATTGCTTATAGTGTAGGTATGACTTGGTTGATACTTTTTTCTAGGGCTATGGCCACTGGGGCTGTTTTGAGGAGGTTTGTTGGCTGCATTCTCAGAACCCCACCCAGATGATGTGAAAAATATGATTTTAAATTTTTGTTTGTATAGAGTTTTAGTTTTTGGTTCCACTGCTGTGGAAGTTATCAAAAGTGTGATGAAAGGGGTAAATTAATACAAACATTCTCTAAGATTTTTCAGCCTTCGTTTTCCAAATTTTTCTAATGGATTCTCTAACCACTCACCCAATTTTGGAAAAAAAAAACAAACAAAAAATCAAACAAAATCAACAATCTCAACAAAATGTGGGTAAATGGATGTTTAAGAAGAAATGGCAGGAACGTTCTAAAAAGAAGTCGGGGATCCTCCAAAACAAAGTACAGTTCAACAAGTCAGAATGACTATATAAGGGAATATGTCCTACCCTCCCACCCTGGCAGTCCCTTTTCCACTTCCAGAAAGCAGGAATCTTCACCTTTCTCTTTGGCAACAGATACTTTCAATCAAGATCATTCATCAAGGTTACAGATGGCAGTTGGAGGAAATCTCTCATTTCCTGGGGGAAATCCTTATTTATCAGACAAACTCTTACATTTCCCCATGTCCTTCAACACATGCTGTCCCAGGGAGTGATAAAACCTGTTCTTCCTTCCCTGGTTTGGAAAGGTTTTTATTCAGGGATGTTTTAGTGCTAAATAAAGAAAGAAGATGCTTGGAGACCATTTCTGGTCTTTCCTAAACTCGTTTGTGTTAGAGCCCAAGTTTAAAACGCTGTCACTTCATAATCTTTTACCTGTTTCTACTCATTTCAGTGTCATGGTAACACTAGATTTTAAACACTGTTATCATCACATCCCTATTTGTCCATATTTCAGGTGTTTCTTAAGGTTTTCTGTGCCTGCATCACATTATCAGTTCTCTGCCTTAACCTTTGGTGAAGTCAAAGCAGCAAAACTGTTCACAAAGTGTCTAGCTACATAGCTCATTGCAGATTATAGGATATGCACATTTTTCCATATTTAATTGACTTGCTTATCTTTGTGGAGTATTTTTCAAGGCATCAGGAATCAGTCACTTGGATGAGAGATCTCTTACACAAGCTGGGATTCTGAGAGAACATTCAAAAGTCTTTTTGACTCTTTTACACAGGATTGTGTTCCTGGGCTGTCAACTAGACACCTCAGTTCAAAGAGCGTTTCTTTCACAGGAAAAACATAGATCTATATTTAGATCTATTTCTAAGGTTTTCCACTCAGACTTCAGTCACTGCAAGGGACTAGCTAAGGATTTTGGGTCTCATGGCATCTGTAATTCTCATGATTCCTCTGGCAAGATTCCACATGACAAAGATACAATAGCATCTGAATTCTGTTTGGCTACAGCATTAACATCCTTTGTCTTTTCAAATCACAGTGCAATATTTTGTCAGAAGAGAAATCAGTTGGTGAAGACAGCAACTATCTCTAAATCCAAGTCTTCCCTTCTTCCTCCCTGCTCCAAAGCAGTCAGTCACCACAGATGACTTGGACTTTGCTCAGAGAGCAGTTTCAGGAGGGATAAAAGTGCAAGGTGTGTGGGACACCAAGAGCAGATGCAAGCACATAAATATAAAAGAGATGCTTGCCATGATCAAGACACTCAACTCCCTGAGTCATCTTTAGTCCCGTGGACCTCTTCAAGCTGTTACAGACAACATCACAGTCATGTGGTACAACAACAATCAAGGGGAAACTAGTTTTTCCCCTTTGCAGATTAGCCACTTTGACTTGGGATATAGCTTCACAGTATAATGTCACTCCACAGGCATCCTAAATTCCTTCAGAACAGTGTCATAAAATTTGCATTGAATCAGTTTGCTAATCTATTTGACATTTGTACCCACATGGAACATCACCACGTTGTAGTCATACTTGTTAGTATTGAGCGTCTTGAGGGTCCTTGAGATGTCAGAGATCTTGGTACCTAAACGACAACATACCATCTTCCCATGTTTGTCCAGCCTTGTGAGAGTAGAGTCTATGTGTATTACATAGGAGTTACTAGTCACCAGTACATTTTTATAAGTAGAGGGCTTTATCATAATTAGTTTGGATCAACTCTGAGATGAGAGAAAAGAAATGTATTAGCCTAATGTACCTTAAACAGTTTATTTGCTTTTTAGGAACTTCTAGTGACTCAGGGTTTTGAATGTGGCAGTATGTGTTGTGGTTCTTACTTTTTGCTGGGGCCTAGTGTTGTTAAACCTTGGCAACTTTGTAATTTTTTTAAGAAGAAAGATGAGGTTAGTTCCTGAAGTTACATCCTGGTATACATTATCAAGTTATTTCTCCATTTAACCGCTAATCTAAAGTCCTCCTTTAAAGATTTTATTTGTTCACATGCCATAGTTTTATCTGTATTCAGCCTAGAAATTTTATAAACCTGCCATGTATCTACATTTTTAAAGACATGTATCAAGTACATACTAGCTCTGTAAATCAGGAATTAACTTCAGGAAGGGGAACAACAGACAGGAGAATTGTGCATTATCTAGAAGACTTGTCTTAACCCTGAAAGAGTATGTAAAAGCAACACCAGCACTGGAAATAACACTAGACTGACTATTACAAACAATAGACAGACAAATGCAGTCACAGAAGTTATAAAAAGGAATTGCCATATCTAATGACCGGCGAACGATGTTAAGGAAATAGCGACTAGCTTGCCTAGTTTTTCATGCAAAAGGTCTCAAAATTTAAAACATTAACATGTTGTAAATAATAAAGAGCTGATAAGAAAACATAAAATGTGAAAAGTGGGACTTTCCCATGTTGTAAATGCCAACAGTGTAATTATATGTATGTATGTATGTATGTGAGATATATATATATATATATATATATATATATATATATATATATATATATATATAGTGTGTGTGTGTGCATGTATATAAATGTGCATATAAAGATGGTTATAACCAATCCCTTAATGAAAAACAAAATAATTTTGAGACCATATGCAACTTGTGACCCACAGACGATAGTGTACATAGCACTGTGCAAGGAATATGAAGTATTTTAGGTAGGTAAATGAAATAAAAAGTTAAAAGATAGGATTTTTGATTATATATCATGGATAAATTGAAAGATTTATACAAATTCTTTATTTAGGCATATACAGAAAATGTGAAAGCCATTTGAGTTTGCTGTACTAGAGACAGTTGTTGTGTCTTTCGGCTTTTCCCGGTTAGGGGTCGCCACAGCGGAACTCTGGTCCACTAATGATTGGCAGTAGATTTTTACGTGCCGACTTGCCGGGCCTGATGCAAAACCTTCAACGAAGGAACGCCCGTTCATGCATGTCGCCACACAGAAGACGCTCTAACTGAGAATCGAACGGGGCTGTACTAGAGACAATAAAACCTAGTATTAGAAAGGGAGGTATTATATCAAAAACTGAAGAAGTGGTGTATAGATTGATTAGAAATTTCAGAGTTGAAAAAAGTCCTGGTTTAAATGGTATAGTTAGTAGTAAACTGATTTTAAAGTTAATAAATCTAGGGAAATGACACTTGGTCATGTGACATTTTCAGTAGTTTAAAATTATTTGGTTTTATTTCTGTGTTAACACTTGAAAATGCAAACAATTACGGATGCTGCTGGATGACTTGTGAGTTTTGTTTGTTGCATTAAAGATTTTACACTCTTGGCTCCTGGTGACGTTTCTAGATTTTTATGTTTTTGGTGACTAACCAATAGACAGGAGCCTATCAGATATTTTGTACCACTGGTGCTCAAATATTTGTGTGAATTACTTTCATTTGGCGTCACCTATTCCTCTACAGAGGTTCATCTTGCTGCCATTTCAACATGTCTGCCCATGGATCTTCCTCTTTCTTCTCCATTTGTAGTAAAATATTTTCTGAAAGGAGTTTTACACCTGACTCATCCTCCTAAACAGGTTGCTCCACCATGGTATATCAACTTCCTGATGGAAAAGTTGACTTTGTCACCTTTTAAACCTGTCCATCAAGATAACATAAGCTTCCTGACTTGGAAAACTGTACTCATCATTTCTCTGACATCTGCAAGAAGAGTATCTGAGTTGCAAGCTCACATAGTGGGTGATCCCTATCTGATTTTCCACAGGGATTCTGTCTCTTTAAGGACAGCCCCTTTATTTGTGCCCAGAATGGTTTCAGAGTTTACTTTGAATTAAGCCATCAATATCCCAGTTTTCTACCCAGAATCTAAAAACAAGGGGGAAAAGGATTCTACATACTCTGGACATGCATAGGCGGTTCAGATACTATAGGCAGCTCAGGTACTGTCTTGACAGAACTAAGCCATTTAAAATAGCTGGACAGCTATTTATATTTCTTATCAAAGGACAAAAAAAGGAACACCCTTTGTCCAAACAGGCAGTTTCCAGGTGGTTGTCCTCAGCTATTGCTTTTTTGTTATTCCCATCATGGCATGTTCAACTAGAGACTTATCTTGTTTGGTGGCATACTGGAAAGAGGTGGACTTCAGAAGCATTCTGAAGACAGCTACATGGTCCTCTGTACATATTTTTACAAAGCATCACAAACTGGATTCCCCTTTGACGTCCGGCTCTAGCTTTGCTAGGAGCATTCTCCAGGGGTTCCTGGATCTGTATCCTTCCTTCTCTCAGATTCCATAAACTTTGGTAATCAACTCATATAACCTAAAGGCTACTGCAGTAATGGAATGATGAATGCAGTGCAGTTGGGTAAGTTGTACTTACTCATAACAGTAGATGTTCAAATTCTTCACTGCTGCAGTAACCACACCCACTGTCCACACCCAACTTTTCTATATTTTTGTAGTTGGGATATAAAGTAGGGTTTTGTTTGTTTCTGCTTTACATGTTATCTTGTTATTATTGGCTGTTTCACTCAGGATTGTTAAGCTTTGTTGTCCTTGTATGGGCAAGAAAGTACTGAAGAAGTCTTCTCTGACTGATGATTTCCCTCCTTGAGATTAGTCAGTCATTGTAATTTCTTGACTCTCCTCCATGCAGAAAAGTCCCATTTTGTTCATCAGGAAGCAGTGAACACAAAGCTTGACAAATGGAAAACCTGAAAGTAAGAAATTCGGGATTTCAGTTTTTCGAAATTATAAAGTGAATCCATATATATATATATATATATATATATATATATATATATATATATATATATGGGTCTAGGACTATTCACTGAAAGCACATTTCACTGAAACACATTTGACTATGCACAATTCACTGAAAGCTCAATTCACTGAAAACACAATTCACTGAAACACATTTCACTGAAAGTTATATATGGCCTTTTCCCTACTGTTGGGTGACCCTTGAGTTAATATATATAGTAAGGGGTTGTGTGGGGGCATAGCACCCCACCTATTTTAACTATTTTGAACTATATACACGGATACTTGCAATTCTAATAAAGTACTGTTTTCTGAACTTAATATATATCCAAAATATGTAGGGGGCTATGCCCCCCACCCCCCTTACTATATATACTAACTCCAGGGTTGCACAACAGTGGGGAAAAGGCCATATATAACTTTCAGTGAAATACGTTTCAATGAATTGAGTTTTCAGTGAATTGAGCTTTCAGTGATTTGTGCACAGTCATTTGACTTTCAGTGAAATGTGCTTTCAGTGAATAGTCCTAGACCCATATATATATATATATATATATATATATATATATATATATATATATATATATATATATATATCTAGATATATATATATCTAGATATATATATATATATATATATATATATATATATATATAGGTTTATTATCAAAATCAAGAATCATAGTTCTTTGTATATTCACTTAGCTGAAAATAAATGTCAGAAATTAAAAAGTTATTCCATTAAAATGACAACAGCTGTAATGTCGGTAATTTGCAATTCGATATGGTCGACATTACCCAGGTTACCTTGACTTCTGTTGATGTTTTACTTATGTTTTGCAGGGAGGCAAGATCTCCTGCACCCTACATGTGGGGGGCTTGCCCCTCACACCCCCTGCAGATTATATATGCAAACTCCGGGATCGCACTACAGTGAGGAAAAGGGTAAATTTCCCAATCCTCACTGTAGTGTGATCTCCAGTCAGAACATTGACCTCATATAAGCGAATGCACGCTAGCATTTGCTAAGGTGGATTTGAACATTTTCAGATCAGCGTTACAGAAGCTGGGAACCATGCATTTGACCATCCCAGTTTTGCGTAACTGCCATTTAACATTTTGATAGTAAACCTATATATATAAAATTAACTTTCTTAGCTCTGTAATTATTGTAAGTTTCAGAGGACTCTTACCTCTGCTGCATTAAACATACTACTAATTTGCATTATATCAATTCATATGTATTGTCACTTATTTCTTTCTTGAGGTTAATATGTATAATTTAATACAATACTTATAATCTTGTTCTACTGACTGTTATACTTGTATCATACTTATATTGATTGTTAACTTTTATTTTTAGGTACTATGTTTATTGGATTTTACATATGTAAATTGAAGCTTTTCTCCCCAGGCCTCTGCTGAAAATGGACCTTCTTGGCTCAGTCTGACACTCCCGGTAAACAAATGTAAATAAATAATAAATAAATAATATTTTTTCAGCCATTCAGTCTCCATATTTCAGGACTTTGTAAAGCGGCTCCTGATAATTCAAATGGTTACTGTGTACCAACCACCAGTATATACATCTGCCATCAGACTAACCTTATCCAGCTCTTTTACATTTACAACACTCCTTACCAGACCTCTTCTCTTCTTCAAACTTCACTTTCCCTGCTTCATTGTTCGTGTAGCCTTTCCACAGCTACTCTAGCCTCCCCTTCCCCAAATATCTCTGTGCCAACCCTATCTGACACTTCTTGACTTATTTTCATCCTTTCTCCTAATGCTACTAAAAGAACAACAATTAAAACATCTGAGATGTACAGGGAAGAAGTACTCAAGAGCAAATGCCTTCATGAAATCCTGCACAGATCACCAAAATTCATATTCAGTAGAAATTTAAGGAGCAAAAATAATCCACTTAAGTAAATGGGAAACACTACTCTAATGTATAAAAGCACACACAAAAAACATTAGCTGAATGGAATACATGGGAGTCTGATTTGTCCCTTACAACCGTATGATTTGGAAACTTGGTTTATGACTCCTGTCTTCACAAGTTATAGAGAAACCTATTCCCTACATCTACAGTAAAATATATCAAGCATTTCAGAACTACTGCATATGTTTAAGTGCTATTAGATAATTTCTCGCCTACTCATTTGCCACCTGCCTATAATGGTAAATACCTCTCAGCAGTTCAGTCCTTCTGCAAATAGTCCCTCTTGCTCCTTAACCCCAATCACAAACCTTCTTCCTAGCCCTAAAAATCCCACTTGCTTCTTATCCATAATCTCAAGGCTCAGCCCCTTAAACTAAAATTACCACATGTGCCCTTGCCGTAATCTCAGACCTTGTTCCATAATTCTAAAATTCCCAGTCATTCTAGCCCTATTCCCAAACACTGTTCCATAACCCTAAATTCCTGAGTCACTCCTTAACACTAATCCAAAACTTTGATCCATAATCCTAAAAGTCCTACTCACTCCCTTACCCTAGTCTCAAACCTTGCTCCTTAACCCTAACCCTAAAACATTCATTCAGTCAATAACCGTAATCACAAATATTGCTCCCTAACCCTAACCCCAAAACATTCATTCACTCCCTCACCCTAATTCCAAACCTCCCTTCCTAACCCCAAAATATTCATTCACTCTCTAACCCTAATCTCAAACCTTGCTCCGTAACCATAACTCTAAAACATTCATTCACTACCTCACCGTAATCCCAAACCTTGATTCCTAACCGTACCCCCAAAACTACCAGATGTAAACTCCTTATAGCCATTATACTTACCCACGTTCCTCCTTGATTGAACTCAGGTAATCTGTATGCAGTCAAATGTAAAAGACTTTTAGTCTTTGGTTAATAAGAGTGTAGAAGAGAGGAATTTGCATGTGTTTACATTTTATATTATACAGGTGATAGTGGATAGTTTACTATTGCATGCATTTTAGATTTGGTTTATTCATAAACTTATTGTAAGTGATATTTCTTATGCACTTTCATCCAAGCCTGTAGTACCTTTTTTTTTTGTATACTTTCAGTTAACACCTATAGTTCCTTATTGCGTCCAGGCCTTTCTTGAGTCTGACTTTTTAACTAAGTGACTTACCATCTTATAATAGGCAGAAATAAAAAAGACAAGGATTTATTAATAAAATAACACTAAAATTGTTAATCTAGAATGTCCAGCAGTACAAATGCCTTGATTATTTTATACTTTTTTATGTTGATTTTTCAGCAAATGCTCTGTATTACAAGGATATGTGCAGACTGTAAGAGGTGCAACATTCCACACCACATAGGTGTTAATCAGATAATTATGTTAGCTTCCTCCATTTCTCAAGAAACATGTTCATCTAGCTACATTTTAGTTGTATATCATAAAAATTAAGAGCAAGAATGACTAAACTGCAAAAATAAGTGTTTAAATCTATGTTATGCTTGCCTGTACTCACTGTGATATGGATATCTGAATGTGAAATCATTGCATTTATAAATATTTCAACTCTTCTGTATTGAATGTTAACGCAGGTAGCAAACTAAAATCATTTTAGTTGCTTCTCGGAGGACCTGGTCACATAAGTCTACATCCTCTATTTCTCACTCTTTCTTAAGCAAACGTGGCTCTGTGATCACCATGGATACCAGTGTTTCATCATACTGGGCCACCTGCAGACTAACCAAAATATTATTTTCTACTTTTAACTGAAACAGTTCAAATTATTGCTTTTCTGTTTTCAGTTTCAACAGTTTTACTTAACTGTGTTGCACAGCTGGATGAAAATGTTATTATCTTTAGCCTTTCAGAAATATTCTTGTACTTAGTTTTTCCTCATGTTCTCCTCAAAGCTGTTATGTTCCATAAAATAAGAAAACTAGCATGTTGCTCAATTTTACATATTCAGTTTATAAATCTAATACCTAAATATGGCATTCTACTTGTTCATTTTTCCATGACTCATGAGTATGAGGCATATAAAATCTGGAGGTAAATGTTTGACTTGTTGAATTAAAAAAAACAGCAGCAACAATATGGTTACAGTTGAATAGCATTAATGTTGACAGTGATGCAGTTATATTAAAATGCCTCAGTTACAAAGTCCCTCTTTATTGTATTATCTTTGTTTTGTTGCTAACATTTATTCAAAACATAAACAAGTCGAAATTCATAAAGAACCATTGCACAGGTGTACAAGTGCAGATACAGAAACTGTAGATGTGTTTATATGTGTGGGTGCATCTGTATATATATATATATATATATATATATATATATATACATACACACACACACACACACACACACACACACACATGTAGGCTAGCAGCACTAAAGGGCAAACAAGCATCCCTTCTCAGCTTGGATGTACAGAGCAGTGCACTAAACTGTGCAGCTTTCACATTATTCTGTGATGTAGATCAAGCTTTTTTATGCATTTATTAACTAGGTAAACCCACTGAATACACGTGTCCCTTTTCAGCGGCATGCCAGCCAGGAGTGTTTTCTGGTTAAGTGATTTACTCAGAATCTCGCAGTAATCAAATGGAGGTAGAAAAAATTGAACCTGATACCCTTGGCTACAGGAAGTCGATTTTTAACAAGTTAGAGACTTAATAATCTGTGCCAGCTGCCAGAGAAATGACACTGCATAGCAAATGGCTTCAATGTCAGTGGCCACATAGCTGTATTTAAAATTCCTCAGTTGCAAAGTTTTTATATATTCTAATTTCTTTGTTCTGTTGATATATTTTAATGTTCATCATTAACACTGCCTCAGTGGCATTTTGGGTTATCTGCAATGTAACGCAGTACTGGCAGGATTTCAAAAGCACAGACTCTCGCTTCCTCTGAAAGGTGATTGATTGAGCATATCCTGAGAGGGAAGCCTTCAGGTGTCATCAGAAGTGAGAGCTCAGTCATTTTCTGCCATCCAAAGAAGAAAGTCTTCTGAATTTTCAAAGGATCCAGTGCTGATTTTCCATCTTACTGCTTTCATAAACCCCATTTGGAGATCCCTTCTTGTCTTTTTGTTGTAAGATTTATTATTCTCTTTCTATTTTTATGTTTATTAAAAAATGTTATTTTAATATTTTATTTTTTCAGTGATAACAGTAATTTCTGTGGGAATTTCAGCTTGTAGATGTGTTCATTTGCTTTCTAGTGTTTCTGATGAAACTTTCAGTATTTCTGTGAGAAGAACAGTGTTGTATGTGTGATGTTAGACACTAGGGGCGGTCTTGTGTAACCAGAACTTTGAATTAATCACACCTGTCTTTACTGCTCTTACTCTTCTTTAATTTCATCTTTTGATGGGAAAATATTGCAGAACTTGGACTTTTTCAGCTTGTATACATTATTTACTATATATATATATATATATATATATATATATATATATATATATATATATATATATATATGACTCTGTGTTTTTAACAGCAGATCACAATTTTAGTGAGAATGAAGTTACTTGAATGTACTGTGGACATTTTACTCTTTCTGACAAGAAAATTGAGTTTAAATTGCTATTAAACATTATTTTGTGGCAGTTTTACTTAAAGTGTGTGTGTAGCTAATGTTTAACATTGGTTTGGCACAGTGTTTGATTTGGTGTTTGAATTTTGTATGCTGTAACTTCTGTAAGTTACATTGGTTGTAAAAGAATTCTGAACATATTTCAATCTTTTTTGTGGTAATAGGACAGTTTGGCATTATCTAGTTGTGTAAGATCATACTTATTACCGGAAACTTTAAGTACTTATTGTGATACGTTATCCAGTGCTGTCATTTTATTATTCTGCTTGGCGTTCTGTCCCCTGGCTTGATAGATCCTAACTGTGGTGCTCCCCATCAAGTCCAGTTGCATTTAAAGAGAAGAAAAAAATAAAAATATGCGTCTGCCTAAGTTAATGATTCTGTCGGGGCCACCCTTTAAGTACAGCAGTAGTCCAGGGTAGGAGATCCTTTGCCAGAGTGTTCCCAGATATTTTATCTAGAAGTGAAGGTCACAAAAAAAAAGAAACTGAAGTTTTATCATACAGCTGATAATGAGATTATAGCTGTTTATAAGGCTGATGTGTTTTCCTTGGCTAGATGTGCTCTGCAGACAGCTAATACTGGTAGTTTTGTTTCCATACATGACTCTAGTGCTAGCTTGGCTAGAGAACCTACTGATGTTTCAGAGAATTATGAGGAATGCGATGAGGATGGTGATGATTTCCTAGCTGACACTGAGTCTAGTCACCTGATTCTTCAGAAAGTGAACTTGCTCGAGTCCAAACAGGTATTTACTTTTCTTCAGATGATTGCCAAATTTAGTTTTTTTTTTTTTTTTTTTTTGCTTGGGAGCAGTTGGGAACTATGCCAGAGCTAGGCAGAGTATATGACCTAACAGAGGACGGGATGTACACTTCTTTGGCTATCCCTCCCCTCTTACCAGGTTTTGAATTTGTTTATAAAGCTGCCTGCAGGACACTAGTATCTTTTCCACAGTCTCTAAAAAGGCAAACAAAATGTAGGGTCTCCCTGGATGTGACCGGGCTTTTTTTTTCATTTGACTGCTGACCCAGCTGAGGTCTCCTCATCTGCCTTCTTAAATAAAAAGTCATGGGCTTCATCTAATACAATGTCCTCTGATAAAGAGGGAAATGAGTAGATCTTCAGAGCAAAATAATATCTCTTTACAGTAATCTAGCCTTTAGAATGTTAAATTTCAAGTCTATATATGGAAATTTATTTTACAGTGTGCATGCAGTTTGGATGATTTTTCTACATCCTTACCTGCAGAGCAAAATACTTACATGAAGGAAATTATTTCTAAAGTGACTCAGAATTTAAATCGTGCTTTGAGAGGTGTGCCTGAATGTGCAGATATAGTTTCGAGAAATGCTGTTTCTTCTATTGTATTAAGGTGGTATACTTGTTTTGTTTTTTTTTTAATCAGAACGTCACTGAAGCTTTAAAAGCAGACATTTTGAATGCACATTTAAGTTTTGATCAGGTGTTTGGGCCCCCTGTAAAACAAATTCTCAAATGGTGGGATAATAAAGGCATATTAATACATGGGATATCTAGGATGTTTCATGTGCTCAAGCTGTTCCCAAACAAGGCATCTTCCTTCAACGGACAGAAGAAACAAAAATCCTAGCCAAGTAAAAGTTAGGGATCCACAAGGAAATGGCAGGAGGACAATTCTTAAAAACCAAAAAGAGGGATACCTTTCCAAAAAAGAATCGACCGTTCGAAAAGGAATGACTATGTCAAGTCAAAAAGCACACCTGCTCTCCCCCAGCCCTTCCTTCTCCTCCTTCTTCCCCAGGCCCTCTGTCAATCCTGCAGTCTAGCCACAAGTAGTCTCAGAAAAATGGGTTCTGAGAATAGTTTGGAGAGAGTAAACTTGGCAGTACTTTCAGGGGAGTTTCTCCACACCTACCAGACCAGACTAAGATGTCTCCCTTAATGTTCTGTTACATGCTAGAAGCAGAGGTCATAGAACAAAGAATTTTATGCCAGTCTTTTTGGTACCAAAAATGAACACTCCTAGAGATCCATCCTAGATTGTCCTTTGTTCTGAAATTCAAAATGCTCATCTTATATTTGGTCATAGGGCTGCATCCAGACCACTGTATTCTGGTGACTTTAGAACTTAAGGACACTTACCATCACATTCCCAATTTCAGGAAGTGTTTGAGATTTGCTGTATCTGGCTTACATTATCAGTTTTCTTCATTACTCTTTGGGATATCTGCTGCACCTCGAGTGTTTACAAAGTGTCTGTCCCTAGTGGTTGTCTATTGAAGAACCCTAGGCATCCACATTTTTCCTTATTTAGGCAACTTGCTGAGTTTTGCAAATTCTGTATCCATGTGCTTGGAGTCTTTAGACAGGGTTGCATCCCTTCTTTCCCACCTGGACTTCAAACTGAACCCTCAAAAGTCCTTCCTCTCATCCTATAAACAAATTGTTTTCCTGGGGTGTTTGATAGACGCAGTAAAAGGCATGGCCTTCCTGCCAGAAGATAAAGCTCTGACTTATCTGATCATTTTCTTGGATTTATCTGTTCTAGATGTGGCCTCGGCAAGAGAGTTCCTCAAAATTCTAACCCTCATGACATCAATGATCTTCATGATACCACTAGTCAAACTACACATGAGAAATATTCAATAGTACTTAAAGATTTGTTGGTCCCAGCAGCTTTATCCCTTGGATTTCCAGGTACTGGTACTGGGATTTGTGAAACAGGAAATGCAATGGTGGAGGGATAAATTGTCTCTGAATCCAGGACTTCCTTTCTGCCTTCAGACCTCAGTCCAGCCTGTCCAGTTAGACTCTTCAGATTTAGTGTGGGGAGCAGTGTCCATGGGAGTTCAGATGTAAGGCTTGTGGGATCATCAGGACGTCCGAAAGCACATAAATGTAAAAGGGATTTTGGCAGTGATGCATACCTTAAAAGTTCTTCACCACTTATGTATTCTCGGCCCTCTTCTAGTGGTTACAGACAACATTGCAGTGATGTGGTACCCAAAAAAGTAAGGGGGTATAAGGTAATACCCTTCTTACCATTTGGCATTGATGGCCTGAGAACTAACTCTACAGCATTCTCTGACTCTCCAGGTCTCATACATTTTGTCAGTGCAAAACACAGTGGCAAACAGATGAAGCATATTCTAGACGCGCCTTCATGAGTGGAATCTCCATGTAGAGGTCTTTCAGGACCTGACCCAGATGTGGGGAATACTTCAAAAATCCCTTCACCTCCTTTCAAAGCAGACAACTGAAAAAAAATTTGGTTCAAGACATCCTTGCAGCCATGCTTCGAAGACAGATAGATGCTCTATCATTTGCATGGTCTTGAATATTCCTGTATGCATTTCCACTCTTACCAATGATTCCCAAGGTTCATAGGTTCATAGGCGAGTACTAGGCTAGCTGCCCTTGCAGGCCATTTTAAGCTTTGCCAGTTTCTCTTTCTGTGCTCATATTACTCTATTTCATTTGGTTAGAGATTGCCCTTGCCCATCCCATGATCAATAATTATATATTACGCTTAGTAAAAATAATTAAGATCATACCATAGATAATTTGAGGGGACCCATGCATGGGATGAAGCATTTAGGAGCTGCCTCTGACCATTAGTAGTACAGGGTGCAATCCTGGGGTAAATTTTCTGTTTCCCACTAGAAAGGTAGAAGACAGTTCTAAAGATTAAG
This sequence comes from Protopterus annectens, assembly GCF_019279795.1. Taxonomy (NCBI): domain Eukaryota; kingdom Metazoa; phylum Chordata; order Ceratodontiformes; family Protopteridae; genus Protopterus; species Protopterus annectens. The sequence continues at coordinate 566,887,142 of NC_056741.1, read as the reverse complement.
AACATATTACCAAAGATCCATGTGGTAACCCCATTTTTGGCCCAGGCAAAGTTGTCTCTCTCATTTAATGTAATTGACCAAGGGCAATTATCACAAGCTTCCTTACAGACTGGATCTGCTCACATAGTATCAGGGCCAAATGGTATACCCCATCTTAGAGCAACTGCAGCTGACAGCCTGGATGATCATATTCTGATAACTTTTAGGCATGTATTCTATGATGATATGTAGCAGGTAGATTTTGTGGTGAACTGCTCAGAGATGGTTTGTCATATTCTTCTGTCAAAGTGCATCTTGTGGCCTCTTGAGCTTCCCTGTCCATGGGTCCCCCCCTCTTTCATCTCTTTTTTTTGTGGTCAGACAGTTTATGAAATGATTGTTGCATGTGAGACCCTCTTGAAATCAAATGTCTTCTCCCTGGAATCTCAAATGTGTTCTTGACAAATTGGCTTTACCTCCTTTCAAATTTGTCTCCAAGGCTTATTTACAGTCCATTACTTGGAAGACTGTTTTACTCATTGGTCTTGACATCTGCAAGGTGAGTCCCTGAACTCTCATATGGGCCAACCCTACCTGATTTTTTACAAGGACAGGGTTGTGTTATGCACTAATCAATCATTCGTGCTTAAAGTTGTTTTTGAATTTACCTTTAATCAAGCCATCAACATCCCAGTGTTCTATCCTGATTGAAAAAAAAAGTAAAAAAGATTCTACATAGGTTTGATGTACACAGGCAGCTTAGGTACTACCTTGACAGAACAAAGTCCTTTGGGAATGCTGAACAGCTGTTTGTCTCCTGTACAGGAGCTGAGAAAGGTCAACTTGTCTCAAAGCAATCTATTGCATGATGGTTGTCCTCTGTTGCTCCCACCATGGTAAATCTCTTCCAGGCAAGGTTATGCTCACTCAGCTAGGGCCTTATCACATTCAATAGAAGAAAGACAGCAACCTAGTCCTATATTCATACCTTCACAAAGCACTACAAACTGGATTCCTTTTCAAGGTCCAGAGCAGGCTTTGCTAGAATCATTTTCCAGGGCCTCCTGGACCCTTATCCTTCCACCTACTAGGTAGGATAAGCTTTGATAAACAAGCAAAATGCCACTGAGGCAGTGGAATGATGAACATAGTACATTCTTACCTGTAACAGTAGGTTTTCAAATTCCTCATTGCCTCAGTGGCAGCACCCAGCCACCATCTCTCAGTTTGTGCATAATTGAGGGGGTTTCAACCTCTTTGTTTCAATTGTTGTTAGATTTGGTTTTATATGGTATTGTAATTAGTTGTGATTTTACTCTTACAAGATGATTCAGGCTTCAGGTAATTTCCTCTCCTTCTTTGTAGAAGTGAAAATGCCCAAAGCTTCCCTCTCAGGATATGCTCAGACAATCAGCTGCCACAGGAAGAGAGAGGGGAATAGAAGTCTGAGCTTTTTAAAGTTGGCCGGTACTGGATTAGTGTGGCAGATAACTCAAAATGCCACTCAGGCAGGAATTCAAACATCTACTGTTACAGGTAAGTAGAACTTATGCAACTGTACTTTCCAAACACAAACCAGTGGAATATTGCAGTCAGAAGTCAAGGCATTTCTCTATAATGTGCTTGCTGACCAATGTATTATTAGTAAATATAGGTGCCTGGTAACATGCCTGAAAAGCTTACATAGATATGAAGTACTTGATGGTATGACCTGAGGGGTCTATAGTATAACATCGAATTTTATAAAGTTCGAATGTTACAATATCGAACCAGTTTTGTGGACACCGGATTCTTTCCCAGGGAAAGAATTTGGTGGGCCGTTGCTGTGGCTTCGCTGTTTTCAGAGTTCGATATGTTGGAGCGTTACGGGTCGGGTTCAGGTAAGTGTGTGATTGTGTGTAGGTTAGGGGGCGGGTTAGGTGAGTTAGGGTTAGGGAGTGGGTCAGGTAAGTGTGCGGTTGTGTGTAGGTTAGGGTTAGGGGGTGGGTTAGGTGAGTTAGGGTTAGGGTGTGGGTGAGGTGAGTGTGCGATAGTAACGGACCTTAGGGTTAGGGTCGGGTTAAGGTAAGTGGATAGCTAGTAGTGTATGTAAAGTTTAGTTTAGGTGTAGGATTTTAAGTGTATGTTTGTGGATTGCTGTTTTTTGTGTGTGTTTGTGTTGTGTGTATGTTTCTTGGAATAGCGATTTTTTTCCCTGGGAAAAAAATTGCTATTCTGACTGCTCGATGTTTGCGGTTTTCGGCGTTTAGGGTCCGATATTATAACATTCGATCTTTGTAGATTTCGATGTTATAATATAGACCCTGACCTGAGTGTAGTATAATGTGTTGCTAAGCATTGTGAGTTGTGAAAACTTATGGCCACAGTTATCAACATCAAAATGAGGTAGAAGAGGGGTGACTACAACATTGGGAAAGGGAGATGAGGCCAAGCAGAGGAAAACACAAATGCAAGAAACATAAGAAAGTGCAGGAATGGGGGACAGGGTACATTTTTATTAGCTAGATCCTCCATTTTCCATGTGGCACAGTAGTGCAGGGGTTAGCACTGTCGTCTCACAGCAAGAGGTTTTCCGGTTCAATTCTTGGCTAGGGTAGGGTGCATTCTGTGCAGAGTTTGCATGTCCTCCCTGCATTCACGTGGGTTTCCTCTGGGTGCGCCAGTTTCCTCCCACATTCCAAAGACATGCATCTGGAGCATTTCTCCCCGGGCCTCCTCTGAAATGGGCTCTGTCCCAGTCAGACTTTCCCAGTAAACATATGTTAAATAAAAATTAAAAAAAGCATAAGGTATGTGGGAAAAACTGATTATGGAAAGAGGATGAAGGATAGATAGATTCCATAAGCATGGAACAGTACAGGGAAACAGGGATAGTTGTTCTTTCATGAGGTTGAAGTGGTAAGGGATGATACATGCGTAAAGAAGATGAACAAATGCTGATGTGGAGGGCTGGTTCATAGAAGGAGTGGGGCATGACTCAGTAGGGAAGGGAGCTCACCATCAGGTGGAAAGATGGGATGCTGGGTGTGGAACTGCCAAAGCAGGCTGGAAGGCTACCAGTGGAGAAACATTGCCAGCTGACATCCCTACATAGCTGATGACAGGTGATGACAGGAGTCCTTTTAATCTTTTGATGGCCTGAAGCTGTGGACCTGTTACTCCTGTGTGTCTGCAGTTTGCTTCAGAAAGGATTCAATCCAGCCTATTTGCTCTTCAACCTGGTGCATAACTGAAGCCTCAACCAGCTGCAACAGCTGTGCAGCTAGTGAGTGGGTAGTTTTATCTATCAGAGAGGAGCCTTCACCTCACCTTCATCTCTACCTCATCAGAAGGGTCTGCACAGTGGAGACAACATGGGAAGGTTGTCATAAATGAAATGTCTGCTGGATATGCAATCAACTCTAAATCAGGTGTCAGACATGTTTGTAGCCCATCATGCTGACAGTCTTTCCAACCTCCTGTGGCACCCCACTACAATAAGGCATTAGCACAGTACAGTTACCCAATTGACTGCTATGGGTGCGGTGATAAGATATCAGTTTCACTACAGATTAAAAAAAACTTACCATACATGTCAGGGAAATCTCTTTGCACCCCTGCATCCCTCTCCCACAGTAGTTTAGGCCCGTGATATCTGAACATATGTATTTCTTCATTGCCAATCAGGACAGAGAATGTCCGTGGGTCTAGACATTTGGAGGCCCTGGTCATGCCAGGCATCTGCCTTCAAGAAAGGTTCTCATAAGAACATAGGAGCCACTGCCTGAGGTCCCTGTGAAAGAGGTTTAGGAAAATGTTTGTTTCCTTCACACATCTGCAGCTGTTCATCTGGTGCTTGCAGCCATTTTTGCCAGGCAACAACAGTTATGTAGCTAAATCAAAGTGGTAGAAGCATAAAGCTTGCTTGATCTTAAATCATACTCCATACAATTACTCACTGCCCATTTGCATGATTTGTGGCCATGTGGCTTCTAGCAGCTCTCATGCATGTCTATGTATTAAAATACTTTTGCACAAAAATATAATTAGCCAATTGAGAAAAATGTGTGCCCCAAGTCCTCATTTGTCTGTGTAATATGAACAAGTGTAAACAGTTTGGGAGCTGTATCCTCACTTGTCTGTGTAATTTGCAGAAGAGTGCAACTCTCTGGAGTTTGGGGCTTGGTCACCATTTTGGTAATGTACCGGCTGCAAAGTGTGCAAAAGTAAGTAGTTATTTTGGAAAACTTTTTTCTCAGTTGGATATCTGGATTTTCTAAGTGTTTTCCCCCGTGTGTTTGTCAACTATCAAGCTCTACTCACATAGATGTCAAGCCCATTCATTCTCAAAGGAAGAAGATCCCACCTGCACCCAGGCATGAGCTGACCAGAGGAGACTGACACCCAGACAGCCATGGATTAATTTGTGCCCCTGCTAATGTTCATTCTTCTTTCTGGCTGTTGTAGGAAAGCATTTTTGTAACATTTATGTTAGGTGTCTGGCTTCTCTACCACCACAGACTGGGGCTGTGGCTGTTTTCTGACAGGCCCTAATTGTTCCTAGGCCAGGGAGCTACTTGACACCACTCCCTTCTTGGAGCTCCCCACCACTAAGAGCATCAACTATGGGAGAATTTCTGTTATGGTCCTAACTCTACCCTGTCATGTTGGATGTGAGCAATTACATCATCAGAAGGACTTCAAACACCCTCCATGGACGCATGCATGCTCCCACAGATATGTCCCAAAGGTTACTTTCATTGACTTGGGAATGTCTAATCCATGTCTATCCAGTAACAATCCTTGTTGGCATGCAAGCCTTCTCTAGTATGGTTTGCATGAAAGCAAATGAGCCACCAGGTAACTACCATTCTCTCAAACTAAATGGGTGAGTCATAACTCATTTGGATTCCATTCTCCCCATCTTTCTTTTCCTGTTTCTCAGCCACTCCTCAAAACTCAGGTCATCTGGATCACAGTCAGGGCTTTATCACTCTCTGTCATGGAGTGAGGTTGGTTAGATATCTGAATCTGGCTGGTAAGATGTATATGTTGCAATCCGTCCCCTGATGTGAAGGTGCTTCCCATGGTGTAAATCCTTACAAAATGCTCCCATGTTTCTGGTACAGCAGCTTCAGAGGTGCACAGCACTTCTACTGTGAGTATACCCACCATAGGTTTGCAACACAGTGGTGCCTTATACCATCATACACATCACAGTATGTGGCATTGAGGATAAATGAACAGATTTACATGAATGTTATCTAGGCCACAGAGTCTGTAGTGGATCTGGAAGATGTTCTGTGTGGCATTTTTGAGGATGCTGCCAGTCAACACCATGAGATGGTTGTGATGTGGAGTGCATACATTGTGCAATAAGTGGTCTAATGAAGGCTGTGATGGCACAATCCACTACATTAGTACCACCATGCATATGATTTCCTTTCCCATCATGTCTGGCAATTTTGGTAGTGTTGTACATACCCAGAGTAGGGTACATACCCATGGTGGGCAGATATATGAACCTTTGTAGGGGCTTGGGGCATGCTCAGCGACTGTGTCTGGTGTTGTCAGAAGGTCTGGCAGGGCTTGTCATGCACAATGACAGCTACCTACCTCCAGGTGTAGAGAACCTCACAGGTGAGCTCCATCTAGGTCCAGGACACAAAGCAGAACACTATTCCTGGCACAGGAAATCTCAGGCCCTGCCACCTCTAGCCAGCAGACCTCTGACACCTTTGCTGAATGTGGTGAATGCAGCCCTCACCTTTGGCTCCAGTGCTGTGTTTCTCCCACCCAGTGTGTGCTGGCAGTGTGCTGTAACCATGTCCCTGTCTCCTGTACAAATAGTGATGACTGTGACCCAGAACACCCTCTCACTTGTGTTGCCTTAAACTGATGTCAGATGCATAATGCAACCAGCTTATACACATTTCAGCATAGTATAATAAAACTACATACATGTTTAGTCTGTGTAACACTGACTCATTAAGATTTCTAGAGTTGTCTCTACATATTGCTGCTGTGCCAGCTTTGCAATGTTCTGCACCTGGTGTTCCCAAGGGAAAAGCTCTTCATACATGTCCACAACCGTGTTCCTGATTATTGTTATCTCCATCTGCTGCTCCTGCTGTAATATGTTGTTCATGATGTATCAGTGTTCTATACTTAAGCAACCATGTTACCTCCACTGGATCATATTATGCAGCATTGCCTATACAGAGAACACCTTGATGGCTGTCTCAGAAGAGTGCTGCAGAGATCCACCAGATATATCAAGGTACCAAAAAAAACATGAATTTATTAAAGCAAATACACATTCAATTATGTTTTATGTTGGGGCATAAGCAGTGTTGTATCTCTGCCATGGTGTCTGGTTTGTAGAATAGAGTCATGAGTCAGGGATCAGGGTGGATACTAGAATGATCTATAACAGACAACACAACACTTTATTTATTTTGGGATGTTATTAGCTAAATCCATATTTTATGTACATTTCAGCATGTACTTTACACACTTTGCCGCCACTTTCAAACCAGATGGCCATGTGGAAAGTCACCTCATTGAAAGAGAACATATATGTCGTATGTATGCCATATATGAGACTCACAGGAACTGCCAGAGTGTCACACAGACATGTTGCTGATAAACCTTTCTACATTGCAGATTATCTAGCAATTCAGAGAATGGCAGACTTTACTGTTAATGTATACATGTATGTGGATGTGGAGCCTTTACTGCCACATGTGTGCAGTCTGTGGCTTCCAGTTCCTCAGGGAAATATTCTCTGTAGTAGAAGCCATGCATAGTTTGACTTTTTTTCTGTTGCCTTAAGGAACCAGATATGCTCATCCTCTTGCAGAGACATAATGTTGAGCAGCTTGCCCAGCGTTCATGAGGTAGATGCTTGCAAAATGTCTGATGTGTCCCCAGTTTGTCACTGAAATTTCCCATTTATTGATGTAAAAAAGGACAGAAAGGGAACAGATTCCAAGTGATTCAAGATGGGGATGGAAAGAGTTTGCATTATATCCTTATCTTTTTTGAAGCACTGACAGGTGAACTCATCAACTAGACTGATGTGTGAGTCTCTGGCTGTAATACCTTTGTTCCACTAATTTGCATTGATGTACAATCGGACCTCTGATGGCTTCAGCTAAAGCAAAAAGGACCCACTGAGCATAAACCATTGCTAGCATTATCATAGACATCTCTCCTAATATAGCGAGATAACATAGGTAGATGTACACTCAGGCTAAGCCTGAAAATAGTCCATTAGGGTCAGTGTTTTACACCAGTTAACAAATTCATAAAGAAATACATCCACAGGTCCAACATGATATAACTAATTCCCTCATGTCCCTCTGACTCATATAACAAGACTCTTACTTCCGAATTATTACAAGGCTGTTGAAATCCTCAACAAACAAATGGCTTACTACTAATCTAAAGGCTGTGCACAAGACTAGAGACATTGCCTGGTCCACCTGCAAAGAAACACCAGCCCAGGAAAACAGACACCAGTTAATTCACTAAAGAAACCTCACAAAAAAAGCCATTAGATGATATAAAGTTACGTCCCTAACCTCCTCACAAAATTTAACTCTGCATAAACCAAAGAAGTTTTGGAAACTTGTAAACAACATCAGTGGTAGATTCTGTCAAAATAACCCTTCATGTAACGCAAGCAACCAACCTCCCCAGGGTCTCTTATAACAAATAACTTTCTGTGAGAATTCTCCACTCTTCCAAATACTAACCAATTGTATCAATCATGCATAGCCTAATTATATCAATCCTACTGACTCGTCTCCCTTTTAGTTCAAAGCCATTTCCAAAATGGCCACTGCCAAAATGGTAGAAAGCATTCTGACAGACATTCCACTAAGAAGAGATGGCCTCCACCCTGCTTCATCTACCTATGTAAGGGTTGAAGACTTACACTTCATTAAGCACCTCTGCAATTCTAGCCTCACCAAGGATATCATGAATTTTCAATATAAAATAGCCAGGATTAGACCTATTTCAGAAACAAATAACCTTGTTACTGCTGCTCACCTCAGACCCTACCTATCCTAACAACTTGAGGCAAAATTCTGGTAGAAACTGATCTATGACCAACTCTTCAACTACCTGCAAACCTACAAAATGTTATTACCTTGCTGGTATGGATTCTAGTTCAAACATAAGACAATGATTTATTCCCAAAAAGATGACATTCTAGAAGAATGTCATTTTCTATTTTGAAAATATGGAAAATGAAGCATCACAGAAGCAAAGTTTATTAACCTATCCCAGGCCTTTGATGCTACAGACCACTTCTTATTAACCAATCCCCTTCTCACTGTAGGAATTGGCATCAAAACTTCCAAAAGTTTTCCAAATTCTTCACTGATAACTCATTCTTCAAGTAACTTGATCATATTATCTCTGCTCTAGCCCCCCTCCCCCCATCAAGGTAGTCCACAAGGCTCCATACTGTCTCCCATACTTTTCTCATTATACATAAACAAACTTCCTCCTGCTGTTTTCAACCTACCATTCGTACTGTACACTGATGACATAATAATTTATAGAATAAAAAAAAATGCAAGGCAGCTAGGTCATGTGATCATTTATACCTTGCCAGTACCCACCCTCAGACCTTACCTCACTTTTTCAAGTAAATATAGACCAATCATGGCAGGGAAAAGTTTGTGAATACTCATCTAGTTTAAAGGAAGATAGTGTGTCACATTGCTTGATCTGGAGTGAATCCACTGTCTTCCTTTAAAAAGGAGTTAGGCGTTGGATAGATGTTCACAAATTCACCCCAAGCATGACTGGCCTATCTCAACCTGTCACTATATTTCCAACAACACATACATGTAATCAAATTCAAAAGAAAAAAAACTCCCATTCAGGACAAGGAAATTGTCATATTTCCTTTCTACTCAAGGCATTGCTGCTATAGGCAAAGGAATGCTTTTTCCCCAACTGAACTACATCCTTCCATTAATTACCTCATACGCCAAAATAGCATGTATCTCTAATCCAGCGTATAGCAAACAATATCTGTAGAGAACACCATTGCATGCACTCTCAAAAGTGAAACAACTTCCTGTTCCCGAAATAATTATCCTCCACCTAGGTCCCATGATCTACAAATTCATCCAAATGGATTCCTTTCTATTCTTCGCAAGCAAAGTATTACAACCTATAAACTGATATCCCTGTCCTCCTCAACTCCAAAGCCCCCTCATCCAGTGTGCTAAACTAAAGGACAGAGAACGTTTTTTTCTGACTTGAGCCTCAAGATCTAGGAATCTATATCAGAATAAATAACCAGCACACTTGCATTCTCATCCTTTAGAAAAGTTCTGAAATTATAGCTCTTCAACCTCTTCAAACAAGCAAATGCAAATGTGATACCAGATGCAATGTTACATATACATAACACTGAATGTTCATCATATTGATCATTGCTGCAGTAGCCTTAGCTATATGGGTTATAACCTCCCAAGGATATAACAGCTGGCCAGCTTGCAAAGCTTCAGAGAACCGTCCATGAGGCCAAACTGTCAGTCAGGTCAAGGTCTACTGACTAAATAGACTGGCTTGTGCGCCAAGCCCTTCAGAACTTTCCTGCAGCTAAAGAGTACTCTCCTCTGAGGCTTTCGAGAATCAATTGTTGGCTTGGGCTGTTACTTTTGCTGGGCAGGTAAGATCCCTTGGCAAGGGAACTGTCTTTAAAAAAATGTCTGTTTGTTTAATAACACTTTCCTGTTTTGGAAGGTTATCTTAAAGCTAGGGGGGTTGTTTTAACGGACTGTCTTGAGACTGCATTGTACTTTTAAATGAGAGCTTTCTTCTTTCCTGTCATTTAAAAGTTGTTTAAAGTATTTATAGGTTAGTACTGGACTAACTACCCTTGTGGGTCATTTTTACTCATTTCAGAATCATACTCTGCACCTAGTGTCTATAAAGTAAACACCTTAACCATTATGTCAACCCCAACCCCAAAGAACAGTGAAGAATGTAGCTGGTATTACATGTTACCAAGCTATGACACACAACACGATATCACATTTTACATATTCAGTCATTGGTGTTTCAACTTTCCTTCTGTGCACACAGTAAAAAAAAAAATTCTCTTTTTTGTGGATAAATTGTATTTATTTTACATTTGGGGGCTGGTGAAGTATTTCTGAGTGCATTTTACTGTATTTTAGGTGAAAAAGTGACTTTTAATGACTTTAAATTTTTACTGGCTTTTGCTGATTCTTTCCATAGGGAAGAGGCACCATTTTTGGCTTGACCATGGAGCAAACTGTTGGCCCCATGGTCAGTCCTTCTTCCAGCCTTAAAAAAAAAAAGAAAACTTTAGGCAAACAGTCTTTGCCACCACAACGGGCTAGCAATTTGCCTGTGCTGCAGGTGGGTGACTCTGCTGTGGACATTTGTTGTCCTTCAGACCACTTATCTTTTACCCCAGATCCTTCTGGTGTAGCAGCTAAAGCCACTATGGACCAGGGGTTAGCCGCATCATTTGCAGCTGTTGGTATTCCCTCATTAGGCAAGGGAAGGCCACTCTTGTTGGTCCTGGGAGAGGAAACAGGGAAGGCTTCTCTGCTTTGTCAAAATGCTGTGCCCATCCATCAGAAGCTGCTGCTGTCAATAATAACACTGTTGGCCCTATTTTTCATATGAAAGCAAAACAGAAAACTATACATCTAGCTAGGCCTCCTTGATTTTCTTTAGACAAGAGTAGTTTAATTTTCTGACTCAGCAGGCTATTGATTCTTCTTATAAAGTAGTTTCTAATAAAAAAAGAAGGGACACCTCTTTTCCTGAAGAGATTCAAGACTCTGAGTCTAGACAGGAAGATGAGGGAACAGATACAGGGTTTTCTCCTCTGATTTCTGATTCAATAAGGATTCAGGATGTTTTAGTGCCAAAGAAAGAAAATGCTTGCGGAGCAGTTCTGGATCTTTCTTTATTTCTTTCTTTCCTAAACCTGTTTGTGAAAGTGCTAATGTTTAAAATGCTGTCACTTCACTACCTGTTCCTTCTTCTACCTCAGTGAAGTTTCCAGGTAACACCACATTTAAAAGATGCTTATCATTACATGCATATTCATCCAGACTTCAGGCTTTTCTTAATGTTTTCTGTATCTGGATCATGCTATCAGTTGTCTAGCTTACCCTTTGGCTTATCCAATGCACCAAAAGTGTTCACAAAGTACCAAGCTCCAGTTATAGCTCATTGCAGGCTACAAGGTACCCACATTTTTCCATATTTACATGACTTGCTTAACTTTGCAGAGCCTTTTTTCAAGCTGTCAGGAAACTCTCACTTGGGTGAGAAATCTCTTACACAAGCTGGGATTCCAAGACAACTTTCAAAAATATTTTTTCACTCCTTTACACAGGATTGTGTTCCTGGGGTGTCATCTAGACATCTCAGTTCAAATAGCTTTTCTTCCACAGGAAAAAATAGACCTATATCTAAATATACTTCTAAGGTCTTCCACTCAGACTTTGATCACTGCGATGGAATGCCTCAGAATTTTGGGTCTCATGGCATCTGTGATTCTTATGATATCCATAGTGTAACTCCACACGAAAAAGATACAAAGGTGTCTGAAGTCTGTTTAGTCCCAGCACCAACATCCTTTGTCTTTTGAAATTCCAGTGCTGAGGTTTGTCAGAAAGGAAGTCACTTGGTGGAGACAGCAGATATCCTTAAACCCTGGTCTCCACTTTTCCCCTCACTTTTCCAAAGAAGTCAGTCACCACAGATACGTCACACTGGAGAGATAAAAGTACAAAGTATGTGGGACATTAAGGACAGATGGAAGCATATAAATATAAGAGATGTCGTGGTACATCAACAAACAAGGGGGGGTCCGGTTTACCCTCTTTGCAGGCTAGCCATGTTAGCATGGGATATAGCTTCACAGCACAGTCTCACTCTGCAGGCATCCTATATTCTGTCAGAGCAAAACTGTGTGGCAGACAAGCTGAGCTGGACAAGGGTGGACCCTCACAAATGAAAACTAGATCAGGTAGACCTGTTTGCCTCCTCTCTGGACAGTCAGTTGGCAAAATTCTGCTCCTGGGCTCCATGCAAGAAGGCCTGGAAGACATATGCCTTTTCTTTTCCGTGGAAAAGAATGTTCCTGTATGCTTTTCCATTCTTTCCACTGATGTCCAGGGTACTTCTGAAGATTCAGAAGGAGTCCCCCAAGATCACTGTGGTGACCCTCTTCTGACCCAGACAACTGTGGTTCTCCCTTCTTTTGGAATGGGCCAGTGGCAATTTCCACAAGCCTCCTCACAGAGTGGTTATACTCGCACAAGACTGGTGGTGTTTGATACAGCTTGACCCCATTTAACATCTGTCAACTGCCTGAGTGATAGGGTCTTAGGTACCTGTTTACTGAGGGCATGCAACAGCTACTTATGGAGAAAACGCCAGCTACTAAAAAGTCATGAATTTTCTAGTTGTTGCCAACACATAACCAGCACCCATTCAGGGCTACTTGTTCTCTGGTTTTGCACTATTTGTGAGAATATTATCCTATTGCCTTTATTACTCCTCTATCAAGGTTTATTTATCGGCCATTTCAGCATGTCTGCCCATTGATTCTCCCCTTTCAATGCATTCTCATGTCAAAATGTTTTTGAAAGGGGTTTTGCATAAGAGGCTACCAAGAAAACCAGTGGCATCTCCTTTAGATCTTAATTTTGTGTTAATGAGGCTAACACTTGCTTCATGTAAAGTAACTGACTTGGCTGATTTGAAGTGCTTAACATGGGGAACAGTGCAAGCTCTTATAACGAGTCGGCTCATACTTTCCAGTATTGTGATTTTCCACAAGGAAAGTTTTTTTTTTTAGAATACATCTGAGTTTACTTTATGCCAAACTATCAATTTCTCTGTTTTCTTTCCTGATCCTAAAAATGAGGGAGAACGGATACGCCATAGGTCTGATGTCCACAGACAACTGAGGTACTGTCTTGACAGAACTAAATATTTCAGATCTTCGGATCAATTGTTCATTTCTTGTGAAAGTAAGAAGAAAGGACTGCCTGTGTCAAAGTAGACTGTTTACAAATGGTTGCAGCACAACCCACAAAAAATAAAATATAATAAAAAATGAACCACAAGGTCAGTGACACAGACCCAAAATTTATTAAACACTCTGTAACACTCTAGTGCCTCTGCTAACAAGCCATCCAGGAGTAAATGCCAATTAAAACCCAGCCATATGAATACAAAAAATTAAACTATCAAGCATACAATTATCTAATCAAGCAAAGTAAAGCAGATTAAAGTAGAACACTCCAATTAAATTCATTATTTAGACCACCAGGGGACAGAATACCAACCTTTAAAATGTACATGGATTCTTTATATAATAATTTATTTTTAAGGGTTTCATCAATAATAAAATTATTACAAATTTTCTCTAAAATAGAAACTTGCAAGATCGCTAACCTTGTGGTTCATTATATGTTTACCTTTTGTTATACTCACCACAACAAAACTATTCCAGACAGGGTCAAGGGCCACTGTACCAGGGGTTTGTCTTCGTCTATCAACTTGGTCCTCTGTTTATACTTTTTACAAAGCACTATAAGCTTGTTTCCTTCTCTAGCTCTACATCAGGCTTTGATAGAACCATGCTGCAGGGAGATGACTGGCAGTTTGGACACATGGAAGGTGCCCTGAAGCTTTGAAAGCTGGCCAGCTGTTATATCCTTGGCAGGATATAACCCATTATCTAAGGCTACTGCACCAGTGACCATTCAAACATCTACTCTTATGGTAAGTTGACTTACACAAGTATTATTTCCTCAACAAATTGTCTTCTCCCACACTTGCAATAACCTACTTTATTACCAAAACGAATAATTCTTCTTTTGTGCTAGTCAGCCCCTAGTGACGTTCAGCTGGCTCTCTAATCACCTGGAGCACTACCACAACACACTGCCTGGAAAATGTTCAACTTATTGTTTTATTTTCTGTATATGATACTGTATTCTGTTTGTTGATTTTACTTTTGTGTATATATAATTTATTTTTGGTTGTCTCTGCTTTTTTTGTAATTATGTAGGCACTGACTAAGCATGAAAATGGTCCTTTTAAATCAGTGTCCTATCCAGGTTAATAGAATCATTCATGCATGGAACTCTTACAGGCGCTGTTACAGATTGATTGGTTGATTGATCTATGAGTGGATCATAGGAGGTTATGAGGCTAATGACCCTAGGGCCCTTACAAGCCTAGCCATATTTTACCATTATTTACACGATCAGCACCTATCACCCCTGTTCAAGAGGGGTTCCACCTATGTCCCGCTTGGACAGGAGTGATAGGTGCTGATTGTGGAAATAAGGGTTAAAGTTGGCTAAGCTTGTAAGGGCCCTAGGGTCATTAGCCTCGTAATCTCTTATGATCCATTCATACATAGATCAGTCAGTTTGTAACAGCACCTGTAAGAGTTCCACAGATGAATACAGCTACATCAATGAGTTTTTTTCATTCCTTCCCTTACGTCTCATGCTTCACTTATTAACCTGCACGATGTCATTTGTGTAAGTTTATGCAGTCATCTATATACATTGCGTAATGTGCAATGCAGACTGCTGTGCTGTAGCACAACATGCAACTGTGAATCAGCAGTGTCTTGTGCATTGTCATGAGCCATGAAAATTTCTACTGCATACTATGCAATTTTTTATAAGTTCCAGCCAAATGTCTTTTGTGCTTTCGCAACATGGAGGATATGGTGCAGATTGTTTTTCTGTCTAAGGTCACCGCGGGCAAACATGTAAATTGTGTAACTGCATGCCTTATGCCTAGCAAAAAGTGCAAGCAAATTTGTTGTTTTACCAATCACCACTGTGCAAAGCATCACTTAAGCAAACATACTCAATCTAGACTAAATATCCATAACAAATATATATGATTTCTTTTTAGAGTAAACATAGCCTTCATTTGGGACTTAGTCATAAACATTTATTAAATAAAGGCAGAAGAAGCAGTTATTCCCGTATTATCTTGTTCTTACATATAAACAAACCAGAAACATCCAGCATTATGTACATCTATAATTGCAGTTATTTTTGAAAAGCAGCCATAAATTCTTCCTTCCTTTACATTTTCTTCTATATCAAATAGTTTTGTAAGCAGAAGACAGTTAAATAACATACATTTAGTTCATATGTTTGCTGAACTGTGTTCTAACTGGGAAAAAATAGCAGAATTTTTGAATTTGTGCAGTTCAATGCTAAAGTTGTATGATAGGAATTATTTCAGCCTCTAAGTCTGAAAAAAAAAAATCATAACAATTCAAAATGTAAGGAAGATCCCAAAGTTTATGATCCCTTATAAATGTAAATAAGCAAGAAACTGAGGAAAATATCTGTATGTGTAAAAAGAAACCCTGACTGCTTGACTGTATTCTTGATATACATATTTTAATACACATATTTGAATCTTATCAGTCTCTCGCTGGAACTCCCATGGAAAGTACGTCTCCCTCCCTCAGCAAGACATAACGTGATACACAGGTCTGTTGTGGATTCATGGTACTAACCTTTTAAAGGGCACCATCTACATACAAGCGGTTATATTCTATCTAAATATAGCTATACAAATGGAGGAGCACCTTGTTGGCTACTTAACATTTATTAATAGTTTTCAAAGTTATTATTTCAGTACAGATAATTTCTGTCCTAAAAATACCTCCATTGTATTACTAGTTAAGAGGACATTTTCTTGGTAGAAAGTTGACTGATTATATCAGAATTCATTGTGTTCTTTTGGGAGTTAGTTATTAAAAACACTGCCCATCCTGTCCTGTCCACTGTCGTTGTTTACTTGTTATTGTATGTAATTATACCATGACCCCCCATTAATATTCCAAAACGTGCACGCTGATTGGCCAGCGTGCATGTTGTAAATCGACTTATACTAATGGAAAAAGGTCCGGTCGCCCGGACTTTTTCCATTAGTATAAGTCGCTTTTAAAACACTGTCTGTCTCGCTATGTTAAAAGAGTTTAACATAGCGACACAGGTTTAAAAAAAGCAACGGAGATCTCGGTTGCTTTTTTTAAAGCTGTCTCGCTATGTTAAACTCCTTTAACATAGCGACACAGTGTGTAAAAAGCAACGGAGATCTTGCTTTCTCTGTTGCTTTTTTTTAAAACCTGTCTCGCTATGTTAAATGGGTTTAACATAGCGAGACAGCTTTAAAATAAGCAACGGAGATCTCCGTTGCTTATTTTAAAGCTGTCTCGCTGTGTTAAACCCATTTAACATAGCGAGGCAGGTTTAAAAAAAAAAAAAAGCAACGGAGAAAGCAAGATCTCCGTTGCTTTTAGCTATGTTAAATGGGTTTAACATAGCGAGACAGCTTTAAAATAAGCAACGGACATCTCCGTTGCTTATTTTAAATCTGTCTCGCTATGTTAAACCCATTTAACATAGCGAAACAGTAAAAAGCAACGGAGATCTTGCTTTCTCCGTTGCTTTTGGCCACAGCTCTGATGTACTAGGTAGGCATACGCAGTACATCAGAACTGCCGCGGATACCAGACAGCTGCGGAAGGGCAGCAAAGAGGCATTATACAATGCCATTATTTAAGAAAAGTAATTATTTATTTTCTTAAATAATGTCATAGTATAATAGTAATAACCCACTTCTGGGTGTGGGTAATGCAGGATTTACCCACAGTTGTCTTTGTTTGGTCCCTCGGGCTTCGCCCTCGGGACCAAACCATGCCAACCATGGGTAAATCCCGCATTACCCACACCCAGGCGTGGGTTATTGCTATAATAACTCATTGAATGACTGAGTGAGTAACAAAGCTGCAGTGTTTTAGAAGTGGCCACAAGAACTGAAGCCCTGACATGAAAACTCCATAAATAATGTTTATTAATTTGTTTATTTGTTCTGTTTTATTTTGATTAGGTAAGTGGGATGGATGTCAAAGGCCTTTTCCAGCCATGACTTAGTTACACTAAACAAAAATGAGTAACATTAATTAATTCACATGTAACACACAAACTATCCAACAATCTTATTCAGAAAAAAATAACAGTAGTACATCATAAAGCTAGTAACAGAGACAGTAATTATGCAATGAAGCCACCATAGGTGAAACAGTGTCCAGTGTTTGTTACTACTCTTACTGCTTATTTCAATAACATATGTATTTTAAGTGCATTATATTTTATGAGTGATAAACTTTCTTTGACTTGTTAACTATTATTTGTAGTCTGTGAACCTTTTTCTATATGTACAGTTTATGTTGAAGATAGATAGATAGATAGATAGATGGATAGGTAGATATGGTTTACTATTTAAAAACTCGTCATTTGGAATGTCGAGTCTACAAACAACCTTTCCTCAAAAGTCAGCATACCAAATGCATGAAAATAATGCTGAACTCCGAAATTCCCTACTGCTCTGAACCAAGGAACAAGAGCTAACATGGGTCTGACAGTCAGTAATGCCAGTATTTGACATTCCAACTGTCAACATGTGGAATTTCCATGGCTCCAAATGTGCAGAGTCTGTGATTGTAAACCATAGATATACATATATAAGCCCAGCAATGGAGGTTCCACTCTATGTCACTCCTAATTAAGTCAAAGAAAAAGATGCTGCTAGCAAGTGGAACATGTAAAAATAAAATTTTATTTATTCAACTATAAATAAAATTAGAGTTGAGCGCTTTCATCCCATCAGTAAAATTGGGACTTCATCAGAACTAATCCACAGTCATCAATGAAATCAGTTTAAACAAAAATTAGTTAAATCATGTGATGCAGTTAGCAAATCACAAACACTTCTGTATGAATAGTAACAGCATAAACACCATATTAAACAAAAAGAAGAAAAAAATATTTTAAGATTATTTCAAAATATTGGTTTAATAAATAACGTACTTTATGAAAACTGTTACTAAAAATTATAAGCAAAAACTATTGTTAAAACTAATCTACAGAAAGAATAACTTAGCACAACACTTTTAAAGTTTGTCTGCTCTCATTTTCAGCACAGTACAAGTGGATAAAATGTCATTAAGTTCCAGATGTGTACCTGCATACCATCCGATTTGCCATAACAATTCTCTGTTTTCAGTCTTGTGTTCTTATGCCCTGTCTCTTGCATTCGGCACAACTTGTTCAACTACAAAAAAATAGTATTTCTTATTACTTGAGCAAGATAACGTATGTTTGTAAAGGGCATTCTTAATACAGGCATTTCCTGTATTATAATAATGCTAGGGGGCAGCTTGCGGCCCCCTTTATGCTAATATTGTGTTATGGTACTGGGGAAAAAACTGTGTATTCAGTACTGAATATATGTCATATTGCTATGTTTTAAAGATTTTTGGATGACGTATTTATTTGGAAATTACCCAGTCACAGCTTGTGAGTTTTATTGAATTTAACTCAACCTCTGATTTTTTGAGGTTTACTTATTCAAGCTCTGCAATAGCTATTAACTATCTGGACAATACATTAAACAAGGATATTCTCTGTAAGTGTTTTTTTTTCAATAAACATCTTTATTAAATTATCACATATGACACAGGCAATCTTACATTTATATAAATGAAAAACAAGCATTGACACCATTTTAATTGCAAATATTATACATACAGACACCACTAAAACAACTGTAGTTGCAAACATTATACATCACTTATAATCTATCCAGACATTGTCAGTTAAGCATTCAAATCCTGCCTCTTGAACCTTGCTCCTCTGTAAGTGTTATACTTCTAATATGTACAGGAAACCCATAATGTGAAGTTGTTCAATCTCGCTGTTTATTCTTACACATGGGTTCGGAGTCGAGCCATCGTCTCCGAGTCGGACGCTTTACTAGCTAAAGATCTCAGAATAGCTCGAGGCCAGGGCCCCTATCCCATGATGCTCTCTGTCCTACCCCAGATCTAGTTTGCCGCTGCAACTGATCGCAAGGTCTATGGAGAGCTCAGGCCAGTAGAATTTTATTACTTTATCTTTTGACCTTTTTGGAAGTGTTTTCTCTTTAAAAATTGATTTTAAGATAGTGTACTTTCCTTTATAGGACTTTTGGGCGGTTTGCTTTTGTTTTTGTTTATATATATTTCACTTTATTACAGAGCGGTTGCTCTTAGGCCTCTGGCCGTTTTTCTTTGTAAAATACAGAGAGTTGCATTTAAATTTATTATTATTGCCTAGTTGTACAGGGATCTGTTAACTCGGGATTGTTTTTGCTACCCTATCCCTCTTATATCCAATAGTGTGTTAAGTAGTTAGTGTGTGCGTTCTATCCTTTATATATATATATATATATATATATATATATATATATATATATACACACACACACACACACACACACACATAGATAGTGTGTGAAATACTGAACGTGTTTTATCCCTAGTTGTGCAGGGATTTTATATGTTAGTATGGTTTGTTGCCGATTACTGTTGATTCTGTGCACTTATTGTAAATCGAAGTTGATCAGGGCTCTCATAACTTCAGTTTTGTTTGTATGACATGGCTGATCAGAAAGAAAAGCAAAGGTCTGGTTTCAAGAAGTGTAATTGTGGGCAGAAGATGTCCATTACTGATGGACATGTTAATTGTGTTTATTGTTTGGGGCCTGTACACCTCCAAGAAGATTGCTCTAGCTGCCACTTTTTCAGCAGTAGGGTCTTATTAGAACGGCAAAGGAAGTTGGTTGATAGAGGCTTGCTGAAGCCAGACTTTCAAGATTCCCTGGATAAGGCTGACCAGACCTCCAAGTCCTCGAAGGGGTCGAAGTCCACAAAGGTGTCCTCGGAGCCCAAGTCATTGGCTCCAAGCCTTTCTGTGAGGGCGCGGTCACCGGCTCCGCAGTCTTCGGAGCCGTGCACCGAACAGATGTCTCGGAGCCAGTCCCCAGCCTTGGAACCGGTCTCCGAAACTCTGAAGTCTCCAATCCTTCGATCTGTAGCGTCTTCAGTTCCTTCAACCCGTTCGTCGATGAACCTTTTCGATGTCGATGTGGACTGGGTGGTGCAGAGGCTTCTAGAGAACCCGACATTGGCTAAATTACTATCGGCTTCATCCCAACTTGGTTCGAAGCCTGAGACTGTCCCACTGGCTGTGACTACTCCTCCACCGAGCCGAGCAGGGCCTTCGGAGCCGGAGGAGGAGGATCTGATGATTGTGGAGCCTTCGGAGCCGAGGCCTGTCCCAGTGCCTACGGCTCTGTCAACCTTGACTTCTTCGATTCCATTGGAAGAGTCTTGGAGCCAACACTCTCTCATCGGCTCTGGGGGGGGTGGAGTTGAACTGATGCGTTGGTTCCGACCCTTCCTCTCGAGGCTACAGCGCAGATGAGCTCGGCTCCGTCCTCTGGTTCGGAGCCTGCTGTCTTGGCGCCGGGGGGTTGTCTTCTTCCGTGGAACCGTCGGCTTCCTCAGGTCGAAGCCATGGTGCCTTCGATGCTATGAGGAGGGTTATGTCGTCTAAGACACACACTTCGTCTGGTCCCTCCTCTTCCTCCCCTAAAGTGTCATGTTCTGCCACTACATCGCAGGTTCTTGTCAAGCATCGAGACCCAGAACCTCAGGTACCCCCATTGGGTGAACTCTACTCTACTGAGACTTCACCAGAAGCCCCCACTGATGAGGTTCCCAGAAAGAGATTATGCAAGAGGAGGCATTTAGATTCCCCTCAGGAATCGTTGACATCAGACACCGACTTAGAGGAATCAGAAGGGTCCCCACGGTCCCCCTCAGAAGATATCTCCTTTGCAGATATCCTGGAAGTCCTAAAGCAGTGGGGTGACTGGCAGTCCATCAGCCCTACTGAGGATGAGTCGGTGCTCCCGAAGGCCTTTGGGTCTCAACTTTCCACCTCCTGGGTTACTCCTCCCTTTGAACTGATGGATTTGGTCGCTTGAAGGGCGTGGGAGTCTCCTGATTCTATGGAACCGGTCCCTCGGAGGCCTAATAAATTTATCACCTCCCCCCAAGACAAGATGTTTCTCACTTAGGGAGTCCCCGTTGATGCCATGATGGTGGCGGCCACCAAGAAAGAGATGTCGGAAACCTCTTCCACTATCCATCCTCCTAATAGAGACTCTAGGACAATGGATAAATATGGGAAACGTATCTTTAGATGTTCTTCGTGTTTCACTGTTGCAGTCATTACATTTGGGTAATCTGCTGGCAGGTTGCCCTCAGTCAGCCCGATTAACAAAGTCTTGGGTCCTGCGTCGGTTGCTGTGCCTTCTTCCATGACTTCAGGTCGTTAGGGGCATAAAACATGCAGCTGACGCCATTACATCAGTCTTTCTTGCAACGCGGTGCCCGAAGCAGAAGCAGTTCGCAAGTGCCGGTTGGCCGACTCCTGAAATTTTCATTTTCGAGTTTCAGATTCAAAGTCCTCAACTAAAAAGCTAAGTACCCCATTGAGGAAACTTTATCTTGCTCCTTACCGATGTCAGTAAACGTTAATAATTGCATTACTTGTGAGAAGCAAATACCTCATAAGGATTTCCATTTGTACTGTATTCCTTGCCTAGGCCCTGGCCACGACGTACCTTGCTGTCGGTTCTGTGCTTTATTTAATCAACGCACTATCAAACTTTGGTACATTTATGCTTCTAAATATTTTGGCTCATGCTTTATTTATCCAGAAATGTCGTCGGTTAGCAATCCAACTACCGGAATACCTAAAAAACGCAAAGAAAAAGACTGAGACAGGCTGTTGAGGTCCAAAATTGCCGAAGACGCCATAAGCCATTCACCAGTTCGCCGGTACTCAGTGAGGCACTTTCACAGCCCCTGATTTGCAGGCCACTACTGAGACCCATTCGTAGTCCGGTATGCCGTGAGATGCTTCAATTATGGAACCTGTGGATGTCTCTACCTTGGATGGGTCTGGAGCCGCTGTACAGGCACTGGCTTCTGAGGGTGTTTTCAGGCCTACAGATTTGTATATTAGACCGACGCCATCTTTAAAACTAAGGTCAAATCTCGACCTATGCCTAAAACCTGACGCCTAGGCCACATGTGCAGGCCCCTATGCCTAAAAAACAAATGATCAAAATGGCTGAAGATTTAATTACTCTGATCAGGGGAAGCCAACCCCCCCCCCCCTTCTAAGAGGCCTAGGCAAGATATTGACTACGAATCTTCTGAACAGGATTCTACTTCTTCTGACTCTTCTAATGAACAGGAATTGTCTATACCTACTTATGAGGGCTCTGATGCAGAAGATTCCATTCCTTCTGCTTCTCCCCCTGAGGATTTTTCTTTTGGGGAAACTTTACATACCTTAAGGGAACATTTCCACTGGGAAAGTCAGGATTTTTCTGAATCTAAAAAGAGACTTAGGGATTTTCTTATTTTTCCTCAGCATAGGCCTTTGGCTATACCTCCTGTCCTAGACATTGTTGATGATGTTTTTTCAGACTCCAGTATGGCTCCTGATTCTCTGCCTCCAGCTCCTTGTAAGCCAGGCAGATACTACAGGGTACCTGACTCCCACAAACTCCTTTTCAAAAATCCTGTTGCGGATCTTGAAACCATTTCTCAGGGTCCCAAGGGCATTAAGGCTTCTACTGCTAAAAAATCCTACCCCTTCTGATAGAGATTACAGGGCGCTGAATAGATGGGGTAAGAAGGTTTACACTTCTGCAGCCTTGGCAATCAGGGCTTTAAACTGTCAATTTCATATGCTAATATATCAACAGCATATCATGGGACTGCTTAAACAGAAAATGATGTTGATTTCTGACTGTGTGGAAAATAAAGATTTACAGGATCTATTGCATTCAGCTGAACAAGTTGGAAAACATACTTTGCAATGTGGTTTTGATTCTTTGGCGGCCTCTTGCAGGGCTGCTGTAACTGGGTCTGTGCTAAGAAGGCATGCTTGACTCAAAGAGCAAACTCTGCCTGATCATGTTAAAGCAAAATTGTTGGATGCTCCTTTACAACAGGACTGTCTCTTTGGTAATAAGGCTGAAGAAGTTCTAAAAAGATGGAAGATAAAGCTAAATCTATACAAACTGTGAAAGATTTCTTACAATTGCAACCTCCAAGATTTAGTGGGCACTGGCCTACTAAGAACTGGTTCTTTCCAGTTCCTTCGAGAGCCACTCAAGTCAAACCCAGACATTCCAAAGGCAGCAGGTTTCAGTCCCAAGGGACTTTCAGAACAAAACAATGGGGTGCCTCCTCTTCCAAATCTGGAAACAACAAGACTCCTCCCTATGGTAAGCAATCTCAATGACTTCCCTTTACACTTACCAAGCACTTACCTTTTAGCCGCCCCTTTGTGGGGAAAACTGGCTCTTCATGCAAAAAACTGGCAACTCATAACCCAGGACAAATGGGTTTTAAATATAGTATCACAGGGATACAGATTCCATTTCCACACGTTGCTAATTCCAAATGGATGGCCAGACCTGCCCCCAAATTAGTGGGCAGAGACCCAGAAACAAGTACTTTCCCTCATGAGCATGGGGGGGGTATTCAACTAGTACCAGAAGAGGAAAAGGGACAAGGTTTCTATTCCAGACTTTTCCTGGTACCCAGAAAAGACAAATCTTGGTGTCAAATTCTGGACTTATCTACTCTAAACACCTTTCTGGACATCCCAAAATTCAAGATGCTGACTCTTCACCAGTTACTTCCTATGCTAGGCAAAGATGCCTGGTTGGCAACTCTAGATTTAAAAGAGGCTTACCTGCATATCCCAATCAAGGAATCTTGCAGAAGATACCTCCGCTTCAAAGCAGGCTACTTGCATTACCAGTTCTCTGCACTGCCCTCTGGCTTATCTACTGCGCCCAGGGTCTTTACAAAGTGCCTGGCTCCAGTAATTGCATTTTGCAGGCAAAGAAATATTCAGATATATCCATACCTGGACGATTGTCTAATTCAGGCAAAAAACAAGGACATTCTTCTAAAACATCTGGCGTTTGTAAAAAGGGTTCTAACTTGTCTAGGGTCCACTATAAACGAAAAGAAATCACAACTAGTACCCTCTCAAAAAATTACAAATTACATTCCTGGGTGCAAGCTTGAATACAACTGCTCAGATGGTTTTCTTTATGCCAGAGAAGCAAATTCATTTGGTGACTTACTTCAAACAGGCGGCCACAAAAACCCTGCTTTCTGCAAGGCAAATACTGCAAGCCTTGGGGGTCATGGCCTTCTGCTTTCTTCTAATTCCATATGCAAGACTGCATATGAGGAAACTTCAGTGGTATTTAAAAAGTCTATGGAGTTAGCATTGTCACAGCCTGGAAACAATGATTCCTATCATACCTTGCCTGCACCTAGAGTTCCTATGGTGGGCAGAGGCCTGCCACCAGAACAAGGGACTGCCATTCACACCACCCCCTGCCACCCAAACCCTAACTACAGATGTATCAGACTATGCATGGGGTGCTCATCTGGCAGGGAAGTGCATTCAGGGAAAATGGAGACCAAATCAAATGCACCTTCACATAAATCAACAAGAAATGCTAGCTGTACAGAATGCACTGACAGCCTTCAAGGACTACCTTCATCCAGGACAATTACTGATAAAGATGGACAACACCACAGTTATGTGGTACATAAACAAGCAGGGGCGTACACACTCCCACCCCCTTTGCAGACTAGCCATGGCATTGTGGAACACGGCCTTGAGCTATCATGTACAACTACAAGTTCAATTCCTGCCAGGAAAGCTGAATACTCTGGCAGACGAACTAAGCAGAAATCTTGTGGACCCACACAAATGGAATCTGGAACCATGGATTTTCAACATGTTGACATGCAAATGGGGGAGCCCAGACATAGATCTTTTTGCCTCACCCCAGAACTATCAGTTGAACAAATTTTCACAAGAACTCATCACAAAAAAGCCTGGAAAGTGGATGTTCTGTCCTTCAGCTGGAATCGGTCTATGCCTTTCCCCCCTGCCTCTGCTCTCCAAAGTTCTACTGAAAGTCAAACAGGACAAGCCAAGAATGATTTTGATTGCTCCAGACTGGCCTCGCCAACACTGGTATCCACTCCTGCACAGTGTGTCTCACCTTCCACTGTGGCACCTGCCTCAGACACCTTACTTACTGTCTCAGCAGAACAACCAAACTCTGCACATTCAGCTCCAAACTTTGAATCTTGCAGCGTGGCTAATCACCTAAATTCACCCTTAGCATCCCTCAGCAAACCTGTGATGGATGTCATTTTGGAGGCAAAAAGACCTAGTACTTAAAAATCTTATGCTGACAAATGGAAAAGATTCTGTGCCTGGAATCAATCTCAAGGGATAAGCACAGCAATGCCCAACATTCCTCAGATTTTGCAATACTTAACTGAGATGCTTCACAAGGGCCTGTCCTTTTCTTCCATAAAAATCCATGCCTCAGCCATTTCAGCTTATTACAACACAGAACATCCCCTCTTCTCTCACCCTCTGCTAAAGCAGTATCTCACAGGGGCCAAAACTTAAGACCACCCAGGAGAGCTCCAACCCCTGTCTGGGACCTTAATTTTGTATTGGAGAAACTCACTCTCCCTCCTTTTGAGCCAGCTGCTACTGCAGACTTAAACTTTCTCTCCTGGAAAGCAGCTTTCCTTTTAGCAGTCACTTCAGTTAGAAGGATTTCCGAATTACAGGCTCTTATGGCAGTGGAGCCTTTCATCATTTTTCATGCGGACAGGGTATCTCTCAGAACCAACCCATCCTTCATGCCTAAGGTGGTATCCAGTGTGGCTCTTAATCAGACAATTCATTTGCCAACTTTCTTTACCAATCCACAGAACAAGGGGGAGCGGATTCTGCATTCATTGGATGTACACAGACAACTTAGATTTTATTTAAACAGGACTAAATCTCAAAGAAAATCTGAACAACTGCTGGTAGCATATGCTGCAGGGCAGAGGGAAAGGCTATTTCAAAGCAAACCAATTCCAAATGGATAAGCCATTGTATTAGTTTCTGCTATAAGCACCATGGAAAAACTATCCCCCAGGGGATCAGATCACATTCCACCAGGGCTGCATCTACTTCAACAGCCTTTCTCAGAGGTGTCCCTACCAGGGACATTCTAGAAGCTGCTACCTGGAGCTCAGTTCATACTTTCACCAAACATTACCATTTACTACTTTTCTCTAAATCCAGAGCTGGCTTTGCCACTGCTGTCCTGCAGGGCCTTATAGCTGGTCCTAATGCTATATAATTCCCTCCACCCAACCATAGCTTTGGGAATCTACCCAAATGTAATGACTGCAACAGTGAAACACAAAGAACATAGTACAGTTGTGTACACTTACCATAAATGTAGATGTTCGAGTGTATTCACTGTTGCAGTCCTGGTTACCCTCCCTCCAGCCCCCTATTTTTCTCTGGCTATACCTCTACTTTCTTTTACTATGCTTAAATGCCCTTTTGGTGTATTTGCGTTTGGTTGGAGGTATTTTTTTTTTTTGTGTTTTTAATTTTATTTTCTCCCCATTTGGGGGGGCACCTGACATCTGGGGCAAGAAAAACTGATGTAATGGCGTCGGCTGCATGTTTTATACCCCTGATGACCTGACGTAGTGGAAGAAAGGACAGCAATTGATGCAGGACCCAAGACTTTGTTAATCAGGCCGACTGAGGGCAACCTGCCAGCAGATTGCCCAAATGTAATGACTGCAACAGTGAATACACTCGAACATCTACATTTATGGTAAGTGTACACAACTGTACTTTCTGTGACATTTACCATGAGATCGCTTAACTATTTAACCCATTTCACCCGTCTTCAACGAGATCTCCTCAAAGAGCTTGGAGGTACTCTACAGGACAACACAGATGAAGCTGTCTCTGATAAGGTGATGGCACAGCTTAGTACCCTTTAATTCTATTGTGAACTCATCCATGCAGCTCATTTCCTATGCAGCCGATGGAGCGAGTCGAGCAGCAGGAAAAGCGATAGCTCTGCGAAAACAGTCCTGGATGTGCTTATGCTCCTTTGCGGAAGCCTTCAAGTTTTCCTTTGTCAACACCCCATTTGATGGCTTTGCCCTGTTTGGGCCCAAAGTCAAGGAGACTCTCACTAGGTGTGAGCAGGAGGGAAAGACTCTATCTGTCGTTGGAGTCCGTTTTTCCACCCCTACTAGACCATATCCAAAGGGCAGAAAGGTGAGAAAATGTGGTTCCAAAAGTCCCAAGGAGCTTTCCAGAACACACGTAGTGAACCCCCCTCCAAGGGCAGAGGAGGGGGCAATGAAGGAAAACGCTGCCCTGGCGGCAGAGGGGGTCCGCAGAACCAGGGCGACAGGGATCAGTTCCTTGGCAAGCCCTTCCAGTGCTCCTGAGAGGAGACCCGGCTGCCCTGTTCTGGAGGCAGTCGGGGGTCGCTTGGCTTTGCATCCAGATGCCTGGCTAGGAATTTCAATAGATTCTTGGGTACAAAGCATAGTTACCAGAGGATACTTCATTCCATTCCTACAAAGTCTGCCTGTCGGCACAAAAATCCCAGATGTTCCACCCAGTCTCTGGGATCAAGCAGCCATAAAAATCCAGAGGCTGCAGGAAAAGAGAGTCATCCAGCCAGTCCCAGCAGACCAGATAGGATCCGGAACTTACTCCAGATTCTTTTTAGTTCCAAAGAAGGCAGGGGACTGGAGGCCCATCTTGGATCTCAGCAAACTCAACACATTTGTAAAGAAGGAGAGGTTCCGGATGGTCATGCTTCAGTCTATTCTCCCATTCCTCGGAGTGGGCAATTGGATGTGCTCCATACATCTCAAGGATGTGTACTACCACATCAAAATAGCCAGGCTATCCAGAGATCATCTGCGTTTCCATCTGGGAGCCAGTCACTACCAATTCTGGGCACTGCCCTTTGTACTCACAACAGCCCCCAGAGTGTTTACCAAATACATGGCAGTGGTTATGGCTCACTTGAGGCATCTAGGATTCCGAGTGTTTCCATATCTGGATGACTGGCTCCTTACCGCCGCCTCCAGGCATCAACTAATTCTGTCCAGGGATCACACTCTCAGTCTCTGCTCTCAGTTAGGCATCACTATCAATTTCGAAAAATCTGCGTTGTCACCATCGCAGCATATCTCCTTTATCAGAGCAGAACTAGACACTACTACTGCCACTATAAGATTACCCCTGGACAGAATAGCCTCTTTATGGAATGGGGTCTCAGACATTCTACAGAGAAAAAAGGTACCGGCCCATCAAGTACTGAAACTCCTAGGCACCATGGCAGCTATGCTCATAGCAGTTCCTCTGGGGCGAATGCACATGAGGATTCTTCAGTGGTTACTATTCGCCCAGTGATCGTACCAACAACTTCCCATGTCATTCTTAATCATGATTACGGACTCTTGCAAGAAGGATCTTTGCCGGTGGTTGTCCAGCCAACAACATACGATGGGACGCCCATTTGTTCTCCCCCCTTCGCCGTCAGCTACGGTGACCACGGACGCTTCTGATAGGGTGGGGGGGGAGCTATTTCAGAGAAGAACTGCCCAAAGCACCTGGTCGGAGACAGAGTCACAGTTGCACATCAGTGTTCTGGAGCTGAGAGCAGTGCGTTTGGCATTGCAGCACTTTCACGACTCTCTGCCTCTAGGGACGATTGCCATACAGATGGACAACATGCTACTAGTCTGGTACATCAATAAACAAGGAGGAACCCCTATGTCGAGAGGCCTTGAGAATTTGTCAGAGGGTGGTGTCCACTGGGCGCTTTCTGATAGCAATGCATATACCTGGGAAATCCATTGTAATAGCAGACAAATTGAGCAGAGCCATTCTGCTACCTCACGAATGGTTCCTCAAAAACTAAGTTGCGGAAAAGATTTTCTGCAGATGGGGCCATCCTTGCTGTGACCTGTTTGCATCCCCTATGAATGCCAAATGCAGAAGCTACTTTGCCCTGAATCCCCCACCGGGGGACAGCCCAAGGGACTCGCTCGTACACTATTGTTCCCCGGGACTCCTGTATGCCTTTCCTCCTATTCCCCTGATTCCCAAGTTCTTACAGAAAGCCAAAGCCTTCAGCAGGATGATAATCTTAATAGCCCCGCTTTGGCCTCGTCACATTTGGTTCCCCTTCCTCCAACTCTACCAACTGGAGGAACCTTGGATTCTGGAGCCAGTTCCAGACCTTCTGACACATTCGTCAGGGACCCTTCATCCCTCTCTTCGTTCCCTCAGACTGACAGCTTGGTAGCTCCAATTCCCTTCTTAGCCAGGTCACATGATTTTTCTTCGGAGGTACAACACATTCTTGTATCTTCCCATAAAGTTTCTACCAAAAAGTTGTATGCTAGTAAATGGAAGCATTTTGCGCTTTGGGCCTCGCAAAAGAACGTTGATCCCTGTGTGCCCCCTATTGCTAGTATTCTGGAATTTCTCTCTAAACTTTTTCAAGAACGTGCTGCGGCTGCCACAATTAGAGTCCAGTTGGCTGCCATCTCAAATTTTCATCTTGGAGCTGAGGGTTCTAACTTAATGTCGCACAGATTATGTCAGGCCTTCCTTAAGGGCACCATTCATCTCAGGCCTCCTGTTAGACAGCCCTTTACTCCCTGGAATCTAAATTTTGTACTGTCCCGGATTATTCTTCCTCCCTTTGAACCTGCATCATCCTGTCAATTGAAGTTCCTATTCTGGAAGACTATTTTCTTGGTGGCCATTACCTCAGCACGCAGGGTATCTGAGCTTCAAGCCCTTTCTGTCAAACCACCGTATTTGGTGTTTCATCCAGACAGGGTTTCAAGCCTTCATTCCTGCCAAAAGTGTGCTCTGAGACCAACCTGAACCAAACTATTGAGCTTCCAACTTTTTTCTATAATCATTCTAATCAGTTAGAATACATGTTGCATAAACTTGATGTCCACAGACAATTGAGATACTATTTGGACAGGACAAAGGAATTTAGAATATCTTAGCAACTTTTTGTATCTTACACTGACGCCAAGAAAGAGTTATCAGTTTCTAAAGTTACCCTTTCCAAGTGGTTAACTGACTGCTTTAAATGTATCTACTCTTCAACCAACCAAACATTAGAATATGGTGTGAAGGCCCATTCAACTAGAGCTGTCTCCACATCTTCTGCTTATACGGCTCGTTTACCTTTGGATACTGCAGCTGTCACTTGATCTAAGCATCATACTTTTATCACTCATTACAAAGTGGACAAGGCCTCCAGGGACAGGGCTTCCTTTGCTTCCACTGTCCTCAGGAATATACTCCCGTGAGCCACCCAGGGTTAGGGTGCTTGGGACGCTACCCATGTGTAAGAATAAATGGCAAGATTGAACAACTTCACATAAAGAAGTTATGTACTTACCATAACGTTCCATGTGAGTTGTTCATCTTGCCTTTATTCCTTTATTCTTACATTCCCACCCACCATCCTCCTCCAGGGTCTCGAAGAACGGGTAGACCTGGGGTCTGGTAGTCTTTTCTGAGATTCTTACTCCAGCTGGAGTACTTCTGAGTTATTTTTTATTGTTGCTGAGTTCAGCAAACTAGATCTGGGGTAGGACAGAGAGCATCATGGGATAGGGGCCTGGCCTCGAGCTATTCTGAGATCTTTAGCTAGTAAAGCGTCCGACTTGGAGCCGATGGCTCGGCTCCGAACCCATGTGTAAGAATAAAGGCAAGATGAACAACTCACATGGAACGTTATGGTAAGTACATAACTTCTTTTTTTCCAGTAACTATTTTCACTATGCTAGTAATCATCCATTTTCCCAGGGTAAGTCATTAGTTGAATTGAACATTCGCTAAAGTGAACGTTTGCTATATTTTATTCAATAAACAGTGGTTCCCGGCAGTGAACATTAAATAAAGTGATGTAGACCCATTCCTAGACCTTAAAAAAGTTAGACTTTATGGTAGTTATCAAAAGTAACCTACTGTAGAAATTTGAAAACTGAATTACTAGGACACTTAAGTGATTCTGGCAAACCGTTAAAACTATAAATATCAATAAAGTGTTCCCTAGGGATGTTAAATTAAGCAATCTAGACATGAATATGCTGTATGACTTTAAAAATGGTATCCCTTCTCCACCTTTGCCTACAACATTATCATCTAAGAATGTAACTACAGCTTCTCCTATAGCTCAACTGCATACTTGACTATTAATTCTTCTTTTTCATTCCAATGCCATCGACAGTAACTAGTACTGGAACTATTAAGGAAAAGAGAGTTCATCTACATTTCTCTCATACTTTTATTACACCCAAGTTCTTGCAGATAGGAAGCTTAATACTTGGAAAACTGCTAACACATATTTTAATGTATCTCTTACCATGAAGATAATTCCTTGAGACATGTCCCACACATTATTCTTCCTAAGGTTCCTGTACTCTCACATGCAACAGTTTGCAGGCCAATTGCAAATAAATGCCCACCTGCCAAGAGCCTAGAAAAAATTAATGACTAGGCTCTTGACTGTATAACCAAAATGGCATATCAACAATCAAGCAGTAAGGTTTTTGACCCAAGTACAGCACAGCTACTACCATTTACTACCATGGAAATCATATTGTAACAGCTATGGTCGCTTGTACAGGAGAAATATTTCTGAACATCAGAAATGTTTAGGACACAGTACATCATCTCCTTCTACTACAGAAACGAGCTGAATGTGGATTTTCAGAAGGCGTAGTTTCATGTCGGGGAACTATCTACTAAACAGAAATGTTATTGTCCTTAATGTGATCAAGCTGACAGACACGGACACCATCGCAAAAGATGTGCCAAAGGCATCTGTGCTTGACGCACTTCTTTTCACAGTTTTCATTAAAAGCCTCCCTTGGGATCTGCTACATGTTTCATTCACTTTGTATGCTGCTGATATTATTATTATGAGAACAAACAAAAACAATATGATTTTCAAGAAGATATTGCCACTATTTGGAGCTGGCTTGTCAAAAACATGTTTGGTATTAACTCACAAAAATCTGCTGTTATGTGTCACGCTGACATGTCATTTGGTACAATAAAAAAGGACAAAGACATCATCTCCACTTGTTATTGGACAAATACATCATCTGTGCTTGTTATTAAGGACCCTACAGGTAATTCCATAACCAAAAACAAGGTGACCAAAGTGCTTTAGTGGAAAACAACAAAACAAAGATAAAGCACCGAATTTCACTCACCAGATTAGTACTAATGAGATGAATTATTTAGACGTATGCCTGTACAGGTCAGACCACAAGTTGAAATCAAAAATTCATAGAAAAACAACCTTTTCAAATTCTTACCTACACTATTTCAGTGCCCACCCACCCCACCAAAAAAGAGGGGTGGTATAAGGGCAATTAGTCAGAGCAAGTAGGATGAATGTTTTCTTGTTTGGGTTGACTTTGTGCTTCACTGTTTGGTGCTTTATTAAATTGTGACTTTGGGAGGTAATTCCATAACATATATCACACACCAAAAATACACTGGCACAGAAATAGACCAGAAACTTTCCTTTGTTGTACATATTAAGCTTCAATCACTAAAAATTTCCTATACAGTAGCATACCTTTTCACCACTGAAGCAAGAAAAAATGTTGCAATAAACATTCTATTACCCAGCCTGGAATACACATTACAGACTGTAACTTCTATTTCTCTACATAATACTAATTTTCTACAAATCACTAAAAACAATTTCTCAGATTTATTAATATATTTGAGCCTAGTGAACATCACTGTTTAATGTAATGTAAAACCAGTTACCAATCACAGCCAGACCCCTTCTTAGCTCAATGCAATAACCTCTAAATTACTGAAAGGACAATACTGACATCCTAATATTCATCACCCAGACTATGGTGTCTTGATAAATGTGTAAAAGGAACCGTTGAAGCAGGAAAACTGCAGCACCAAGAAAACATCAGTTTGGAACAAGCATGTGATGTAAAAGAACTTGAGCAAGAGGGAGTGTATAAATATTTAGGAACTGATGAAGGAGCAACAATAAAACATGGACAAATGTGAATAAAACTTAGTAAGGAATACTTTAGAAGACTTAAATAAATCCTGAAAACAGGGTTGACATCAAAATCCAAGCTATAAACCAGTTTGCTCTTCCTGTCCTAACTTACAGTTTTGGAGTGATTGACTGGCCCCAAAACATGTTGGACAGATTAGATAGGAAAACAAGAAGGATGCTTCATGCTCACTAAAATAATTTATAAAAATCAGTGCATAGGATGATTATACATTCCCCATTCCCAAAGGAGGGATGAGCTTCCTTGAAATTGATTACATCTGCAATTGAAGGACTCAACACATGTCTGCTGACCTCACAAGACCCAAATGTAGTGAAACTTTTGAAACCTGAGGAGAATAAATCTAAGATGACTTTCCTGCTTAGTCTAGCAGAAGCATGTCAGCATCAAGCAGGAATGGAAATCAAACCACAAGTAGATAAAAATCAGGCAGCAACTGAATGTGCCAAAACACAAAAGAAAGAATATAAGGTGAAGGACCAGATGAGAAGGCAAGAAATGTGGAAAAATGCATAAATAAAGTTACAAGTGTAGAAAACTTCTGGAAGAACCTCGTGTTGATCTGGAATGAATGCAGGAATGGTTAAGGAGAGGAAATTCAAACCAAGAGATGAAAGGTTAATATTGGTGGCACAAGATAGTGGACTACGTACATGTTGGTTTACAAAGTCCATTGAACATGTGGGAGAAACAGACAAATGTAGAATCTGAAGCAGTTAACTTAATTTTATCTGCAACCTGTGGGTATTCAGATCCATATCGGATCCGAGCAGGCAACTATTCAAGCATCTGCTCCGAGCTCCAAGCTCCTCCCCTTTACCCATAACCCATCACCATCTCCTACCTTCCCCCAAACCTCGTTTGCCGCTTCGTGCATCAACATCGTGGTCTCTGTAGCTCTGAGCATTAGAATTGTAGTAAGTGCCTTTTGGTCTTTTTTCATTATAGTGAGAGTGTGTTCTCAGTTAGTTCCATTTCCTCCCCCAAACTCTTGTTCGAAGGTAAAAAAAAAAAGTTTAGTTTGGTGAAGTAGTTTAGAGTAGGCCATCCCTTCCCCATAGGTGTGTGTGATTATAGTGTGTTGGAGTTTGCTAGGTGTGGTTGTGTGTGTGTAGAATGGCTGATCAGCCTAAACCTACATTTAAGAAATGCACAGAGTGTGGCCATAAGCTTTCACCGGCGGATGGTCACACTCTGTGTGTTGTTTGCCTGGGTTTTCCCCATTTATCAGTACAGTGCAGTGTGTGTGTGCTGGTTTTAACCCTAGGGCCTTGAAGGAGAGGAAGGCAAAGGGCCTTCTCCCTGCTCCACGCTGGACTCATCAGCCTCTGCTTCCGCAGCTGCTGCCCAACCCCCCCTTAGGTTGGGACTCACCCTCCCGCTAGACCTGTTGAAGGGGAAGCCAAAGGAAGAGACAGGAAAAAGGATAGAGACAGAGAAGAAGGGGGATAGGCCCCGTAAACGGTCTCCAGATTAGGAGTCCATCCCTAGCCCGCCTTCCAAGGTGTCGAGACATGGGTCTCCTCAGCTCCACTCCCTTAGATTCTCCCCGCAGCCGACGGAGCCTTTGGAACAAAGGCCTTCATCCAGATCTTTGCAGTGCCCAGCCAGATCCGAGTCGGTCGCTTCCTCGCGCTCGACTCGGAGTCTGTCTGAATTGGATATGGACAGGATGATGAGGAGATTTATTCGGACCCAAATCCAGATGAGAGTCTTGCCATGCCCCTCTCCCTCTGGATGGGGGACCTCCATGCCCTACTTTCATCCGATTTCTCCTTCCCCCCGATCCAGCCTGCGGTTTCAGGGTTTATGGCTCTGAGGATCTTCGGAACTGGAGTTCGGCACCAATGGTTCCTCCAACCTCGATGCCGATGATTACCTTGAGTTCCTTGGATCCGACCAGTTTGGATCTGAGCAACTCTCGGGGCCGAGGATGGGTAGTCGGACCCGAGGGGATAGAGGTGTCTTCGGCTCCAACCTTGTCGGATCTGAGCCGTTCCTTTGAAGCTCTGGCTACCCCAGCCTCTGCCCTGATCCTCACGGCAGATCTGGGGAGAGCTTCCTCCTTGTTGGGTGCTAAGGAGGTGCGCTCTCCATCTGCGTTCGACGTGATGGAGGGGGTTCTCTCCCAAGGATCGAGACCCCAGCCTATTTCCTTGGATTCCACTCAGACTCTCTCAGATTCGGTTATGACTCCCTTCAGCTTGTCCCAGGGACAACCCGTGCTAGAGGAGTCTTAGGCGGTTCCCCTGGAGGAAGCCCCCGTGGCTCATGAGCCTTCTTCAGTGAGTCCCACTGAATATGGTCCTCATAAGCACACATGTAAAAGGAGGCACCAGGAGTTCCCCGTGTCCTTGAGAGAAGACACTGATTTAGATGAAGGAAAAGGTTCCCCCAGGTCACCTCCCGAGGATGTCTCCTTTGGAGACATCATGGAGATCCTCCACCAGAGGGGAGGTTGGTCAGCCCCAAAACCTTCTACGAGTGAATGTTCCTGGAGGCTTTTGGCACGGGCCAATCTATGTCCTGGGTGTCCTTACCTGTGGATCCCTTGGTGAATCTTATCACCACGTGGGCATGGAAGGAGCCTGACACCATAGAGCCGATACCTAACCGCCCGGACGAGATTCTTTCTCCACCCTCGAACAGACAGGCCTGGTATAAAGGATGCCCTGTAGATGCTATGGTGGTTGCAGCAGCCACCAAGAGGGAACTGGCTCAGGAAAGTTCCTCAGTCCACCCTCCAGACAAGGAGTTCAGAGCGGTATATCGATTTGGGAATCAAGTTTATTCTTCAGTGACATTTTTCATCTGAGTGCTGAACTATTTGGCACACCTGATACGACTGCAGTGAGACCTAGTCACAGAGTTAACTGAGTTGCCCCCATAGTCCTTGTTGCCGGAGGACAAGCGTCTGTTCTCCGCGAAAATGTCGACTCTGAAGTCAGTATCAAATAAGTGTATGCGCCTCCTTTTCCAAGCTATGGAAGGAGCAGCTAGGGTGGCTGGGACTGGCGTGACTATGAGAAGACACGCTTGTCTCAGGCTGTGTCAATTTGCGGACCCCTTCAAGGCGTCTTTCACGAATGTTCCCTTCGATGGTTCTTCTCTTTTTGGGAAGACCATACGTGACACCCTTGTCCAGAGTGAAAAAGACAGGAAGACTTTGTCTGCCATTGGAATCCGCTTCTTTAGTCCTCAGAGATCCTTTTCTGGGAATCAGAGAGGACAAAAGAAGATGTGGTTCCGGAAATCACAGTTTTCCCAGGACTCTGAGGACAACTCGTCCCCTAGAGGCAGAGGGGGAAAGGACAGACGCCGCTCCAAAGGCAGGGAGGGGTACGAGGAACTTTGGGTCTAGGGAGACCTTCTCGGACAGGCCCATGCAGCAGCCCTGAGGGGTTGCCCAAATGTCCTCCTCTGAAGGCAATCGGGGGAAGATTATCATTGCATCCAACCTTGGGAGTCCATAACTGCGGATCATTTGGTGCTTCAGATAATATCCAGAGGCTACACCATCCCGTTTGTTACCTCTCCTGTCCAACCAAAGCACCTCCCAGATGTCCCACCCACTCAAAGGGAGACGGCAGTGCTAGAGATTTCCAAGCTACTTCACAAACGAGCCATTGAACCGGTCCCCTCCGATCAGTCTGGATCAGGCGTTTACTCCAGGTTCTTTTTAGTGCCAAAGAAGACGGGGGACCTCAGGCCCATTTTGGACCTGTCAACCTTAAACCTGGCTGTCGCCAAGCAGAAATTCCAGATGGTCACCCTACAGTTCATTCTACCTTATCTTCGAGAAATTGACTGGATGTGCTCGATAGACCTCCAGTACGCTTACTGTCACATCAAGATTTGCGGAAGCTCCAGGAGATTCCTTCGCTTCCGGCTGGGATCCAATCGTTTCCAGTTCAGAGCCCTACCCTTCGGTCTCACCACAGCCCCCAGGATGTTTACCAAGGTAATGGCAGTTGTAGCGGCTCACCTGAGGCTTCAGGGAATTCAGGTATTGCCTTACCTAGACGATTGGCTCTTTGCTGCTTCCACCAAGCGTCTTCTTCGCCAAGCCAGAGACTCCTTCCTTCATCTTGCAGACCGGCTAGGGATTACCATCAATGTTTCCAAATCACTCTTGGACCCAGTGCAGATCTTGGACTTTATCGGGGCATGGCTGGACATCCTTCGACTGAAAGTCTTTTTAACTCCAGACAGGGTCCAGAGTCTACAAGCCCATATATCAGTAGTTCTTGGCCCCAGGTTACCAAAGGCGGGTGACGTTCTCAGAGCCCTGGGCTCAATGGCTGCAGCAATCTCTATCCTCCCCGTGCACGTCTTCACATGCGTGTTCTCCAATGGACTCTAGCCGTACAGTGGTCTTGGCTAGATCTCATCATGGAATATCCAGTTCAAATCAGCAAAGCCTGCAGGGCGTCACTCCTCTGATGGCTCCAATCACCAGAGATCTTAGCGGGATGCCTATTTGTTGCACCCACAGCCCAAGCCACAGTGACCACGGACACCTACCAGCTTGGGTGGGGGGCATTATCTGGGGAGGACGGTCCAAGGCACGTGGTCCCAGATTGAGACCAGATTGCACATCAGTGTTCTGAAGATGAGAGCAGTGCTTTTAGCGTTGCAAGCCTTCCACACTGTTCTTCCTCCAGGGACTATTACAATTCAGTCAGACAACATGTCGGTGGTCTGGTACATCAACAAACAGGGAGGAACCAGGGAGTTACCAGACCTTATCCTCTGTGTCACGAAGCCATGAGAGTGTGGGAGTGTGGGAGTGGACGATCTCTTCCAGTCGGTTTCTGATTGCAACGCAGATCCCGGGACACATTTTAGCGGATAGATTGAG
Organism: Protopterus annectens; assembly: GCF_019279795.1. NCBI lineage: Eukaryota > Metazoa > Chordata > Ceratodontiformes > Protopteridae > Protopterus > Protopterus annectens. The sequence goes on along the minus strand of NC_056741.1, from coordinate 566,849,304 downwards.
TCGGGCTATTCTAATGCCATACAACTGGTCTCTGAAACAGTCGATAGTGGAGGAGATCTTCCTTGCGTGGTGTCAGACTTGCTGCGATCTCTTCGCATCTCCTTCCAACGTGAAGTGCAACGAGTTCTTTGCTCTGATCCCCTCACCAGATGATCCCCCCAGAGATGCTCTGGTCCATGCTTGGCCTCCTGGGTTACTGTATGCTTATCCCCCGTTACCACTCATTCCAAAGTTTCTTCAGAAAGCTTGCCGACTGGGATGCAAGTGAGCCTCATTGCCCTGTTCTGGCCTCATCAGGTGTGGTTCCCCTTCCTCTGGTCTCATGTTCTAGCTCCTCCGTGGGTTCTGGATCCCTGCCCAGATCTCATTTCTCATCACTCGGGCGCTTGTTTGCACAACCTGGACAGCCTCAAGCTGACAGCTTGGTTGCTCCAGTTCCCTTGATTGCCAGGACTCCCGGTCTTTCATCTTCAGTAAAAACTATTCTGGTGGCGTCTCATAAGGCTTCCACTAGGAAGATTCATAGCAGTAAATGGAAACGATTCACTATTTGGGCTTCTCAGAGGGACCTAGATTTTTTTTACAGCCCCTGTTCCTGCAGTCTTGGATTTCTTAGCCAACATTTTTCAGCAAGGGGCTAGTTCCTCCACTGTGAAAGTGCAACTGGCAGCTATTTCAAATTTCCACTTCGGCGAGAACATGAATGCTCTGGCCTCTTCTAGACTGTGTAAGGCTTTCCTTAAAGGCACCTTTCTTTTGCGTCCTCCAATTAAGGACTCTGTTCCTCCTTGGTACCTTACCTTGGTTCTACAGGCTTTAGTCGCTCCTCCTTTCGAACCTGTAGCATCAGTAAATTTGAAGTTCTTATCCTGGAAGACAGCCTTCCTAGTGGACAGTATGTCGGCTAGGAGGGTTTCTGAGATTCAGGCTCTGTCTGCCGTGCCCCCTTACCTGATCTTCCATAAGGACAGGGTTTCTCTTTGCACAAACCCTTCTTTCTTACCAAAAGTGGCTTCTGAGTCAAACATCAATCAAACAATTAACCTGCCTGTTTTCTTTCCAAATTTTCAGAAAAAGGGTGAATATAAACTGCATTTACTAGATGTTCATAGGCAACTTAGTTTATATTTACACAGGACAAACCCCTTTCTTAAGTCTGACCAGTTATTTGTGTCCTTTTCTAAACCCTTTTTGGGTAAAGCCATCTCCAAGGTTTCCTTAGCTAGATGGATTTCATTATGTATTTTGCAAATTTACAAAGACAAAGGTCTGTCCCCGCCTGGTCCTATTAAAGCTCACTCTACTAGATTTATGGTGACTTCTGCTGCCTTTTGGTCTAAGGTCTCATTGAATGACATTTGTGTGGTAGCAACTTGGGCAAGGTCGCATACCTTAATTTCTCATTATAAGTTGGATTTGATCTCCAGAGGGAGAGCATCCTTTGGCTCTGCGGTGCTCAGGAATATCCTTCCATGAGGGCCTCCCAGGAGTTTGAGTAGCTGGGGACTCTGTCCCACAGGTTGCAGATACAATGGAGTTAACTACTTCAGATAAAGAAGTTATGTACTCACCATAACGTTCCATCTGAGTAGTTACACTTCATTTTTCTGCAACCTTCCCAACCTCCTTCCCCCGAACCTGCTCATGGTTTATTGTAAGTTGAGTTGCTGATTAGTTTGAGCAGTAGCAAACTCGATCTGAGGGAAGGTAGGAGATGGTGATGGGTAAGGGGGAGGAGCTTGGAGCTCAGAGCAGATGCTTGAAAAGTTGCCGGCTCGGATCCGATACGGATCCGAATACCCACAGGTTACAGAAAAATGAAGTGTAACTACTCAGATGAAACATTATGGTGAGTCCATAACTTCTTTTTTTGTAAAACAGAATTGGAAACAGTTGCACACCTTGTTGCTGGATGTGACTTACTAATGGCAGAAGGATTGTATTCTGAAAGGCATAATAATGTGGCAGGACTGTTGCACTGGGGATTGTGCAAACATGGTATTGAAGTGGCTGAAAAACACTGGAAACATGAGCCACAAAGCATATAGAAAATGATGAAGTCTACATTACATGGGATCATCCATTACCAACAGTTCAAAAGATAGACGCTAAAAAAACAGATATGATGGTCCATGAAAAGAAGAAGACATAAGTAGCATTGATCATTCAAATCACCACACCCACTGACTACAGTGTCTTGCATACAGAGAGACACAAAGTCATAAAATATCAGGATTTGCAGGCAGAAACGAGAGCAGTGTAGAAGAAAGATACCCAGACAATTCTAATAGTAGTAGGAGCAATGAATCTTATAAAAAAATCTACAATCATATTTAGATATGTTACCAATACATGTAACTCCATACAAATTGCAGAAAGAGTCATTACTGGGCACATTGCGGGTGCTGCAAAGAGCACTTCTGGCTGACATCAAAGATTGAAACAATACTAATTTCATGAACTTTAATCGGACTTTGACTTAGGAATAGGGTCCATTCCCGTCATGATATTAGAAATCTAAAAGATTTGGGGAAATTAAAAAAAAAAAAAGTGAGATCATATCACCACACAATTGGTAATGCTTAACTTTACCATAACCTGCATAGAAAGAACCTTCTATAATATAACTTTTGAATATGAACCTGATGTTAAGTTGTCCCATCTCGCCTTCGTTCTTGCTGTTTGGGTTTGGAGCTGATCCTCAGCTCCGACTCGGTCTACTTCTATAGCTCGAGAGCTGTTTACTGGTTCGAGGTAACCCTTATCCCAGAATGCCCAGCGTCAGCTACCCAGATCTCGTTTGCTGCTTCAGCTGCGAGGTTGCTTCATTACTGGCTCAGACTTAGTATAGTTTTTTCTATTATTATTGTTGTTTATTCTTCAGAATTTAACAAGTTTTTGTCTGCATAGTTATTTGTATCCCCTTATCGCCTTTTCTTGTGTATTGTGCTTTGTTGGCCGTCGCCCCATACTCGCAGGCCTTTCTGTTTCCCCTGAACTCATTTAAATTAGAGAGTCCCCCCCCCCCCTTAGGACAGCCGTTTAAGTTATAGGCTCTCCTTTTTCTTAAAAAAAGACTGTTTGCTTCTTTAGTTTAGTGTTTGAAAGATGTCTAAAGAAGCCAAAGTTTCCAGCTTCAAAAAGTGTGACTCATTCTGTCAGAAAATGTCTCTGACAGATGGGCACACTAGCTGTGTTTATTGTTTAGGGGCTGTGCACCTGCAGGACTCCTGATCTATCTGTCATGCATTTAGTCTAAGGGTCCTGCAGGAGCGCAAAAATAAATTAATCCTTTGAGGATTATTGAAACCACAGGATTCCCCGGCTAAAGGTTCTCAGCCAGTGAAATCCTTTAAGTCTGTCAAGCCGTCGGCTCCATCTTCGGAACCAACCCTTGGGCTTGAACAACCAAGTTTGTCGGTGCCGACTAGCATCGACAATACAAGTCCTCCCTCAGCTCCAGCTGCTACCTCGGAGCCGTCTAGGAGCCACAAGCGAGCAAGGTCTCCTTCATTGGACCCGATCCGCTCAGTGCCACAGTCACCCTTACTAGGAAGTGAACGCATTCATCACTCTTCATCCCACTCCTCTTGATCCTCTAGGTTATTGGATCAGGACGTGGAGAAAGTAGTCATCAGGTGGCTTAAGTCACCGGCCCTTGCGAACACTTTCCAGCAGGTTGCAGCTTCATCCGCCTCTATCTCCATTCCTCCTCCGACTACACTTACTTTGGAGTCGGAGACCATGGATGCGCTGATAGTAGAACTGACCGCGCCGATCACCTCCTCTTTGGTTCCGATGTCTGCTCCAATCACTTTGATTGTTCCATCCATCGAGGGATCTGGGTGCCGTGGCTCTCTCGTCAGCTCTGAGGGGTGAGTAGCATCGGACCCTTGTCTGACCCTGCTCTCCCTCTTGGAGCTTCGGCACAGGTGAGCTTGGCTCCCACATCGATCTCGGAGCCACCACCCTCGACGTGGAGAAGAACTTCCGTCTCTTCGGAGCCGGAGCTTTCTTTGCCTTGGGGTCGGGATGCCTTCGATGTCATGCAGAGTGTGCTGTCCCCTGAAACACTCCTACTATCAGCCCCATCGGCTCCATCCCCTCGTGGTGCCTGTGGCAACCTCTGCTCCTCCACCTCCGGCCCAGAAATGTAGGGAACCTATGCCCCAGGACACCCCATTGGGTGATCCCTCTTCTTCCGAGGCCTCCTCTGATCACTCAGAGCAGCCTCCCCAGAAGAAGTGCAAGAGGAAGCACCTAGACTCCCCTGAGTCTGTCACCCCAGATACAGATCTGGATGAAGCGGAAGGGTCCCCCAGGTCCCCCTCAGAAGATGTTTCCTTTTCAGACATCCTTGAAATGCTTAGGCAGAGGGGTGGCTGGTCTTCCCTAGCCCCTACCGAGGACGAGTCTGTATACCTGGAGGCATTTGGTTCCCGACCCTCCACCTCCTGGGTGTCTCCACCTTTCGATCCACTCATGTCTGTAGTGGCTCGAAAGGCTTAGTCAGCTCCGGATTCTGTGGAACGTACTCCAAGGAGACCAAATAAATTCATAACAGCTCCCCAGGGCAAACAATTTCTCACTAAAGGTGTGTCAGTTGATGCCATGGTGGTAGCAGCAGCCACCAAGAAAGAGTTAGCAGAAACTTCTTCGACTGTCCATCCACCAAACAAAGAGTCTAGGATGATGGACAGATATGGGAAGCAAATGTTTTCCTCAGCGACCTTCTCCATGATGTCCCAGAATTATCTCTCTCATTTTACACAACTTCAAAGGGATCTCTTAAAAGAACTTGGAGATACCCTACAAGATCCTACAACTGAGGGAGCATTAGCCAAAATAGCTTCCCAGCTTGCAACTCTTAATTCAATAGTCAACTCCTCCATGAGGCTTATTTCCTATGCAGCTGATGGAGCGAGCAGAGCCGCAGGTACAGGAGTGGCTCTCAGGAGACATGCTTGGCTGCGGCTGTGTCAATTTGCGGAACCCTTTCGAGCGTCCTTCACAAATACCCCTTTGATGGCTCCTCGCTATTTGGGCCTCAGGTGAAAGACACACTTACCAAGTGTGAGCAGGAAGGCAAAACTCTCTCTGCCATGGGAGTCCATTTTTCCACTCCTACCAGACCTTATCCCAAAGGTCAGAGGGGTGGAAAGATGTGGTTTTGAAAATCCCAGGGACCCTTGCCTGACACACGTGTTGATTTTCCCCCAGGGGCAGTGGGGGAAACAACAACAATGGCAAACGCCTCCCTCGTGGCAGAGGAGGACCGCAAAATCAGGGTGACAGAGAAACTTTCTCTGCCAAACCCTTCCAGAATCCCTGACGGGTTACCCGACTGCTCACCTCTGGAGGCAGTAGGTGGAAGACTTTCGTTGTACCCAAAAGCCTGGCAAAATATAACAAGAGACAGATGGGTACTATCTATTATATCCAGAGGTTACAGTCAAAAAAGTCCATCCCAGATGTCGCACCCAATGTAAGGGATCAAGTAATCATACAAGTCTCAAAACTGCTAGAAAATAGAGCCATTCAGGAAGTCCTCACAGACCAACTAGGATCCGGAACTTACTAAAGATTAGTTTTAGTACCAAAAAAGACAGGGGACTGGAGACCAATACTGGATGTCAACAGACTGAACCAATCTGTATAAAAAGAAAATTTCCGGATGGTAACACTGCAGTCCATTCTCCCCTTTCTGGGTCAGGACAATTGGATGTGCTCTATAGATCTTCAGGATGCATACTACCATATCAAATTGAACAGATGCTCCAGGAGAGTTCTTCGCTTCTGGGTAGGGGCCAGTCATTACCAGTTCAGAGCTCTGCCCTTTGGTCTCACCACAGCCCCCAGCATGTTCACCAAATGTATTGCAGTAGTCACGGCTCACCTGAGACATCAAGGATTCCAGGTGTTTCCCTATCTAGACGACTGGCTCCTCACTGCTACCACCAGGCATCAACTCTTAGAGGCACAGGATTGTACAATATCAACCTGCACCCAACTGGGCATTGCAGTAAATTTTGAAAAATCTGCCTTGTTGCCCTGTCAGTCTGTTACATATATAGGAGCTGAATTAAACACAAAACAGATGTTTGCAAGGTTACCTCAGGAAAGAGTTTTCACTATTCGCCAACAAGTGTCTCTTCTAATGCAGAGCAGAAAGATTCAAATCAGACATGTCCTGCAAGCTCTAGGCTCCATGGCAGCTGCCATTCTTCTTGTTCCATTAACACGTTGCCATATGAGAATCCTTCAGTGGCTTCTTGCAGTGGTCCTTCCAGGAACTACCCATGTCTCTCATGATCCTGATTAATGAAACATGCAAAAGACACCTCTCTTAGTGGATGGTCTCCCCACTGGTGTCTCAGGGCAGACCTTTCATACAACCCCCTCCGGTAGCCACAGTGACCACAGACGCCTCCCTGATAGGGTGGGGGGGGCATTATCTAGGCAGGACAGTCCAAGGCATGTGGCAACCTCACGAGTACCATCTGCATATCAGTGTCCTAGAGATGAGAGCGGTGCTCCTAGCGTTGCAAGCTCTTCAAGACTGTCTTCCTTCCGGGACTGTTGCGATCCAAACAGACAACATGTCAGTTGTGTGGCACATCAACAAGCAGGGTGGGACCAGGTCCTACCCCTTGTGTCGAGAAGCCCTCAGACTATGGCAATGGGCGATTTCCTGCCAATGTTTTCTGACAGCAACGCACATCCCTGGGAAATCCAACGTTATAGCGGACAGGCTCAGTAGGGCTATCCTCATGCCTCACGAGTGGTCTCTGAATCAGGAAGTTGCGGATCTTATCTTCCGCAAATGGGGCCAGCCTTGCTGCAATATATTTGCCACTTCCCTCAACAACAAATGCAGCAGCTACTTCTCCCTGCTTCCTCCTCCAGGTCAAACACCCAGGGACGCTCTAATCCATGATTGGCCTTAGGGACTCCTTTATGCATTTCCCCCATTTCCAAGACTCATACAGAAAGCAAAATTGTTAGGTTGCAAAATGATCCTCATTGCCCCCTATTGGCCTCGACAGATATTCTTTCCGTTCCTGCACCTCCACCTCCTAGACCAGCCTTGGATTCTGGACCCGGTGCCAGATCTTTTGATTCATCAGTCAGGCAGGTTACACCAATCCCTTCAGACTCTCAAGCTCACAGCTTGGTTACTCCACTTCCTACCTTAGGCAGGCTCACAAGTATCTCCCCCAGCAGTTCGTGATGTTATTGTTTCCTCTCATAAGTCAACTACGAGAAAGACTTATGCTAGCAAATGGAAAAGATTTTCATACTGGGCAAAATCTAGAAACTTAGTCCCCTTTTCAGCCCCAGTCCATCAAATTCTAGAATTTCTAGCAGAGTTTTTTCAGTCAGGTGCAGCTGCTGCTACCATCAGGGTACAACTGGCTGCCATATCGAATTTTCATATTGGAATTCTTAATTCTAGCATAATGTCTCATAAGCTCTGCAAAGCCTTCATGAGAGGAACATCTCCTCTTAGACCCCCAGTGAAGGATACTCCTCCTCCTTGGGATCTCAATTTAGTTTTGACTTCTTTAATTCTGCCTCCCTTTGAACCAGCAGCGTCATGTCCCTTAAAATTTCTTTCTTGGAAAACACTTTTTCTGGTTGCTGTTACCTCAGCTAGACGTGTTTTAGAACTCCACACACTCTGTGTTTATCCTCCATATATGGTGTTTCACAAAGATAGAGTTTCTCTAAGAACCAACCCATCCTTCATACAAAAAGTCTGTTCAGAAAACAATTTAAATCAATCCATTGATCTCCCCGTCTTCTTTCCCAATCATAGCAACAAGGCATAATACAGTCTTCACCAACTGGATGTGCATAGACAGTTACTTTTTTACCTCCATAGGACTAAAGAGCTAAGAAAGTCAGACCAGTTATTTCTCTCCTGTGCTCACAATAAGCAAGACCTTCCAGTTTCTAAGGTGACCTTATCCAAATGGTTATCCGACACCATTGCCTTTATTTATCATTTAAGAGATAAAGATCTACCAGCAAAACCAAAAAGTCATTTTACTAGAGCATTAGCCACTTCTGCAGCCTTTCAGTCTAAATTGCACATAGACTCAATTTGTGCAGCTGCCACTTGGGCAAACCCTCATACCTTTATCTCTCATTACAAAATGGATGTGGTTTCCCGGAGCAGGGCTTCCTTTGGTTCCACTGTTCTGAAGAGTTTGTTCCAATGAGCCAACCCGGGTCTTTAGGTGCTAGGGATGCTGTCCCAAACAGCAAGAATGAAGGCAAGATGGGACAACTTAACATAAAGAAGTTATGTACCTACCATAATGTTCCATGTTAGTTGTCCTTTATCTCACCTTCCTTCTTGTGTCCCCCCCCCTTCCCCCTTCCTGGAGGATTGAGAGGAGTTCACTATGGTTTCACTGGCTGATTTCCTTTTTCTTGGTTCACATGCCAGGTAAACTTTTGACAGTTTACTCTGATCTTTTATTTTGGTAAATCAGTTTTTAGGTTACTGGTTACTTTGTATGTCTAGTGTGCGCTATCACAAATGAGATCTGGGTAGCTGACGCTGGGCATTCTGGGATAAGGGTTAGCCTTGAGCCAGTAAACAGCTCTCGAGCTATAGAAGTAGGCCTAGTCGGAGCTGAGGATCGTCTCCGAACCCAAATAGCAAGAAGGAAGGCGAGATGAAGGACAACTAACATGGAACATTATGGTAGGTACACAACTTCTTTTTTTCCAGTGGTACTACTCACTAACACATTTACAACAGCTGTTTTTCCAATGGTACTACTCACTAACACAGTTACAAAAGCTGTTCCTTCAGTGGTACTACTCACTAACACATTTACAACAGCTGTTCTTGCAGCTGTACTACTCACTGACACATTCTACATATTAAGTTTTTTTACTATAAATAGTGCACTATCCTTTAGTATGTACTGGTTATCAATCATTTAGTAGGTAACAACAGTACCTGCCTACTTTTTATGTTAGAAAAATCATTGTATTACTATACATTTTTCTTTCTGTATTGTTTCATAATTATTCTTCTGCACTGAATGTTTTTTTTTTTATTATTGTCAGTCACCTGAAATGTCCAGTGACAAGTAGTGCCATTTGTCTGAACCACAGTAAGTACGAGGCTTTGTTTTTGCTCAGATATGAGGATGATACTGCTCTAATGGCTGAAAGTGAGGCACAGTTGCACAGTCCATTGATAGATTTGAAAGCAGAAAGTGCAGAAGCTGTCTAGCTGCTCAGCATAAGAAAAAATAAAAAATTATGTCACCAAGCCCAATCAGTTCTTTGGAAATAGATGTGAAAGAAGTAGATATAGCACCAGTTTTATTTTTCTGTACTTAAATATATTTGTAGATGGTGATTGCAGACTGCTTTTTGGAAGGAAAGCTGTGGCAAAGCAGGCTAAGATGTTAAAGAGCAAAGATGTTATATTACTAACAAACGTCCATATAGTCAAAGCCATGTTTTTCCCACTAATAATGTATTGCAGTGAGAGATGGAGTATAAGTAATGCTGTGTAGTGGAAAAATGATGCTTTTAAACTGTGGTGCTGGAGAAAACAAAAATGAAATAATTCAGTGCTTAAGACAATGCACCTAGATCGTTCACTGGAAAGTCTAGCAATAAAACTAAAACTCAAATACTCTGGCCACACAAAGTGAATATAGGATTCGCTAGAGAATACAGCGATGCTGATAAAAATCAAGAGCAAAGAAGAAAGGGAAGCAGAAGCTAAGACAGATAAGAAAGCTTTATTGAAATAGTGAATATGAATTTGTAAGAACTTAAGGACAAAGTTCTTGGCACATAGGCGGGTGTACTAAAATAAATAAGAAAAAAAAAGATATATACATATATATATATATATATATATATATATATATATATGTACATATACATATGTATGTATATGTACACACACATATATATATATAGATATATATATATATATATATATATATATATATATATATATATATATATATATATATATCTGTGTGTATATGTTCCCTAAAATCAGTATCCAGACACATCAATGCATATTACATCAATTTCTTCATGTTGAACCTCACTTACATTGAAAGAAAAATATCAGTGTTATACTGTACTTTTGCATAAGTTTTTGCATGTCTCAAGTTGTATAGTCTCAAGTGTCATTTATGTATTTATAGTTCAGGGACTTAAATGTATGTGTGATGTGGTGAATTCTGGCACCCGATAGGCAGCTAAACATGACCCTGTCCTCACTCCGTCTGGTGAGTGGATGTTGGATTGTGTAGAGGTTTGCCTTATGGGCTTTTGGGTTGAAACACTGAGAGCCTTAGGTACATATTTCATAATGGGTACTGCAACAGTTGAATCTTTGAGAGGTTGCTGTGGCTACTTCTTTCTTAGGTTACATATAGGAGGCTTTTGTGGTTTAGGTAAGTTACTTTTAAGCCTACGTGTTTAGCCGGTTTGCATTCATATGGTCGCGCACACATTGCTTGACCATACATTTTACCAACTTTTCTCCACGAATCCCATAACGCCAAATGGTCGGAATGTCGCAAAAACACCGAATTCGACATTTCGTCTGCTCTACACCCTAAAATGAGTGCTAACGTGGGTCAAAAAGGGCACGGGATTTTGTGATTCGCAACACTTGCACTCACGTTTTTGAGATGTTGCTGCACTCCTTTTGGCCATACCCAGTCGACCATTCACCGGTCAACCATATGCATGTACACCATATAACATATATTGTGTGAGACAGGTATAGCATGGTATTATGTGCTACTGACAGACAGCCTGTTTGCTATTTGTAGTGCCTCTACGTGAAAGATTTCCTCAAATAACATTATATAACTATATCTTGCACCCATTGTCAGTTTTCTCATATTATTTTTATAGTCAGTCTCTGACTGATTATTTTGTTTTTTGTTTGTTTTTGTTTTGAGTACTTTGCTGACTCTCATATTCTCCTGTAGACTTTTCAAAAGACTGATTCCCATCGTGACTTTTCTAAATGGTTCCCCTCACAGCTATTCTGAGTGATTTTCTTTACAAACTTTTTGTATGATTCACTGCAGCTTCTAGAATGAATCAACAGACTATGTCTCGTACACCTACTTTTTATAGAATGAGAGCTTACTGCTGGTAAAATTACTAAACTGCATAGAAAAGTTTAATATAACATGCACACAAAAAAGAGAACCCATGTTTGAAAGATATTACATACAGATAAGCACCATGTTGACATGCCATATCCTGCACAGTAACAGGACAGAGTGGTAAATAAGTCTTGCAAATGTGTAGGAACATTGTTCTTAGAAAAGTGTTCATTTAAAATATCTGTCTTCAATTTAGTGCTACAACTGAGAGTGTTATTAATTACTAGAAAACAGCAGGTGTTGTACTGATAATAATGGCATATCATAGAAATGCTCCATACCAATGTGCTGTCTTTTAATAAATTAGCAGCAGGGGTCATATCTTGTGGCAGTATCATAGTGACTTACATCTCCGATTTGTGTGCTGTCCCCCATAAGACGAGAGCAACATAATGTCATATCATGTGCCTATCACTGGTAGCTGTTTTATACATAACAACATACTCATATGTCAAGTCTTTTGAAGTATCATGTCCTGTATTCCCATGTGTTACACATAATGGTCTCCAACTCTACAATACCTGTTATGTATACCATAGAGACAATTATGATATCATCACATATTTCAAGGAAATTAATTTTCCTGCAACTCTTATTAAGGATAGTATGTAATGCTATCTGTATATATTTCATTCAGTTGTCAAAAAGACACCTCTTAGCTAAATAGACCACATAGACACTATTGTTGTTGCAACCATTTATTGAATTGTCAAATAACAAATAACTGAACCTTTTTAATCTTCACATTTAACATTTAGATAGTCATTTGCAAGATGAACTTTTTAAAAACAACAATATTAAATTTATCAAATGAATCAAACAACATTGGTTGGCACACCCCCACATGTTCCGGCCAACTCTTTCTCCAACCAGGGTTATGCAGAGAGTCTTGTTGGTTCTACACTGACTCCAGAATTTCCACTGCCTTAAATCCCTTTTATACTCAAACATTCAATGGTATGCAGAAAGTAGAGGGGGATAAAGTGGGGAAAAGGCAAGAAGAAAAGGCAACAGTAGCCTAACCCCATCATTATGTTCACATACTGTCCCCCCTTACGAATTGTTGACACTTTAACCATGGGTTATGAAGACATTTTTGAAATGTAACTCTCCCGTAAGTGGCACGCTAGTTGTAAGTTAAATAGATCCAACCCTATGCCATTCAAGTGGGCTCTGTCTTCATTGAAAAAATCTGGGTCAGATTTGTTTAACTCAGGATGATCGATCACAGTGAAGCCCATGATCTTAGACATTCTAGTTATTCTGTGGTTTAGAACGTTGCTGGCAACTTTGATCAATTAAAATTGGTGAGCTCCCACCCAGAATAATCTTGGTAATATGGATGACCAAGTTATTGCCATGCATGGACACTTATGCTGCAGTATGTTTAAATCAGCTAGCATTTTGCTGAGTAGAATTTGCTTGGGAATAAAGGCTAAATCACTGCCACCCAACAAATGATTAGTATATCAGGAGCTCTGTTGAAATTTAAATGGCTGTCTAGTAAAGGCAACAGCTGAAGCCAAGATAGTCCTGGGATATCTATCCATTCCACTGAACAGAGTGCAGGTTCGAAGCCAATATTCTTTCCATTAATCCTTACACAGGATCTTGAGGACAGCTCTATCAATGAAGGAGTGACCGATGGCCATGAGAAGTGGCAGACCTGTAAGGAATACAGAAGACTGCATTGTCTAATGTAATTTAAAAAGACAGTTGATTTCCACCTACCAGTACACTTTACTATATCAATGGACTGCCCTTCCCTAGCCAGATCAGATGCACTCCGTATTCTAAAGGAGTGTGAAGTGTATCCCTTTGGAGTGATACCTTGGCTGTTTAAAGCTTTTCTGATCATGTTGTTGACCTTTGACCTCTGGGGTGCTGCAATATCAGTTGGTAGTCCTGAACCATTCCATATGCTTTTTTGAAAGCTAGATCCCACTGGACAGGGCAGAATGCCATAGTTTTGTCTTTGTGTAGATATATCATCCGACCCCAAGCCTTTTATTATTTATTTATTGACGTTTGATCACCAGTAAAGTCCAACTGGACAGGAGCCTATTTTAAGCATATGCCAAGGGAGAAAAGCTCCAAAGTATTGCAAAACATTTTAAGAACAGTAATTTTATAATCTTTAGAAATAATACCAACAAACAACTATAATCATCCTATTATCATTATCATCTATTTCTTCCTTTGCTATTCCACCTCTACTCAGTTTTCACTTTAAGTTCACTACCTCTATGTTGGACTTATTCTACCCAAGACAGACATAATGAACTTCTCCCGTCGCTCTGAGTTTCTACCCCTCAACTAATTTTCTCTCAACTCTGTTCTCTTTAAACTAGTCTCTCCTGCTGCTCCTTACTTAAAACTTTGTTCTGGAATCTCCTCATCCTTCTGAATACTTCCTTCCCACAGTGATTGGGGGGGGGGGGACAAAAAAAAAAATTAAGGGGTGTCTTATTTTGTTCTACTTTCTTATATCACATATGCTTATTTACCTTTTAGCACATGTTTTGTATGACTAGTGTCTTTAATTGAAGTTTAATGTCTTGTAACTGAATTTTTAATGTGCTGTTTGTTTTATGTGGAGTTTTTCTCCCCGGGCCTCTACTGATAATGGACATACATCCAGTTAGACTAGCCCGGTCAACAAATGTAAAATAAAAAATAAAAATAAACTGCAGTTGGTTAAGAATGGATACAATTTGTATGATAATGGTTTAAAAGTTAGAGATTTAGCCAGTTTATAGAGAAGGTACAGGTAAGTTAGTATAATACAAATAAGAACTGCAATACAAAGTGTGAGTTGGCCTAAAGCCAGCCAAAAAACTCTCGAGCTAAGCTTTTACCCATAGTGCCCTTCTCCCTGTTACCTCATATCTCGTTTGCCACTTAGCCGTAAAGCCACGTTCAAGCCAAGTTCTCAGCTAAGTGGAAAACCTTTGATATCTTTTATGGATATTTTGTCTGTCTCTTATTCCTTGTTGGTAATTTTGCTATTTCTTTAACTCTGAAGCTATCTATAGACCATTTTACCCTTCTGCTTCTGCCCTTTTGGTAATTTTTAAGTACCATTGGTGGTACGACCTTTCTTCCTATGGTATATCTTAAATACCATCATTGGTATTTCTTCTTCCTTTTTCATCTGACTTATTGTGTATGTTTTGATATATATTTAGACATAGATATAGTAGAACTCTTTGCCTTAGTTTTCTATCTGACTTGTGTGTACTTTGTTCATGATGTCTGATAAAAAGGGCACTTCAGGGTTTAAGCATTGTACTTCATGTAAGGGTAAACTGCCTAACAGTGATTCCCATGATGACTGCGTTTATTGTTTGGGGGTGCCCCATCTTTCGGTGCAACCCCCTTGTGTGATTTGTCGAAGTTTTAGTCAGCGCACCTTGAACGAATGCAAAAACAAACTGATTTTGAAGGGCCTCCTTAAATCTCCCCTTTCAGAGGCCCTTTCTGTGACAGAAGTCTCATCCCCTCCAACCAAGAATGAGAAAAGGTCCCACTCCTTTCCCTCTTCACCATCGGGTGACCAGGGCAAACCTGTAAAGTCTAAGGTACCTAAATTTCATCAGAGCAGAAGTCCGCCTCATTGGCACCAACCTTTTCCACTCCGATTATGACTGTTCCTATATCAGTGCCAGCTTCGGCTCCGATACTGTCTATGGCACCGACTACTGACTTTCCAAAGATCACTACAACTTTAGCACTGAGTGTCCCTTCGGCACAGTGCATGCCTTCAATGCCTATTTCTGTGATTACGCTTGTTACTGAACATTCTGTGTCTTCTCCGAGTGCCCCTTCGGCACCGAGTCCTTTCACGGTTCTGATAACAACAATTTTTATGTCACTTCTTCCGGTCTCCAAACTTGAGACATCGGTGCTGATAGATTCCATACCACGGACCCGATACTCTCCATCAACAGATCCATTTCTAGGGCAAATATACAGTCCGTTCCTAGAACAACCTGACTCCCCATCGGGAGTATCCACTAGATCCACCAGGAGCCTTTCCAAGTTTGACATGGTGTGTCTTGTGGATCAGCTGTTGACAGCTAGGGGGATACCCACTCCGTCTAGGATCCATCCACCTGCAGGACTTGGGTTGGTTTCTCCACAGACTCCATACCGGTTCCAAAGTCTTCAGCTCTGACGTCATTTTCAGAACCCCTGTTTTGGCACCTGTAGTGGACCTCACTGGGGCTCCAGGACTGTCCCATTGGCCTTTGGTCCTCTATGAACTGGGCATTCTTCAACACCGTGATTGGACTGCGGGTTCTTTGGCTTGTGGTACGGTTCCAAGTGTGTCTACAGTTCCGTCCACGGTACCAGGAGTTCTGTCTGCACCGATCCTGCTTGAGGCTCCACTCTCAGGAGCCGGTTCGACGGAGCGAGGTGTGACGCCAGTTCCGAGGTTGTCCTTCTCGGTTCCAGGCTCCCATCCCTCTTCAGGTGGACCTGCTCTCTGAGCTATGGAGAGGGCACTTGCTTCTGGAAGCATTCCACTGACGTCGGAACCCCAGACCTCTTTTCCCCCTGGGCTACAACTGACACAAGCCACCACCCCGGGACACTGGGCAGGAAAGTCACAGGAGACCCCGTTACAGGGCACCCCCTCTTCCGAGTCCTCCTCAGAAGCCCCCGCTGAGGAGCCTCCATGGAAGAGATCGTGCAAGAGGAAGCACGTAGACTTCCTGAAGAGTCTGTGACAGAGGATATGGATTTCGATGACGGTGAAGGGTCCCTACTGTCACTCCCTGATGATGTCTCCTTTAGGGATATCCTTGAAATGTTGAAACAGAGGGGTGATTGGAAGCCCACTAACCCTTCTTCCAAGGAGTACGTGTTTCTGCAGGGTTTCCGTGCCTGACCATCTACCTCTTGGGTGACCCCGCCTGCAGATGAGCTGGTACAAGTCTGTACAACTGTTGAATCGATCCCTCGGAGACCTGACAAGATACTGTCCCCCCCGAGGAAAACCCACATTGGTCAAGAGGTTTACCAGTTGATGCTATGGTGGTGGTGGTGGCCATGAAAAAGGATCTCGCCGAATAAAGTCATACTGTTCATCCGCCCAACAGAGAGTCCCGGGCTGTGGACAGATTAGGGAAGCAAGTTTTTGCTTCAGAGACTTTTGCCATACTGTCTCTGAAATACATGGCACATTTTACAAGGCTCCAAAGAGCCTTGGTTTCCAAACTCTGTGGAACACTTGCAGGACAGGTGTCTGACGAGGTAAGAGACAAAGTTGCCTTGCAGCTCACAACCCTGGAATCGATCTCCAATTTGCCCATGAGGCTGTTCTCACATGCAACCAAAGGAGCAGCTAGAGCGGCGAGTTCAGGCATAGTTATGAGACGCCATGCCTGGATGCACCTCTGTGACTTCGCAGACCCTTGCAAGTCTTCCTTTCTGAGTGCTCCAATCGAAGCATCTTCCCTTTCTGGCCCTAAGGTGAAAGACACCCTGGCCAGGTGTGAGCAGGACGGACCCTGTATACTGTAGGTCTACGTTTCTCCAATCCTCAACATTCCTTTTCCAGGAACCAGAGAAGCATAAAAATGTGGCACAAAAAAATCTTGTGGTCCTTTCCGTGCCACACATGGCAATGATTCCCCCAGGGGTAGAGGGGGGTAACAATCCTGGAAGATGCCCCAACCGAGGCAGAGGGGGTCCGCGTAATCAGGGACCCAGGGATTCTTTCTCTGGACAGCCTTACCAGCGCTCTTGAAGAGCGGCCCGATTGCTTTCCTCTGGAACAACTTGTATGATAATGATTTAATAGTTAGAGAAATTTTAGCCAGTTTATAGAGAAGTTAAAGGTAAGTTAGTATAATACAAATAAGAACTGCAATACAAAGTGTGAGAAAAGCAGGTTTATGTTACATTTAGAGAGAAAGCAAGGGGAGAGAAATACACAGAAGTAAGGAAGTGAATGAAGAAGGGAGAGTAAAGAGATGTAAGTTATGAATGTATCTGTTCACATTTAGGGATATAGCTTATCTTGGTGTTGAGCAAGAACAGAGCCAGCTCTTGGCTAGAAAGTCTATCAGAATGATTTTGAAGGATGAGAGGGTATTGACCTGATGGATACAGGTAAGGAGTTCCAGGCCTTAGCAACATGGTGCAAGTACAGACAATGCCATTAAGATTTGATAGGTTTGTGGACAGACAGGAATTTTAGGTCATGGTATCGTGACAACTAACTGGGATCATAGCTGTGCAGAATGTAAGTTAGTGCTGGACAAGCAGATGGATTCTTGCTATACAGGAATGGGTTCTGAAAGGGGTATTTGCTGAAATTTACCTTTGTTATAGCATTGCTCAAGTTTTAATTTTTGTGATGCCTGAAGGTTAGTAAGGATAGGACCACTGTAAAGGAGAGTAGAAGGAGATAAGTAGTAGCAACTGAAGCTTTAGTTGTGATGAAGCATCCCTAGTTTTTGGCTGTTTTTCCTTATGCAATTTTGTATATGCAGGTCAAATTTAAAATTATCATCCACTATTACCCCTAATAATTCACCATGAGAAGTGACTTTAGTGGTTGTATTATTGAGAGAGGACTTTAATTTATTTTTCATGAGAGAGGAATTTGGGGGGAAAAAATAGTAGTTTTTTTTTTTTTTAGGGTAGAGCATGAGTTGTGAGTTACAAATCCATGTTTTAGTTGTTGTTAACGCTTCTTGAGTATTTTTTGGAGGTGTGTCACATTGTTAGATGTGCAAATGAGTATGGAGTCATCTGCATATTGTATTAGGGTGGCCATTTGTGTGATGTGTGTAGGCAGGGTTGCCAGATTTCCGACTGGCCAGGTAGGGACTAAAAAAAAAAAAAAAAAAAAAAAGGTCTTTCACTGTAAGTGAAGACTTAAAAAAAAAGTCTTCCACATCTTTAATGCGGAACATCAGAGTTCCGCATTAAACAGAAGTAGCTCTGTGTTTATTTTTGGGCCAATCAAAAATAAATAAACACAGACCTACTTCTGTTTAATGCGAAACATCGCAGTTCCGCATTACACAGAAGTAGCTCTGTTTTGCGATGTTTTGATTGGCCCGTATACCGGTATACGGGCCAATCAAAAATCGCTAAACACGGAGCTACTTCTGTTTAATGTGGAACATCACAGTTCCGCATTACACAGAAGTAGCTCTGTTTTGCGATGTTTTGATTGGCCCGTATACCGGCATATGGGCCAATCAAAAATCGCTAAACACTGAGCTTTGTTTAATGCGGAACTTCCGCATTAAACACAAGAAGCTCCGTGTTTAGTGATTTTTGATTGGCCCGTATGCCGGTATACGGGCCAATCAAAAAAAAAAAAAAAAACCAAAGCGGACGCTGCCCGGGAATTAAACCGGCAGGGCGGGACTCGGGATCAGGCTGCTGATCTCGGGACAGTCCCGCCCAAATAGGGACGTCTGGCAACCCTGTGTGTAGGGTGTTGGTGAGAATATTAAAGAGAAGGGAAGCAAGGAAGCCTTGTGGTACATTATTGGTGACTGGGAGGTATGGAGAAAGGGAGAGGATGGAGTGCCATTTTACTAACTGATATCTATTGGATAGGTAACTTTTGAACCATAGAAGGGTGAGCTGAGAGAGACCTAATGAGGACTTTCAAAGTAGAAGTTTGCTATGACAAATTGTGTTGAAGGCTTTAGACAAGTCTAGAAATAAGGAGGATACTAGTTTGCTGTTATCTCTAGCTTTATTAACAGTATCTGTATAGGTTAGAAGTGCAGTATTAGTACTATGGGAAGGAAGGAAGCCATGTTGTGTTGGGGATAGAGTTCTTCCTGCAGGAGATAGTTTAGCAATTTTTTTTTGTTTGGATTTTTTTGAATACATTTTTCAAATATTTTGGAGATGGGGATACGATTACTATAGATCTTAAGTTAGTAATGTCTGTTGAATTTCATCCTTTGCTCACAGGGATAATGTGTGACTTTTTTCCAGAGAGAGGGAATGTGGGATTCCTGGATTGACATATTTATAAGGATTGAGACAAGAGTAGGCAATACACTTGGTTGCTATTTTAAGGTGTTCACTTGGAAGGTCATCAGCTGAAGTAGAGCAAGGTCTGAGTCTATTTAAGATTAGTATTGCATATGATGTGGGCACAAGTTTAAAGATGAAAGTGGATGTGGTGATATGTGGCTGCTGGGCAGGGTTACGATTAGATGGTGGTAATCCTTGGTTATAAATGCTATCCTGTCCATGAAATAAGAGTTGAATTGCATTTCAGTTTTGAGTGATGAGTTATTGGGAGAGGGGGGTTACAGTTGAATTTATCTCCAGGATGAAATATTGCTTTAATGCCTGTCCAGAATTTTTTACGGTTGCGTTTTTTTATTATTATTCTGAAAGTTATTATAGTATAGTTTTTGTCTTCATTACTTTGCTTTTTAGTACAATTGCAAAGCATCCTAAAGTTTTCAGGTTATTGTGGTGTCTAATAATTTTGACATTCATTCCAAGCTTTTTCTCTATCCTGCATTAGCATTCTACCCTTTTTTGGATAGCCAAATTGTATTACTTGTTTTAGTTTTTTGGTAACCTGCACATACGTCATCACCACATCTACTCAACTTAATGATTTTAATAATTCATTAACCATAAAATACTTGGCATACATCCACGTGAGAAGTATTGCCCAAAATACCAACATTCCAAACTCATTAAATGACCTTTTTATTCATTTAATTAAGATAGGCAGTAGTTGAACTCCTAAAGGTTTTCTAGAATCTCTTAACCCAGAATTCTTGTGACTCCAGCCTTTAATCAATTGGTTGATGACCCATTGCTTTGATAAATCTGCCCAACCTCAGCAACATGCTAACCATCCTGTTGCTGATATATGTAACTTGATGAAAGTTGGAAAGTTGCCTATACAACACTTGCGTAATGAAACTTAACTAATCAAATCCAAACACTAGAGTTTCTTCCCGATGGACTGGCTCAATTAGAAGCTTATGAATTTCTTCAAAACTGTTGAGTAAACACTCCTGGTACTTTCTGCCCATGAGTTGGGTAATGCACTAATTATTACTCTTTGCCAAGGAGCCATAATTGCAGAGGGATCAGTGTAGAAAGATGGTGAGTCCTTAGCACCAATGATCAAAACCTGCAAAGCTGTAGATGGGACAGGCTGTCAGCTATGGTATTTATATTACCAGGGATATGCTTAATAGCAAAAGCCAGATTAATTCTTAAAGAAAGTAGTACTAGTTATCTTAACACTGAATCAAATCTGTCAGAACGTGATGATTTTCTTCTAACAATGTGGGCCACTGCCTAATTGCCGTTATTGAATCGGATTATTTTATTCATGAGATCATCCTGACAGATGTACACCTCTACCCATATTTGAAGATCTCTAAAAAGGTTATGTCTTCTGAGAATGCTTTAGGCCATGACATCGGCCATCTTGCAGCGAACCTTTTACTCCCAGAGAATTGGCCCATTCCTTTACCTGCTGCTACATCTGAGAAAAGTTGCAGAAAGTCTGTAGATACCCAATCGGTTTGTCAAAGTGATACCCCATTGTATTGGTGTAAGAGTGCCTTCCATAATTTTAGATCTTTCTTATGTCTCTTTGTAGGACATACCCAGTGGTCCTTCTTCCAACATCCTTTTAATAAGTTGGCTATAGCTCTGATGAAAGTTCTGGCTGGCTGGATTGCTCTACAAGTGAAGTTGAGGGTGCCTAAAAGTGACATAACCTGTCAGATTCTGGACTTTGGCTTGGCTAAAATGGCTTCTAATTTAGATCTCATGGGGCATTAGCATCCGATCCCAGTAAATAATGAAGTTTATTTGATGTGTTCATTAAAGACAACATGACTGGGGCCTACTATCTTTGGGCCTTTTTTCAATTGGCCCTCCTGCTGTTTGCTTTACATTCTGTTGATCTGAGGGACCTAAGTTCTTATCAATTAATTGTACTGGAGTTTCAAACATATTAGGTGGAGTAGAGCTGAATTCCTTCTCTAAAACTAGATCAAACAACCTGCCTCTGCTGGAGTCAGGTAATGATTGTAAAAACCCCTATAAATACTGTTATTGAGTATGGTTTGCTAAGACTTTGTCAACTCTGACCTCGTCTTCCCTTAATATTGCATTACCTGGATCTTCTTCCAAAGGAGTCATTTTAACCTTTTCATTTGCATTGTCCAAGTTCACTATGCTGACTGCTGGTTTCTGGTTTCTCTTTTTGCGTTTCTTACATGAGGTTTTCAAGGGTTAAGATGCATCTAGTTTTTGCAGCTGCTAGTCCTGTTTTAAACACCTTTATTGAGTTATCACTTGTGACATAGGCAAACCTACATTTATATAAAAGTAATCAAACCGTATTAACAAGATGACATTTACAAGCATTTTAGGATATATAACAATATATGTGATGCATAATCTAAGCAACATTGCATACATTATTCAATTCTTGCCTTCTCTTAAACCTCATACCTCCTCCAAACTATATTTCTGCATGTATTGTTCCCACAAGTTCATTTTTTTCTATGTAATTTATTCCTATCCTAAGATCCTGCGTCCTGTTCTTTTATTTCTGTTACAATGTTCAGTACTTCATGCATAGTTGGTTTTGATTTTGATTTCCGTTTTTTAGTAATTGCTTTTTTTGGAAGCCACCAGAATTAACCTTAACAAGGCCTTACTGCGTCTAGGCAATTACCTTTAAGAGCCTGATGGGGTGATTAAACCATCGACTTCTGAATCTTGGAACAGTTGTTCAACCTCAGCAATTATCACTGGACATCTTGCTTTTAACTGTTGTAGTGATAATGAGCCTACAGAAAATTAGAAAAGCTGCTGTCATTAAAATAATCCTTTTCTATTCAGTATTCAAAACCTTATTGTATATTGTAAGGAAGAGTATGCCTATTAAGGATTCTTACATTGTTCATGTTCCTCACAAAACTATGATATTAAATAAATCCCTGATATCATGACTGAAATCACTGTTGCAGTATTCCTGACATATGGGTTGTCACTTCTGACATCCAGCGAGGGCACCAAAGCTTTACCTTCCCCAGGTCATTCATCTGACACATGATCTTAGGTCATATGTGTTGTGGTATATAGAGAAAAGTATGTGCTTGGATGCTCAGACTATCTAACCACCAGGCCAAACACAGGACATGCATTCATTGGAGTGTTCGCCATCTGGTCATAGGTACCTTTGCTTCGATCATTTACCCAGATAAGTGCCCCCTTGGTGAAGCTTCCTTTTTACTTACACTGTTTCATTGAAAGTTGTTAAATGTCAGCTAGGAGGGGTAAGTGCAAGTGCAGTAGGCAGATTCCATGCAGAGATTTGCACATCAGGTGTCTTTATTCATTCCCAAAACCCTTAGGTCAAGACTTTCTACTCACAATACCTTTCTAGACACCCAGAGTCTTAAAGACTTGGCCCAGTCCAAGATGGCTGACTGCATCCTCGCATGTCCCTCTGCTGCTGAAGAAAAAACTACAGAGGCCTCAAACTGATGCTCAGTCCAATGTTAAATAAAACCGTTTTTATTAATAGCTGTATAATTACTTTTTTATTCTACCTGAGTAATAGTGACTGCTTGATACTTATCATATTCTTAATCTAGTACTCCAATAATGACCCTCTGATCTGACAAAGGGAGAGTTGAAGCCGTTTAAAATTTGAGACACCACGGTCTATGCTTCTGCCTTCCACTCTACCTTCAATAAACACAAAATCTGTGTCCTCTGTATTTTATTGAACTGAACTAAAATTATTAGTTATTTTAATAGTAGTAGTATTTTATAGTACTTGTGAACAACAATTCTCCTTATTTATTATTTGCCTAATGAATTAACTCCTGATACAGTTCAATTCTAACTTGTCTTTAAAACAAAGCCCATTCTGTTGAGAGTTCCGAGAGTTCATTTATTCAGTCTTTAGGTTCAAAAACTTAACCATTAATTTTTTTTGTTTTTCTTTTGGCTTTTCCCTGTTAGGGGTCGTCACAGCGGAACACCGGTCCGCTAATGATTGGCAGTCGATTTTTATGGTGCCGAGGTGCCAGCCCGATGCCCAACCTACAACGAAGGCACGTTCATTCACGCATGTCTTTCGAATGCTACTCGACTCCGGGGAGGACATGCAGACTCCACAAAACTCAAGTTTTCTTTTACACTGACTTTCCCAGCTGCTGCTGATCAGATCAACTGACATTTGAAGGAAGACACTCTCAGAATGCTAACTTTCTGCCTTCCTTTTTGTACCAATCACTGGGCTGACAGCACAGAGGCTACTCAAGGAGGTAAGCCTTAAGCTTAGGCTCAGGGGAAACAACGCTGCTTGGTTTCCATGACAACAGCTGTTATGCAATGCATGTTTACCATACTGCTGTTTAATTAACTTCCCTACATTCAACAGGTCAAGTTAGCAACTATACTGTATACACTGCTGTTTTTGTCTTTTTATACCAGTGCATGCCTGGTTTAATTACAAATGGATCATATTTGCAAGAAAGTTAAAGTGCCACCCCTTTCACAAGGGAGACTGACACATGCATGATGTATAGTCAACTATCTTGCAAAAATAACATTGTCTTATTACTGTAACACAATTTATTGTAACATGTATATATCTAATAAGTGACACTATAGCAAACACAGAGCTTGTTTTGGTTACATCACATAATCTAGAAGTACATACATGTTTTCATATACCCTGCAAACTGTTCAAGACAGATAATATTATGCATTTTCCATGGACTAATTCCTGTTATTTAGAAATATTTTAAATCAAACTCTTGTGAGCTGCACACATTACTACTGGTGGATTATTAGACTAAGAAATAGTTTTGATTTGCATCCTACAATTAGAAAAAAAACTGTCATATTCTTTTTGGAATGCAATTATTGGTGAACCTTGTTAAACACAAGGTAACATGAATTATTATATTATATTTTGCCATAACTGCATTTTTGTTACATGTATAGTGATAGATTAAATTAACTAGATTGTCACTACACAATTATGACTATTTTTATACAGGTGAGAACTGTTTTTTGATACAGGTGAGAACTGGAAAGAACATGCTTCTGAAGCATTATTTGTAAACGTCCAAATAGTTTGAGAAGTTATATTTTCTGAAGGCACCCTCTGGAAAACTGTCAACAGGGTCTAAACTGAAATTTAATTATAATAGATGTAAATTGAAGAAAAAATACAGACCGAGATAGATACACAGATCAATATAAATAAATAGAGAGATAGATGGATGGATAGACAGATACTATCTTTAAGGTCTGATGATAACCCTGTCACCAGGATTCTGAACTACTGACAGTTTATTAAACAGAAAGAAACTGAGAAATAAGAGCCAGTGATATTCTCAGCTCGAGTAAAATTCAGTTACTGACTAGTAAGTACACTGCCTGGATGCCAGCAAAGAAGAAATTTAAGAGAATCTGAAAAAAAATCAACCAGAAAAGGTAATGAGAAAACACTGGCTGGGAAGAATGCTGCAACTATTCAGCAAAAAGCACTTCAAGTTCCAACTTTGGTGCAAGACATGACTTCTAGTAATCTACAGGAAAAAAATAAGTCAAATGTGGTCAAGGCTGATTAAAATAAACAAAATACTATAAAAGTATATCAACTCAAGTAACAAAAGGCTGGAAAACATGGAAGAAGCTTTAACTAGCTATTCAGACGAATTGACAAAACTACAAAAATCAGAGGTGGAAATGAAGAAAAGGCTGTCTGAGTATGAGGCTTCTCAGGAACAGTTGTTTCAGAAAATGATAGAGTTAGAAGACTGAGTACGCAGAGAAAACCTGAGATTTTTTGCTGTACTAGAGAAACTGGAAGGAATAGACTGTATTACTTTTATACAACACAAATAAGCAACTGGGCTGGTATTCCACAGCAGGATTTGTTAATTGAAAGGGCACATTGAGTGTATGCCCCAAACCTGGCCATGAGAAAGCAGCCAATACCTGTATTAGTAAATGCAATCATACCAGAAGAAGAACAAAACTGAGGAAGAAGTTAAAACTATTAGAAATGTAAAGACAGCAGAGTGTTTGTGGAAAATTATTATCACTGTCCACCAGGCAGAAGAGAAGCAAATTTATCTCAGCAGTCATGGAATGTTGAGTGGCAGGTTTAAGATTCAAGCTGCTGTGTCCAGCTGTTTTAACTTATGGGTGGACGGTAAAGCATATAACCCACTTTATGCCATTAATGTTTAGTTGGACACTAAAAGAGAAAAATGTAACTAATTAAAACAATTTTTGTTCTTAATAGTATTTGCATAAACATTTCTTAATATAAACTGCATCTTATACATAGATAATCAAATTCGGGCAGTGTGTAGTCAGGGGTATTTTACATGTGGGAGAGTCTTTTCAGTGACTGTTGTATGTGTTAAAGATATTAAAGTAAGATAGTACTTTTTAGTTGTAAGTAGTAGAAGCTTTACAGTATAACATGAGAAGAAAGGCTGGACAAAAGCAAGTTTAATGTTAATATGCAGTGATATGGGGCTGCTAGGAAGGGGTGGGGTATAAATGTGCACTGACTATATTATCTGTAGAATTAAGAGATTACTCTTATTTTTTAGTGGTGAATATCTAGATTAATGTCCTTGGTTTAAACTATGAACAAGTGATTCTTGTAAACAAGTAGACTTGAAGAGTAAGACAAAATGATGGAATTGATAAGTTTCTTGCATATGCAAAGATATTAGCTTTTTTCCCATTAGCAGATATTCAGTGGGAGTCAAGAAGACTGCAGCTGAAGGCAGTTGTACATTCTGTTCTGAGTGAAATAGAGTCATTGCTGACTAGATTTACATGGAAACGAGTAATCTGCAGATGTCTTGCAATTCATCTTGAGAGTTCTGAGCATTCTTTCCTGAGGGAAATGTAAAGCTACACTGGCAGTTCAGTGAAAAATAAAGTTTGAAATTATGAGAAGTGAATAAGAGATTGCAGCCTTAATAATTATTGCATTTAATAGAGCAGTGCACTTTTTCTTAAGGCTAAAAGTATTTTTTTCTGAAAGTATACAATCCATTTTTCACATCTGGAAAGAGAATAAAGATAAAAGGGCAGCCAGCAATCAGTGTAAGTGGGAACACAGGTTGTAACATGCATTTTAACATAGGTAATCTTAATTTTAGGTTGTAAAATGCCGGTGGGTACAGCTGTCAATTTGGGACAGGTGTTCCTCTCTGAAGGGTTAAACTTCATTTTTGAAGACGTACATAGTTGTATGTGTTCCTTCTAAGTTAATAGGGGATGGGATGTTCTGAAAATGTTTTTTTTTTGTTTGAGGGTTTTCAGTAAAACATCTTGAAAAATGTGACCTGGAAGAAACAACTTTGTAAAAGATCAGTCTGCCAAACATTAGTGTGTGCAAATAACACAAACATTGGAAGTATAGATTAAAATATCTGCTGTGCATAACAGGTGGAACAGTGGCATTTTATCATAATGGCCATACTATCCATATTATCTTAAATGGCCTTAGAGGTATACACAAAAATGAAGTCATATTGAATTATGTTAGGAAATGCAGAGTGCAAATAGCAATGCTGCAGGAGACACATTTGAAAAGAAATGAGCATGTGAATTTGACAAAAAAAAAAAAAAAAAAGGATTTCAAGGAGGACTTCCAGCAGAATATCAGGGACAAAGGAAAATGGAAGTAATTTTACAAATTCCTAGAGGAGCTCCAGTAGTGTAAACACCGTAAAACTGTGTTATGCAAGGGCCCACACCCCCTGCTACTTAAATATTCTCACTCCAAGATCACATTACAGTGCAGGAAAGGGGAATCTCCCAATCCCACACTGTAACGGGATCTCCGCTATCATTTGTCAGCCTTTCAAACATTCGCTCATATGGTGTCGGCCATATGAGTTTCGAACATTTGAAAGTTCGAACAAACGAACAAATGAAGGGCTCCCATGTGTGTGTGTGTGTGTGTGTGTGTGTGTATATGTGTGTGTATATATATATATATATATATATATATATATATATATATATATATATATATATGTGTATATGGATCACTACTGAATCCCGAAATTACACAATCCCGAAGCCCAAAATACTGACACTATAAGCCTGAAACCCCACATTACCAAAATGTTAAAACCGCGAAATTCAAAATCCCGAAAGTACTACATACATACAGCACACACACAAACATACACACAGCCTCCCCCCATAACCAAACAAACCACCCTACCCTACACTAAAGATATGCACACCCCTCTACTTTAATATTCTAACTCCGAGATTGCACAAACATACAAACAAGGCAAACTCACACCCACACATTACAGCCACACACACACACACACACACACACACACACACACACACACACACACACACACACACACACACACACACCACAGTCACAACACACACTTACAAACACTAAAGCTCCTCACAAACACACTTACACACACATACTTACCTGAACCGCAACACCAGAAGCGCTAACTCAAAATCCCTTAACATCGGGATTTTGAATTTCACGCTTTTGGTCTTTCAGTAATGTGGGGTTTCAGCTACGTGGTCTCGAGCTTTTGAAATTCGATATTTCAAAAGTTCGAGATCTAGTAGTGTTCCCATACATATATATATATATATATATATATATATATATATATATATATATATATATATTTCACCAAAAACTGCTTTTATGGAGGGTAAGAAAATTTGGGGAAAAATAATCAGCTTTTTGCAGGGAATATTACTTAAAGGTGGTGAAACTTGATTTGCAATAGTGAGGATGTACCAAGGGACGTAGAAGGGAAATGCAACAAATGGAAGATTTACGGGAATATTTGGTATAAAAGCTTTGACTTCAGTAGCAAGAACTCAGACACAATTTAGCAATTACATATTATTCCCCAAGGTACAATAACTGGGTTAGACTAGACAGAAATTATATTTCACGGGAACATGTGCATTTAATTGAGAGCTTTAATACACATCCAAAAACTATTTCAGATCATGAGCTGATAAAAACTAAGATAAAATGGAGAGTAATAAAGTAAAAATGAAACACTGTCACTTTCCCACCTATCTATCAAAAAGAGAAGAATTTAAGTAATGGGCAGTAGAAATTATTCAAAAGTTATTAGGAAAGATATAAATATATTCAGAAGTTATAGCTAGTCAGTGGGATAAAATGAAAATGGAGTTTAAAATATGATAGAAATAAGAGAGAAAGAGATGTGATTATGAAGTAATAAGAATTGGTTAGAGGGGCTGGCAAAGGCCAAAGTATTGCAGAATAAGGGAACTCTCACAGAAAAGAGAGTCACAAATATAGAGTACTAAGGAGAAGATAAGTAAGTAGCTAGATAATATGCATGAGCTTAGAAAGATTGCTGTTAAGCAACATTTTTTTGATAATAATGCTAGAGCACAAAACCTTTTAGCATAATGACTTAAACTCCAGAAAGTAGAAAAGGTTGTCACCAAACATAGGGAGCCTATAACAAGAAAAATAACCAGAGATTTTGTGGTGGTATTAGAGATATTTCAGAAGTTTTATGAAAATGTGTTAAATTGGAGAAATGTCGAAATCAAGAAAGAGCATAAACGGAAATATTTATGGAAGACTTAATTTGCCAAGATTAGAGGTAAATGAGGCTCAACAACTAACAGATGAAACAGGAAGAAATGAGATAAAAACTGTGATGCATAATCAATCTTCAGGAAAGTCTCCAGGAACAGACGGCATTCCTGTGGAAATCTGGAAGTTAGGAAGGAAGAAAGTGAAAAAGATTTGGAAGATTTTAACAGTATTTTAAAAAGGAGGGGAAGTATTGACATCTTGGAAGAAAGCTGTGGTGGCTATATTAGTTATAGGTGGTAAAGTCCCATCAGACCCAGCTTCATATCAGCCCATTTCAATTTTAAACCGTGATTATAAAGTTTTATATCTGTTCTAGCTACAAGAATGGAGAACGTGTTGGCAAAATTGATAGGTATGGATCAGTGTGGTTTTGTGGTTGGGAGGCAAACCTATGACAGCATTAATAGAGTTTGATGATCTAGAGGGAAGCAGAATGTAAGAAAGTACCATTGCTGTTAGGATCATAGGATCATAGGAACTTACTAGGCTATTAGCCCTGAGGCCCTTACAAGCCTAGCCAGAAATTTAGCCCATGTTCCAACAAGTCCGCATCCTATGCCACTGTCCAGCAGGGACACAGGTGGAATCCCAGGGGTGTATTTTCTGTTCCCCATCCAGTTATCCAGGTTATGCTTAAAAAGGTTTAATGAGGTACTCTGCTTTACGTGGTGAGGGAGTCTATTCCACAAAAGGGGGAGTCTCTGGGACACAAATATGTCCCACCAACAAGTCCTATTGATGTCACAGAACAGGCTGAGGTCGGGCATGTGGGTTATTCGCGTGGAGCTTGATTTGCAGATAAGCAGCAGTCCCACCAGGGCAGGGTGTGAGATAAATGTCAGGAAGCAACATCAACAATGATGCGTCTATATGCAACCTCTGTGGGACTTGAACCCATAATCTTCATCATTTATATTGTGCAAAGCACTGCATTTGCCAACTGAGCTACAGCAGCAGTAATAGCAAATCTTGATGCTGAGAAAGTTTTCAGTAGAGTAAGCTGGGATTTTATGAATAGGGCACTGAAAGCATCTGCATTCCATGATACAATAATAAGGTTAATTAGGCGGATGTATGAAGGAATAGAGGCAAGAATTAAAGTGGGAGGGTTCCTCTCTGATAAGTTGTGTTTAAAGAGAGGAACCAGGCAGGAGTGCCTTCTTTCTCTGTTGTTATTTGCTTTGTGTTTAAAGCCATTAGCAATGAAAATAAGGGAATCAGAATTGCCCCTTTCATAATGATGCAAGGATATAATTGATACTGTAATTTAGAAAAGTTGGATTTATATGCAGATGACATTATTTTGTATCTGATAAATGCAGTAAAACACATCTCAGTGTTGTGGAACATTTTGAAACAATTTCAAGTCTTTTTATGATATAAAATTAGTGATCGTGAAAGAAAGGCTGCATCTGTTAATCATGTACCCACACAATTGATTCAGCAACACCCATATTTATGCGGACATGATAAGATGAAGTATTTAGGAATATGGATTAAAAGACTTTTGTTATGGCAGATTAGGACATGTGGGAAGAGACTAAACAAAAGGTAATACCAAAAGTGAGAAACTGGAAGTGCTTTTTTATGGATATGCATGGTAAGATACAAGCAGTGAAAATGTGTTTAGTCACTTTAGTTTTTTGGGTCAGACATATTTTTATCAACTAGAGGAGAAGTTGTAAACAGCAATTA
The DNA here is from genome assembly GCF_019279795.1 of Protopterus annectens. Taxonomy (NCBI): domain Eukaryota; kingdom Metazoa; phylum Chordata; order Ceratodontiformes; family Protopteridae; genus Protopterus; species Protopterus annectens. The sequence goes on along the minus strand of NC_056741.1, from coordinate 566,818,758 downwards.
ATAAGGAGTTGAAGGAATTTATCTGGGAAGGGTAGAGGGCAAATGTTAAGTGGGATAAGTTGCTCTACCCAATATAGTAAGGTGGTTTAGGATTACCTAATTTGAAGGGATATTTTACAGCTAGAGCGTTAGGGTTCATATACATAACACATGCAGAAGGTTATAATTCCGAATGGAAAGGAATTATGATGAAGCAGGGGGGAGGGCTCAAGAAATAAGCAGAAAGTGGGATTTTGTATACATATCCTTAAGGAGAGTAATAAAAAACATACAGAATATTATATTTGTAAAGTAGCAGAAAGTATTCTAAGAACTAACCCAGTACAAGAATGGAGAAAGGAGATTTTACCAATAGGGATGACTGTAAGTAGAGGTACAGAAAATAGGCAAGAAAATGCTGGAATTTACAGGAGAAAACTGACAAAGAAACCAAGATATTGGGAGCAAATAACTAGAGGTGGAAGGTAATAGAATGGGATTAGGCCAAGAAGACATTTAGACTACAGACTAGTGACTGCCTTCCCTACTGCAAACTGATATCAGAGTAAAGAGAAAGGATTAGGGGAGTCTTAAGTGATGGACATGCTATGGTAGAGTTTTTATTTGAATCTAGAATAGAAACTGCTGTTAAAAAAAGAAATAATTAGTAGGGCATATAAAATATTGCATGTTAACTATAAGATTCAGTCAGAGGAGGTTAAAGAAGATTGGGAAGAGAGTCTGAAAAAGCAATTTACAAGACAACAGTAGGAGGAGATATGTATGACTCCAAACCAGGCAACAAAGTCCTGAATGTTTAGGGACTTTGCTTGGAAATGTTTGAATCGGTATTCTAAAATCCAAGCAAACTTCAAAGAAGGTAGATAGTAAATGTTGGCGATGTGATGAGGAAGAAAGAGGTAACTGGGAACATATGTTTATGTTTTGAAAGTGTAATCAATTGGCAGATTTTAAAAGCTTCCTAATGAGTACTCCGTCAGAAACATTGGGTGAGTGAATGGCTTTAACTAAGGAAATGATTTTCTGAGCTGGGTCAAAGGATCTGAATTGCCTAGACATGAAAGGAGAAGTGAGGTTTAAGGGAAAGCAGGAATTCAACAATTTATGTAATGTTGGACTGATGATAATTACAAAGAAAGAAAAGATGTAATGTATAACGTATGTAAAGGGGAAATGTTAATGTGGTTTGTTTTCTTTTCTGTTAATATATGTTTGCCTATGTCTTAAGTGGTAATTTAATAAAAGTGATTAAAAAATAGCTTGTGGGACAAGTAGGCACAAGAATCTCAAATATGGGCATTGCTCTCAGAGCATGTTAAATATACATATTTTGCTATAACATTTAAAATGACAGAAAAATATTACTTTTTTGTAGATAGCCATAGACCAGTCTCCTAGGAGACTTCAACGACCCCTATATGTACTGGGAGACCTATACATCCTCACATGTGTATGCTTACAGATTTCTGGACTTCATCAGTACAGACTCCCTATCCCAGTTACTCTGCACCTCAACCAGAGCAATACAATCCTGGACTCTGCCCATACCATTAATAGACAGCTTTACTCCCCACCAATTGTAACATCCTCCTTGGTGAAATCAGACCACAAGTCAATCACGTTCATCATAAGACTGAAGCCAGAAGCATCTTCCAATACCTCACTGTGCAGAGATTTTGGGAATGTAAATGTAAGAAAACTGGGTGATGACCTGGCTAAGTTCAAACGCCACTTTAGTAATGATGACCTCAATACTTATGCAGAAACACAAATGTCCAACTTCCATACACGTGCCTAGTTGCATAGGCATGTTTGCCCCATCAAAAATTAATCCAATGCCAAATTCAAAAACAAATCCTTATGGTGGAACACAAATATACACAAGTTATATAATAAAAGAAAAAACTTGCTGCATGCAAAAATAAATTAACTCTCATGATGCCAGAAATTTTCTTGCTAAACTAAGCAAAGAATTCTGGATACTAATCAAATCAACCAAAGCCAAACATGAGATAAAAATAGTCATCCAGGTGAAGGATAAAAACAAAGACATCTTTAACTGTGTTAGTAATCTCAGAAACAGTGTCTAGCACTGTTCATTGCTAATAGTAAATGATATCACATACTCAGACCCAGGGGACATAATCTACCTACCAGCAGACAAATTTGCCTCAAACGTCACATCCTCTCCACTCCAGTGTTCTCAGATGACAGATCCACATCTACACTCCTTTCTTCAAATATCCCAAGAACAAGTTCTGAAGGCACTAAGGCCAAGAATACTTCTTCTATGAGGCTAGGTAACATACCAGGCTGCCAACTGGTCAACCTGAAACATGACTTGTCTGACCCCATAAAGATGCTATTCAGTATCAGTCTCAAAACAGGTTTCATATCAAATGAATGGAGGGCAGCAACAGTCGTTGCCTTGCACAAAGGTGGGGCTTCAGTTGACCTGAGGCATTATAAACCCATAAGCCTGACCAGTCTCATCCTCTGTTAGATCATTGAAAAATCATTATCAAATTTAATAAACAAGGTTATAGGTAACCTAAATACTCTTAACCCAACCCAGTTTAGACTTGTCAAAGGCAGGTGCTGCCTACGTAACCTGGTTGACATCTTTGAAACAGTCACTGAAGCAAATGATGAGGGAAAATCAGAGCACACAGAACTAAGCATTCCCCGCGTAACTCATTTGGTAGAAAATAGGCTGACAAATAAAAACAGAAAGTTAGAATGGGCAACTCTACCTCCTCCAAAAGGCTTGCCACTAGCAGTGTACTCCTGGATCCAGTCATTAGACCACTCCTCTTTGGCATTGGTTTTGTGACTAAGTGTGCAGATGACCACAAGCTTGATGCCATTTTAAACTCTCTAGAGCACACCATTATCCTACCAAAGGTCCTTTCCTGAACAAATAGCTGGTGTCAAAACCATGGATTAAAACTAAGTGCCAAGAATTGTATAATTTTATCCCTCAGAAAGCATGACTTCCCTTGTAACTGTCATATTTACAGCACACCCCTGAAAACTGATCCCATAGTTAGGGATCTGAGAACCAGTTCTTACAATGATCTGTCCTTTAGTCACCACATATTCATTTTTGGACTGCATAGGCAGCTGAATTGCATGCCATTCAATCAGTCCAAAATGGCAGAGCTATTCAACAAGCTATAAAGCAATTGTGTGCACTTAGTGTAGCTTTTTGCCTTAAATTACAAAACCTGTTGGAATACAGCCACTGAAACTACACTGGAGGGAAAGAATGTTAGAAGCTACTGCTGCTGTTCTGCATGTGTTTGTGCAACAGGCTCAAGTCTGTGCTACTGCTGCTACTGCTGCTGATAGACCTCTGGCAAGGAAGAATAGCGTATTTAGACCCCTGTTTAACTTTTCATGGTCCGCATGAGGTGGGAATAGTAAAGTGCTACAGGATGGATAGAGACACACTCCAGGAACTCTCCAACCTCTGTCATCCTCACCTGAGAGCAAGGGCAAACTGAGGGGCACCAGTACCTGTGAAGAAAAGGGTATGTGTAGCACTCAGAAAATTAGCTACATGAACCTTTCAGTGATCCACAGTGGGGTGTCATAGGCATCATCATCCAGGACTCTACACCAATTCCTGAATGCTATGGTACAGCATGCCAGTGACAATATATATTTCCCCCAGCACCCGAGGACAGAGCTAGAACTATGCTAGAGTTCTACTCAATAGCACACTTCCCTGAAGTCCTGGGTGCCAGGACATTGAAATCAGATCACCACCTGGGGAACAGGCAAGGGTTTACATCAACATCAAGGGGTTCCATTCCATTAATTGGTAGGTCATATATAATGCTAGGGGAAATCATTCTGAATGTGTGTCCTGGCAACCCCAGCAGTTACCATGACTCCCACATCTGGCACACCTCACAGCTCTACCAGAATTTTCCCAGGGGTGATGTCTCACAAGGTCATTTACTGGAGGATGCAGGTTATGCACTCGATCCATTGCTGATGACACCCATCAGAAATGCACACGCATCCACAGATGAACGCTATTATGAGGCACAAGCTCAAACAAATAATATCACATAGCATGTATCTGGGCTGTTGAAGTCACAATTCTGGTGACTAGATGCATTTTGGCGGGGGGGGTCAGTATGATCCCAGTACTTGTGCTGAAATTCTCACAATCTGTGCTGTCCTACACCATCATCCTGTGAAAACAGCTGCAGCAGGAACACCACGAGCTAAGAGCAAACATTCCAGCACCACTGGCGAGGTCACTACAGCCACACGCAGGTGAGAAGTCATAGGAGGAACCACTAGCTGCTGTGGGTGTAGACAGATGTAGGCGTGCCCTCATCCTGGCCAACAGGTAACAGATAATGCATGTGATTACCACCTAAGGCATACACCTTTCATCGTGTGCACATACATGGAGAAAAATTGATGCCAGGTAACACTTACAAACTTTACTTAACCATGTAATGGCTCTGTACTGCTAGCATCACAAAGAGTCAGTCCCAAAGGACAACAGCTGTAACTGCAGGGCTGTCACGGTAAGTGTTGAACCTGTAAAAGAAAAATAAATGTGTAAGAACATGAATGAATGACAGATACCTGCATATTCTTACTTGCAAATGTACCTAAGTAGAATGTGTTTGAGTTGTCCAGCAGTGACATCAGTATGTGACATGCCTAACTTCTGTAATATATATTTATGCAGTTTAACTATTAACATGCCTCATATATCTAAAATACCCAGCATAGAAAAAGCAGTCTAAAGTTTACTTATCCCTACATTCTCACAAGTGGAGCAATAAGTATGAATGCTGTATCAACAATTTCAAGGTAGGACTCACAACACTAACATGTTGTAATATTTCAGAAGAAAATTCCAAATTACATCTCCAATACATATCCTAAGCACTCAGTTAGCTGTCCACCCTCTGCATCAGACATATATATATATATATATATATATATATATATATATATACATATACACAAATATGGTGTATATATATATATATATATATATATATATATATATATATATATATGTATATGTACACAGGGTGATAGCACAAGTTATCATAATTTGCACATGTGTATGAGTAAGAAACACAGGGAGGTAGGAATGTAGGTAAAGAGCCACTGAGACAGCATGCCCTTCAACCCTCACTAATGCCTCATGTAGCTGGTATGTGTGGCGGTCTGTCTGAGCACTGTATGTCAAATGTGTGAGTGTCTACAAGAAAACAGCCAAGCTCTGTGCTAACACTATGTCCTGGCATGTCAGACAGGTGTGAGTTGTACATGGTAGAAGTATCAGTTCAGTGTTGTCATCTCGGACTGTTAGAACTGACTTCACTAACAGTTGCACTAGCATATCTGTGGCTATGGTCAGATGTGCTGGTGCTACCTACATGTGAGTATTGTCTGCTGGCTGAGCTGTCCTCACGACTGTGCCCAGGTGCACGAACCCATGGCCTACCATGTCTGGGTGTAGACACCTCAACCACTGATGGATCAGTGGAAGTAGTGCCAGTTCAGAAACAGGATCAGCACAGATAATTTGGCTAACACCAGATGATGTTGTGGCCCTACAGCCACATGGATGTTGTCCCCCTCCCAGCAGACGTTCCGTCATGGACACTGCTTATTCCAGTTGCCATTCCTCCAGTCTGCTGAAATAGCCATATGGTGAAGGTAGACACACAAGTCTGATTGTGCCACATCTAGGCATTTAGTAACCGTAAATTCACCCTGATGGTTCAACCTGTGTCCCTGTTGGACAGGGGCAATAGGTACTGATCATGGTAACAAGGATAAATTTGGCTAGGCCTGTAAAGGCCCTCGGGATATTAGCCTCTTAACGTCCTATGATCCTGTGTCCTCAAAGGCCCTAGTAGAATGTACCTCCCCCTAAATATTAACCCAAAATATCTGAACAAAAAGTAACACTGGTCACGCAACGGCAGATGCTACAGTAATACAGGCACTCATCACAACCTCCTCACACATACTGGTAATATATGTAAATAATGCTTAGTAGTAAGAAAATAAGCATTTTCTTACCATGTGCAGATGTCTCAACACTTTGCAGAGAGAATGGGCCTGGAAGAAATGAAGCAATGAAAGGATGGCAATTAAGCATCACAATGTGAATAGCACAGGGGGACAGTGAATACACAGTCATCTATATGCCCTGTAAGAAATAGCTGCAACTTAAACTTATATTTTACATAAATAAATAAATATAATAAATAAATCATTTATATGCCCTGTAAGAAATAGCTGCAACTGAAACTTGCCTGAGCTGTCTCCTCACCACCTCCCATCTTTATTGCCCACTGTCTTGTATAGCTATGAATTATCAATAGGTCCAGATATAATGCATCATGAGTAGTAGCAACCAAATTATATTTTAGTCTATAAGATAATATAATGTTGCCATAGTAAGCCTACCTGGAAACTACTCCTGGGACACACTTGGCCTCCCACTCACATCAGCACCAACATCAATCACATGGTGCAAAAGCTCCCCTGAGCTGTCAGGATCACTGAAAGTGGCCAGAAACTCCTCATTTAGTGTCAGTAGTGACTTCGTAGTAGAACCAGCACCCATAGCCAGCTGTTGTCGGACAGCTGCAGCTGCCCTCCTCTGAGTCGGTCGATGAAATCATGTCAGATGCCCAGTGCCGCACCTGATCAGCCACAACCACCAACTGCATTGACATCAACAGCTACCTAGTTCCACATGTTCTTTCTAACAGTCATATCCTCATGGCCTGTCTCTGCATGTTGCCTCAGAGCCCGGCTGATGACTTCATTCTCAGCCTCACTAAAAAGGAGGTTTTCATGGATTTGCTGGCTTGGTTGTCATAATCGTATGTGATATAAGGACAAAACCCATTAACAGCACATAACTAATAAATTTTTTCCAAAAAATAATCATGCTGTGTACCCGTTGTCATCATAAAGCACCTGAAAACCACTTCTTATTTAGGACAGCAGAAGGGTAGGTTGTCGCCTTTCATTCTCCAACACAAACAAAAAGGTTTGTACAAACTCAGGAACAACATATTAGTAATGTTTTATGTTTTCCAACAAATAATCAGAGGCTGTATACCTGTTGTCAACATAAAGCACTTGAAACACACTTCTCATTTTGGACAACAGAATGGTAGGTTGCACCCCCCACACTCCAACACAAATGTAAAAGTCTGGACAGACAACCCCATTCTGTCAACATTGCTGTACTAAAGAATGCAATTATGTTATCGATTACTGGATGACAGTTATCATTGTTAAATAGTCAAGAATAAAAATTAGGAATGACAGTTTTCAAACTGTGCCCACTCTGCTGTGGAGGTTGCCTTGGGGCATCTGAGAAGCCTAACACCACTGTCATCCACATGTGCAACCCCTTGCATTGGATGAAAAACATATTACAGTACTCTGCAAACCCAGGTGAAATTGCAAAAAACTGAGACAAACATGCTTGTGCTGTAAAGCCCTGCAAAAACTGCCTGTGCCAACAGTGAAGTCAGAAGTGCATACGGATCAACCTTCATTTTTCTAGTGGCTATATACATGTATTTTACAAGATTACAATCTAAATGACCTTGAATAATAAAAATATACCTTAGCAAAATAAGTGCATTTGTGCAGAGAAATCTCCTTCAAAGAAATACCAATCTTATGATGTTCATCTTGTTTCACTGTTGCAGTCATTACACTTGGGTTATCCTGCTGGCAGGCTACTCGCAGTCGTCCTGAATTCCAAAGTCCTGGTCTGGCGTCGGTTGCTGTCGCCTCTTCCCTGACGTCAGTGCGCCAGGGATATATAAGATGCAGCCAACGCCATATTCTTCAGTCTTTCTTGCCATGCGGTGCCCGAAGCAAAAGCAGTTCGCAAGTGCCGGTCGGCCGACTCCTGAGATTTTCGAATTTGAATTTCAGATCCGAAGTCTTCAATAAAGCTAAGTACCCCGTTGGGGAAACTTTTTCTTGCTCCAGTCCGATGTCAGTAAAAGTTAACAATTGTATTTCTTGTGGGAAGCAAATACCTCATAAGGATTTTCATTCTTACTGTATTTCTTGCCTAGGCGCTGACCACGACGTTGCTAGTTGTCGGTTTTGTGCTAGATTCAACCAACGCACTGTTAAGCGTCGGTTCGATTTTGCTTTTCATTACTTTGGCCGAAGGTTTAACTATATAATGCCGTCTGAACAACCGACGACCGGAGTACATAAAAAGTACAAGGACAAAGAAAAAGACAGGCATCCGAGGTCCAAAACTGACGACGAAGCCTCTTCTAGGCCAGTCGCTGGTTCGCCGGTTTTCAGTGAGGCGCTTTCGCAGCCCCTGACACCCGCTACCTCAGAGCCACAGGCCGCCTCCGACTCCCACATGTAGACAGCTAGGCCTCTGGAAACTCAAGGTACTGGGCCTACGGAAACAATTCCCTCAGATGGGTCTGGAGCCGCTGAGCAGGCATCGGCTTTTGAGGGTGTTTTCAGACCTACACAGCTTACTATCAAGACCTCTTCAGCAGCCAAGGCAAAGTCTGAAACACCATTAAAGACAAAGAAACAAGTACAGCATTCCCCTGGACAGTCATCCATGCCAAAGAAACAGATGCTCAAAATGGCAGAGGACCTAATTACTTTGATCAGAGGCTCTCATCCCCCTCCTGATAAAAGGCCTAGGCAAGACACTGGCTATGACTCCTCTGACCAGGTTTCTATTTCTTCTGATTCCTCTTCAGAACAGGGATATTCTCTTCCTCCGTATGAGGACTCTGATGCTGAAGAATCTATCCCTTCAGCCTCTCCTCCTGAGGACTACTCTTCTGGGGAAACCCTGCACACCATGAGGGAACATTTCCATTGGGAGAGCCAGGATTATTCAGAATCCAAGAAAAGGCTCAGAGACTTTCTTTTATCGCCTCAGCAGAGGCCTCTTGCTACCCCCTCTGTACTAGATATTGTTGATGATGTTTTTTCTCAATCCAGTTTGACTCCTGATTCTTTACCCCCTGCACCAGTTAAGCCTGATAGGTACTGCAGGGTTCCAGATTCTCATAAACTTCTTTATAAAAACCCTGCTGCTGATCCAGAAGCTATTTCTCAGGGTCCCAAAGGGGTCAAGGCTTCCACTGCAAAAAACCCTGTTCCCTCCGATAGAGATTCTAGAGCACTGGACAGATGGGGAAAAAAAGTTTACACCTCTGCTACTTTAGCTGTAAGGGCTTTAAACTGCCAGTTTCACATGCTTAAATATCAACAATACCTAATGTCTTTGCTAAAACAGAAAATGTTTACAAGCTCTGAATGTTCTGAGAACAAGGAAATGCAGGATTTATTGCATGCAGCTGAACAAGTGGGAAAGCATACTTTGCAATGCGGTTTTGATTCATTAGAGGCTTCTTGCAGAGCCACAGTTACAGGTTCTGTCATTCGAAGGCATGCTTGGTTAAAAGAACAGAGTTTACCTGATCATGTTAAAGCAAAATTATTGGATGCTCCATTACAGCATGATACTTTGTTTGGTGTTAAAGCAGAAGAGGTGTTAAAGAAAATGGAGGATAAAGCAAAATCAATGCAGACAGTAAAGGATTTCTTACAGGTTCAGCCACCTAGATTTAGCAGGAACTGGCCTTCAAAAAATTGGTCCTTTCCAGTGTCAGACAGGCCTCAAAGAGGCAGATACAGACGCCCAAGAGGCAGATCTCAGCCCCAAGGCTCATACAGACCTAAACAATAGGGTGCTTCAGCCCCCAAAGGCGGAGAAGACAAATCACAACCTTATAGGAAACAGTCCCAATGACTTTCCTCTACAAATGCCAAGCACTTACCTGTTGGCAGCACCCTTAGGGGGCAAACTAGCACTTTTCTCACAAAAATTGGCACAAGATCACCCAGGACAAATGGGTACTGAATATTGTTTCTCAGGGTTACAGGTTCCACTTTCACACCCTACCAAGGTCAAAAGGTATGCCAGACCTGCCACAAAATCAATGGGCAGAGGCAGAAAAACAAATTTCTGCTCTCATGGACATGAGGGCTATTCAAAAAGTACCACAGCAAGAACAGGGGCAAGGATTTTACTTAAGACTTTTCTTGGTACCCAGAAAGGACAAAGCCTGGAGACCAATACTGGACCTGTCTATTCTAAACACTTTCTTGGATGTTCCAAAATTCAAAATGTTGACACTGCAGCAACTTCTACCCATGCTGGGCAAGAAGGCTTGGCTAGTTACTTTGGACCTCAAAGAGGCATACCTGCATGTCCCAATCAGACAATCTTGCAGAAGATACCTCAGATTCATAGCTGGCTCAATGCATTACCAATTCTCTGCACTGCCCTTTGGCTTATCTACTGTGCCCAGGGTCTTCACAAAATGCCTGGCACCAGTAATTGCATTTTGCAGACAAAAAGGAATTCAAATATATCCCTACTTGGACTGCCTTAATCAAGCAGAGAGCAAGGACATTCTACTAAAGCATCTGGCATTTGTAAAAAGATTACTAATTTGCCTAGGGTACACAGTAAATGAAAAGAAATCAAAACTAGTGCCCTCTCAAGAGATAATATTCCTGGGTGCAAGCTTAAATACAACTGCCCAGATGGTTTATCTCACGCCAGACAAGCAAAGGCAACTGACTCATTACTTTCAAATGATGGCAACAAAGACCCAGCAACCTGCAAGAAAAATTCTGCAGGCTTTGAGCTTCATGGCATCCTGCATCCTGCTAATTCCATATGCAAGACTGCATATGAGGAAGCTACAGTGGTATCTAAAAAGTGTTTGGACTCAACATTGCCACAGCCTGGAAACAATAATAACTCTTATTCTCTGCCTGCAACAGGAGTTTTGATGGTGGGCACTGGCCTGTCACCACAACAAGGGACAGCCTTTCACTTTATCCACAGCCAGGCAGACACTAACAGATGCATCGGAGTATGCCTGGGGGGCACACATGGCAGGAAAATGTATTCAGGGCACATGGCCCGCGGACCAAATGCATCTTCATATCAATCAAAAAGAGATGCTAGTTGTACAGAATGCCCTGACAGCCTTCAAGAATCTACTACAGCCAGGACAACTATTACTAAAGACGGACAATACTACAGTTATGTGGTACATAAATAAGCAAGGGGGCACACATTCCTACCCCCTCTGCAGGCAAGCCATGACTTTGTGGAACACAGCACTGACCTATCAAGTACATCTGCAGGCACAATTCCTGCCAGGAAAGAAAAATACTCTGGCAGACGAACTAAGCAGAAGCCTCAGGGACCCTCACGAGTGGAAGCTAGATCCACAGGTCTTCAGCATGATAACAAGGAAATGGGGATGCCCAGACATAGATCTTTTTGCCTCCCCTCACAACTGCCAACTACAGAGATTCTGCACAAGGACTTATCACTCACAAGCATGGAAAGTGGATGCCCTATCATTCAGCTGGGAAACCCTAACAGTTTATGCCTTTCCACCACTGCCTCTCCTTCTCAAGGTACTCCTAAAAGTCAGACAAGAGAAGCCAAATATTATTCTGATTGCCCCAGACTGGCCACTCCAGCACTTGTACCCATTCCTAAAGAGCTTGTCTCAAGGCCCAGCCTGGACTTTACCTCAAATTCCTCATCTACTGACTCAACAAAACAATCAGATCCTGCACAGCCAACTCAGAACCTTAAATCTGGCTGCATGGCAAATAATATAGCCACTCAGAACACACCTCTCTCTAAAGCTGTTATGGATGTCATTTTGGAAGCCAGGAGGCCCAGCACCAGAAAATCCTATGCAGAAAAATGGAAGAGATTCTGCGCTTGGAACCAGGCACAAGGACTTGAACCACTTGTTCCAAATATTCCTCAGATTTTACAATACCTAACTGAGATGCTGGACAAAGGCCAATCCTTCTCATCAATTAAGATCCATGCCTCTGCCATTTCAGCTCATTACAATACAGAACCTCCTATTTTCTCACATCCACTGCTAAGACAGTACCTCAGAGGGGCAAAAAACATAAGACCCCCAAGGAGAGCACCGATACCTACATGGGACCTCAACTTTGTCTTGAAAAGCTCACACTGCCTCCTTTTGAGCCAGCCAATACAGCTGATATAAAATTCTTATCATGGAAAACTGCTCTGCTCCTAGCAATAACTTCAGCAAGAAGAGTCTCAGAGTTACAGGCATTAATGGCAGTGGAACCTTTTATCATTTTTCACCCGGACAGGGTTTCTCTAAGGACAAACCCAGCATTTATGCCAAAGGTAGTATCCAGTGTGGCTCTTAACCAAACCATTCATTTGCCAACATTTTATCCAAATCCCCAGAATAAAGGGGAGAGACTTCAGCACTCTTTGGACATACACAGGCAGCTATGCTTCTACTTGGACAAAACAAAAGCTTTCAGAAAAACTGAGCAACTGTTTGTAGCATATGCTGCAGGATCACAAGGAAAGGCTATCTCAAAGCAGACTGTTTCAAAATGGATAGGACACTGCATTTGTTTCTGCAATGCACAGCATGGCAAGTCAGTGCCTAAGAATATTAGGCCACATTCTACCAGGGCAGCAGTCACTTCAGCAGCCTTTCTCAGAGGAGTACCAACCAAGGAAATTTTGGAGGCTGCAACTTGGAGTTCAGTGCACACTTTTACCAAGCATTATCACTTACCTCTTTACTCTAAATCCAGAGCAGGCTTCGCCACTGCAGTTCTGCAGGGCCTCATAGCCACTCCTAATCCTATTTAGACCCAGATGCCCTACCTCAGCTTTGGGAGTCTACCCAAGTGTAATGACTGCAACAGTGAAACATGATGAACATAGTACAGTTGTGTACCTACCATAAATGTAGATGTTCGAGTGTATTTACTGTTGCAGTCCAGGTTTCCCACCCTCCATCCCCCTTTCTTTGCTGGGACTTATCTATACTTCTCAATCCTATACAACCTATGTGGTGTATTTGCTTGTAGATGAAGGTATTGTTTTTATTTTACTGTATGTTTTTGTAAGCAATATGTATTACCTACCTTCTTGGGGACACCTGACATTTGGGGCAAGAAAAACTGAAGAAAATGGCGTCGGCTGCATCTTATATGTGCTTGGTGCACTGACGTCAGGGAAGAGGCGACAGCAACCGACGCCGGACCAGGACTTTGGAATTCAGGCCGACTGCGGGTAGTCTGCCAGCAGGATAACCCAAGTGTAATATCTGTAACAGTGAATACACTCGAACATCTACATTTATGGTAGGTACACAACTGTACTTTTTGTCTGGAACATGTCTCCTCAACTTAGAGTAACCCAGCTACATGGTTACCTTTTTGTGGTGTAGATTCAGCCCTGTGAAGATGCTAATGAGGTGTAAACTCAGAACTGTTGAATGTCAAACTTTTGGCATGATGTAGCAAATGTAAACATAGTGTAGGCTCTACACCATTGTTAGGGGCTACTGTCTTGCAACTGTGAATGATTAGTGTGAGTAAAGGAAAACACAAAGACACCCTTTCCTACAGTGGTTGCTGTCAGTGAAGATACACTTACAAAGTGTGAAACTAACTTCAGTGAGCTTTTAAATAAAATCAAACACCAGACATGTATAATTTTGGCCATAATAGTACACGTCTGCTGTCTTTACTGAAAACTGTTGTTCACTGCTATGTATTTGCATCACACCTTGAAAGAAAAATGATAGGAAATGCAATACAGATTGAATGTCTGATAGTACAGCAGAGGTAAGGGAAAAATAACCAGAATACAAAGAGAAGACAGAGTTGCATTTTAACAAACATATTCATAAATAATTGTGTAATCACTCATTGTACTAAATGTGTTAACCACACATTTACAACCAAGTGAGAATGTCCAACTCTAATAACTGTTAATACAGGATATGAAATGTGAATTGCTTGTATATATATTATTTGACTGGCATTGCAAAGCTGTGTCTGAGGCAAAGAGAGATAACCCACTATAACTGTGTTGTGTAACTGCAGTAGTCTGATGGTTCAATTGTTTAACCTTTGTTTCCCTTTTTTATCTTTTTATTAATTTTGTTTTCTTTTTACCATGTGTGTGGCATGGTGAGTGGCATAGCACAGACATGGTTAGCTTTTTAAAAGTGTAAATTTAATTTCAGTCACCTTGTAGAGCGTAAACATGTATAGCAGCATTGTGTGGTGGTCAGCATCATGAATGGTAATGATTGCAGAAATTCCACCTGCCTGTTGACTGTCTCTGTGGCACAAGGTGTAAATATGTTGAGCTACAAAAGAGAAAACAAAGCTAAAGCGGTGTTTTGAGTCCCACAGTAGATATTTTTATTGAGGAGGTGTCATCATGTGTATTTACACAAGTAATATATGTTTGCTGTTGCATTTTACATTTGCACATTGCCTACCTATGCGCACACAAGGTTTACTATCTCAGGAAAAAAGTGGTGAATTTAGTTTGACTCGCCTTCCTTCATGCAAACAAGCTCAGCAATGATACATAGACGAGAGCAGTCTGGACAGTACTGAGTGTATAAAATACACCTCCTGCCTAGCTTTCCCTGTGGCACCAGGTGTAAATGCAGTGAGTACATGGTCAGAACATAAGTGAGCCAGAGTTCAAATCAAGCACACCACTTTTTAGTAATGGTGCCACACTGTATTTCTTCTCAGGTAATACTACATATTAATAACTATGTATAGCAGGTTGATTGACAGAAAGGTGTAATTACTGCTTTCATACACATACTCCTGTAGGTATCATATGTATTATGTGTGTAATTGGTTTAGCATGACAATTGTGACTATGTAATACAAATGCAGATGCATATCTCTGATGGATCCAATAATTTACTGATAATTGCCTACACCCCTACCATAACCCAACTATAACTGTAAAACAGAATGTATTGCGAGGTATGTATCATAACCCCAGGCTCTATTACTAAAGTCAACCAAGTCTATTCATCTCCTATATATTGTCAGACATTATTCCTGCATCACACTTGAGAATGCATAACCAAATACCTTTTTTATGTCGCACACATACAGGCTTAATTGAAATATAACAACAATCACTCTTTAAACTGTAAATCTCTAATGACCATGGTTGATAAACACATTTGTGGCAATGAGGAATAATCACCTATGTAGAAATGTATGCATTCTCCTTTACAGAAGGTTGAATTCCACACTGTAAAAATTATATATTCCCTATTCGAAGGAGGGATGAGCCTCCTTGAAATTGATTACATGTATTTGCAATCATGGGACTTCAAACATATCTGCTGACCTCACAAGACCAAAATGTAGTGAAAGTTTTGAAACATGAGAAGAATAAATCAAAGATGACTTATCTGCTTAATCTAGCAAAGCATATTGGTGTCAAGCAGGAATGGAAATCAAACCAGAAGTAGATAAAAATCAGGCAGCAACTGAATGTGCCAAAAAACAAAAGGGAAAATATAAGATGAAGGACCAGATGAGAAGGCAAGAAATGTGGAAAAAGCATAAATATAGTTATAAGTAAAGAAAACTTGTGGAAGAACCTCGTGTTGATCAGGAACAAATGCAGGAATGGTTAAGGAGAGGCAAATTCAAACCAAGAGATGAAAGGTTAATATTGGTGGCCCAAGATAGTGGGCTACGTACATGCTGGTTTACAAAGTCCATTGAACATGTGGGAGAAACAGACAAATGTAGGTTTTGTAAAACCGAATTGGAAGGTTGCACACCTTATTGCTGGCTGTGACATACTAATGGCAGAAAGACTGTATACTGAAAGGCATAATAATGTGGCAAGATTGTTGCACTGATGATTGTGTAAACATTATGGTATTGCAGTGTCTGAAAAACTCTGGAAATGTGCCACAAAACATCATAGAAAAATGATGATGCTTATATGACATGGGATCACCCATTACCAACAGTTCAAAGGTAGATGCTAGAAAACCAGATATAGTGGTCCAAGAAAAGAAGACAAGAGAGGAATTGATCAATATAATCGCCACACCCAGTGACGACAGTGTCTTGTGTACAGAGAGACACAAAGTCATAAAATATCAGGATCTGCAGGCAGAAATGAGAGCAATGTGGAAGAAAGAGACCCAGACAGTTTCAATAGTAGTAGGAGCAATGGGTCTTATAAAACACAATTTACAATCGTAGTTAGATTTGTTACCAATCCATGTAACTCCGTATGAATTGCAGAAGGAGTCATGACTGGGCACATTGCGGGTGCTGCAAACAGCACTTCTTGCTGACATCAAAGATTGAAACAATGCTAATTTCATGAACTTTAATCGTACTTTGACTTAGGAATGGAGTCCATTCCCATCATGGTATTAGAAACCCAAAAGACTTGGAGAAATTAAAAAAAATAAATAAAAAATACTTTTAACAGTGTGGCAGTCCCCACAAAATATGTACCAAGTCATCCCATTGATCTTTCCAAAGTCATGGCTTAAAAGCCAAGACATTCAGCATTTCAACATTAACCAGTGGATAAAAGTGTGACCAGGTATAGCAGCACACATGCCATAAATCAATGCCAAATGTCACATTAGCATTGCTGTTTCATAAACTCCCGTCCTGTTTGTTTGGCAATGTTTCTCTTTGCTTAACATTGTGCAAATGCAGTTGGCATGGTTGTAAAATGTGATGTCACAAATTGTTGAAAAATCATTGCATCTATTGTTGGGGGACCTTTGCAGACATGGCAGGAGATGGGAAGGATGATGCCAAATTCATGGCACAAGGATGGGGTGTGGAGGAGCCAGAAATACTTATTGCACTCCTCGTGAAGTGCTACAGCTGTAGACTGCTACAGAGGGACAATACTAGGTTTTAGTATAAGGCTGAGGCTTGGAACATCGTAGCCAAGACTGTCTCTAGTGCTACTGGCACACCATGCACTGGAGAGCAGTGTAGCCACCACTACAGTGACCTGAAGAGGTGCAAACAGGCACAGCTTGACCAGTGGTTGGATGAGTTTCGAACTGCTGACACCCCCCAGGTGTGTAACTATACAGATCAAGCAACTTGAAATGATACGAAATGCTATAGATAGCCAAGACTGGTACGCATAATGCTTTCATGCCCTTCTTCTCTCACTCTATTTTACAGCTGCAGAGGAAATCTCGGTGAACAGTGAGACACATGCTCTGAGGTTGGAGCGACTGAGAGAGGCAAGGCCATGCCTGCAGCACAACTATCCCTGATTGTACTGAATATATTGTGATTCCATATATCAGTATAATGTTCAGCATGCATATCTTAACTATAACAGCAAGCATGCATGTTTTCTTTTGTAGTACTTGGTAACTGTATTAGGTAAGTGTAATAGTGCATTCAGCTTTTGTCGATTCACTTCCCACAAATAATGTATAGATTCGCATTCAACAGTTTTTATTTTACATTTGAAATGCAGCAATATTAGCTTTAATGCAATGTTATTAAGTTAATCTGTAGCATCTTTAAAAGCAAATAGGGAATATGTGCATATTCCAAGGATTACTTGTAACAATTCAAAGTCATTTTGGGGATTTGAAACCTCTATAGCTACTATAATAAGAAAAGGATATTAATTGTAGTAAAGCATGTGTGTGACATTTCATGGTTCTAATATTCTATTTTCTTTTTTGTCTTGCTTCCTGGAATCACACCATTCTGATGTCATACCTTTCTGCCAACACACCAAATGCATTTCAGCACATGGAGGTGGGCCAACCACTGTGGCTTGGGCTGCCAGACCTCCACTGGCTGCCACACCAACACCCAGCATCTCTGAGACACAACCTGGCAGTACTGCCTCTACAGCCTCTGTGCTGCCTGGCCCATCTACATCAGGTAGTATTGCCCTGGTTGCTTGTGCAGTGGTACCCTCTGGAAGTACTGATAGAAGCATTGATTATGTCACTCACCAGGAACTACCAGGGATGGTGCGTAATCTAATAGAGACCAACCTTGTGGCTTTCATCAGCCATCTGGAGAGGTTGCTCATTAATTTAGAAAAGACTCTCCCAAGTCAAGCAGTTTTAGAGGGAACTGAGAAAGGGGACAGTGATGACAGTTCTGAGTGTGAGGACTAGATTCTCACTGTTCCCAAGCTTGATGGGCATTCGCTTCTGACATTCCCTATCTATCCCCAGTTATGGTGTCCATCAACCTTTTGGGACCAGCAACATTCCTGTTTCTCTCTTGTTTCTCCTGTTCGGCCACATTTGCTTCCAAACCTACCTTACCTAAGTGATCCTCATTTTCCTATTTCCCTTCCCAACATTCCTCTGTTTTTGAAATGCAAAAAAGTAAAAAATTGGGCACCTGTTCCACAAAAAACAAATATTCCATACATAGCTGTCCAC
The DNA here is from genome assembly GCF_019279795.1 of Protopterus annectens. Classification (NCBI taxonomy): domain Eukaryota; kingdom Metazoa; phylum Chordata; order Ceratodontiformes; family Protopteridae; genus Protopterus; species Protopterus annectens. The sequence continues at coordinate 566,800,387 of NC_056741.1, read as the reverse complement.
TTTGCATATGTCTTCTTGATACACTTGATTTGGTCCAATTGGCTATACTACATCATTACGTTATTCTCACCCATCTGTGTTGTGATGACAGTCCAAATTCACCAAATTTTGTGCACATGTGCACATTACTATGTTGAAGAAGTGGATATCTATGGTTCTTTCCTAATTCCCTCCTGCAGACTCCTTTATTGCTTCCTCTTTGTTCTTCCCTCTGCTTGCTCCCCTCATTTCACCACCTTCCTATCAACCTCATTTTCACATGTTTAATGTGATCAAAATGTAAGATCACATGGCCAGAAATGGCCTATAAAAAGCCTTCACTTTTTATCCCCTGCATTTGCATAGAGGCTGGCATCATACACCAGTGCCGAGCAGCAGTGAAGGGCTGTTCATGTCTTATGGCAAAACCTGGTGACTTTTTTGCCATCAGCCGCAGTAGTTTGGTTATCTTCACTCAAAGGTGCTTAAACATGCTGAGCTATAGGAATACAGAGTTAAAGCAGAGTAAAGTCACTACTTTAAAACAGTTACTCTGACTGTTCTGTACACTGCTGGATGTAACAAAGTGTAACTTTTTATGTTGAGTGTTGAAATAAATCACTTAGCTGTACCTTTTTTTGCCCATAACGTTAAGGGATTTTTTCCAGATGCATCTCCCATCATTTGTTAGTGTGATGTTATATGTCTATGATATGTTTTAATCACCCACATCTTAACATTTGCCACAGTTGTCAATTCTCATGGAGATCTATTGGATACTGGACAAAATAATTTGTATTGACATCCATCCCCACAACTGTGACATATTTATTCAACATTGTTCTGCTTGTCATAAGCCTGTTGTCCGTTTCGTAACCCTTCTTTACCCCTAGGTCAGTCACTTCATGTTGCAGAGCATGGCAGCTTAATGATAAGAACAAACCAAGAACATGTGTATGAATGTTACATTACACGAAATGTCGTTCTGTGTATGTCCATTCCCTCCTTGTATGTACTCCTTCGCTCATTCCCATCTTTACAGGTTGCTTGATGTACAGGTCATATTATGTTTTCTACTTACTGATATGACTCTGCTGATGGATAATACAAATGTGATGATGGATGAAATGTTCATCTAATAGGATATGGAAACTGTCTTTACTGTGAAGAAACATACAGCACATACTTTTCAGGATATCCAACCCTACACAAACAGCATATCTGCTGAGTCATACTAATCACTTCAAAAGATGTACCACATTGTGTCATTTGTAACAAGCTGTACACACAATTAACTTGTGATTTGCAGCAAGGCCTGCAAAACAGCCACTAATTGTACGAGTGGCTTGAGGTAGGCGTTATTGTTACAATTTGGGGAAGACACATTTTAATGTAGTCATTGATAGTCATATTTGCAGTCCTGATCACCTTTACGTAGCTAATGACATTGTAAAAAAAAATCAAATAATTTGGATTTGAACCCTTGCTCACCAGTACTCTGACAAGATGCTCACTGATCTTATAGCCTGTGCAACAGAGAAAGCCAGGCAGCAGGTGTATTTTCCACACTCAGAACTGTCCAGGGTGCTGACTGCCATGCATCACGTCTGTGCCTGTTTGCATGAAAGAAGGTGTACTAAATGAAAATTTTCAGTTTTTCTTAAGCAGAGTACCATGTTTGCACAGAGCTTAATGTCATGTAAACAAGGATGGTAAGGCCAACAGTTATTTATTGAATAAAACTTTGTCCCCAACATTTCAAATGCAGACTACAGCAAGCACATCATACTAGGTACCAACAATTTCTCCCATAACATATCTTACAAGCGTGACACATGAAATGTTAACAACAAACACATGTATTTTGCAGTTAACCTAAATCAGGTAAGTTACTGTATGTAAAAAAACACAAGCACTAAATGGTATATTGGTCAAACTAAAATAATGGTAAAAGCCCGTGTATTAGAGCACTTGGAAGATGTCAGAAATAAGAATTTGGATAGTCTGATTGCTGACCATGTTCATAGGGTACATGGGGGACATGATTGTTTTTTAGTGTGTTAGCTAAACCACATTTATTGGGTGGGGGGAATTTTACACAAAAATTGCTGGAGTTAGGAAGTAGATGCATATTAAATTATAGGACATCAATTCCTAGAGGTTTGAATGCAGATAGCTTAAATATTTAAATATGTAACTTTTGGTAGAATATTTTAAGTATTTATTTTTTACATATATACATATATCTTTGTCTGTTATTTATAGTATCAGCACTTTAGCCTTGTTGCAAGTTGTATGGACACTTTAAATAATTTGAATTATTAATTGTTTGTATGTATTGGAGATTGTATAAAAGGCTGCATGGTATGATGCAATTTATTCCTTTGAAGGCACTGAGCTGAGGTATCAGAATGCCAGTAAAGTTTTTTGCTGCAATAAGTGGCTCCATTTGCTTGTGTTTTTTATGTTTGGTTTCTGTTTTGTATGGTGAAGTTACTCTGTGTCCCTATGTGTGCACAGTTTAGCAGTAAGCACCAGTGGACATTGCTACTTCACAAGTCCAAGTTGAATTCCTGAAAATCAAACCGTGCATGTGCTAATACTTTCCCATCATTCATGCAAATCAGCTTCTCGGTGATGTGCTTCATGAAGAGATGTATAGCATGTCTGACTCTGGTTACCTGGGCTGTAATTTTCCAATACATGGAAATACATTCATAAACACAGGAGAAGGGCAGTGATGTGTGCTTGACTAAACACATACTTTCTGGTATTCATTTGTGCCCTGCAGCAATGCACTTACAGTGATATATCAGGACTTGGGCCATTGTCAAACAGATTCCAGAATTACAGAGCATAACTACATTGTTATATTTGTTATGGGTTTATAGTGACGCTTGGCATTGGTCATCCATGATCATATCACATTGATGTTGTCAGTAACTTGCATTAATGTGGACATATCTTCATCTGAATATGAAGATACCTAACTCCATCATTGCACTACTGCTGTTTCAAAAGTGTGTTTGTGTGTGTGTGTGTGTGTGTGTGTGTGTGTGTGTGTGTGTGTGTGTGTGTGTGTGTGTGTGTGTGTGTGTGTGTGTTTGTGACCTACACAACATCCTGAAAAGCTGGTACATGTCTTGTCTTACTTTTGCAATATGCATTTATAACAGCTTATTTCACCTAGGTTGCCAGGATGTATTTATATGTACTTTTGCAAATTGCACTCACACAGTCATATCATTAGACCTGGCTTGGCAAACATATCTCATAACAGTATATGTTACCTACGACACAATGATGATATCTTCCTCTATAAAGTGCACTCTAACACTGGTAAACTCAGACTTCTGCAGTGGCAAAAGTGTTAAGTACTGTGTTCTCTAGCTTGTGTATTTGACAGGTAAGGGCACTAATATCAGAGCAATCAACTTGTGTGCGTGCGTCTATGTATCAATGTGTGTGAAATCAGAAAAGCATAAGTTCAGGTCCTGCTGCCCTCAGTCAAATAGTATTTAGAAGATACTTTTGCACTGTTACATGACTCCACAGCAGTTTCATACAGCCCTCACAAAATCCTTGTCTCAACATACACTGATGATGCTATCCCCTATAAAGTGCACTCTGGCATTGTTAAAAACAGACTTGTGTGTGTGTGTGTGTGTGTGTGTGTGTGTGTGTGTGTGTGTGTGTGTGCGTGTGTGTGTTTGAGTCTGTCTTCCTTAAATTGTCAGTCTGGAAACAATTTTACACTGGATGTGAATTCACATCTCTGTCAGACATTCCTGCCAACATTTGCTTCTCTGCATGCACTCATGATGTCATCCTCTATAAAGTGTACTCTGACACTTTTAAAGACAAACTTGTGTGGTGGCGCTAAGCATTAAGTGCTGTCTTTTACAGCTTGTGTAATCAGCTTTATAATGTTTCTAATCTCACAGTAGTCAACTTGTCTGTGTGTGTTCATTCAACTACCTAGTCTCATAGCAGTTAAGTTGAGTTAGTGTGTTGTGTGGGTGTGCCTCTGCCTCTCTTCCCTCAACTGTCAGTCTGGAGACAATTTTACATCAGAATACGAGTCCACATTTATCTCAGACACTCTTGCCAACATACTCTTCTCTGCATGCATTGATGATGTCATCCTGTATAAAGTGCATTTTGACACTGTTAAAGACAGACTTATGCAGTGGAGCTAGTGTTAAGTACTGTGTTCTGTAGCCTGTGTGACTAGATAAGTAAGGGTCCTAATCTCACAGCAGTCAGCTTGTGTGTGTGTGTGTGTGTGTGTGTGTGTGTGTGTGTGTTCATTCAACTACCAGCCTGGAAACAGTGCCACACCAGGGTGCAAGTCCACGGTTATGTCAGACACTCCTACTCAGACATCATCTTCTCAGCATACACTGATGATGTCATACCCTATAAAGTGCATTCTGACACTGTTAAACTCAGACATTTGTGGTGGTGCCAGTCTTATATTGTAGGGAATACAGCTTCTCTACCTATACAGGTGTGGTGTTGAAATCTGACCTCAGTCAATCGATGTATGGCTGGTGATATATTACATTCATTGTATGATGTTTTGAATCTGTTCCTGTTTGAATCACACTCAGAAGTTCCTTTTACATAGCCCCATGAATTCAACCTCCCATTTTTCCCTCTGTCCACATGTCATTCTTTCTGTGGAACACTGAGGATGTCATTATCTCAAAGATGCTTGAAAACATCATGAAGCAGAGCCCCTCCATGACCATCTGCAAGCCATCTCCAGACCACTGGATATGTGATTGCTAGTTCTGTCATGGTGTGGGGCACATGTCACATATGGATAGAGGCAGTCTGTGTTAAATCAAACACATACACACGTACACACATGCCCCTACTATCTTCCATCACATAGATATTGCAATTTGGGTTTAAATTGTATAATAATGGCTAGAATTTTATTTGCTCTTAACCTTTAGCCTAGTAATATCCTGTGACCCTCCAAACATGGCATCTGTCAGTGTTGTTGTCATCCACATGTGCTATGATGACATGTGGATGTACTGTAGCCCTATAATAGTATATTCCAATATGTGATTTGAGCTACTGTACTGATGGCTACTGCTGCCATTTGTGTAGTAATATACCTCCTGTGGACTGTTGACATTGGATGATGCTATGTATATTGTTGCCTTACTAAGCATGTGTTCTTGTAGTGGAGTATATCAACATTCTACACAGTTGTCACTCAGCCATCACAGTGGCAGATGCAGTATGGCACAGGTGTGCATGTGTATGCCTAGCATACAGGAATGTTATTTGACATACAGCAGTCATACTGCTTACACGGGCATGTACACCTTAGTTTATCCACATGTAATGCTGTTTTACAGACAGACATATTACATGTTGAGATTCACTTACAACCTTGGCAAATTCATTGCTTGCACTATTGTGTTGCTGTTCACAAGGATTTTGCAGGTGTTCGCCAGCACCATTTTGTGACTGCCAGCATTTGTGCCATTAACTGTTTTGCATGAACCACATCCACCTAAGTTGTAATGTGTCCACATATGGTGTCAGGGCCCTCACTCACACATTTCCACTGTTAAACATATTGGCATATGATATACAACTGATGTAGTGATGTGAAATAGACAGAGTTGCACAACTGTGTTAACAGTTCCACTGTGTCACATGTGATTCAGAAACAAGGTTTTATTTGGAGGTGATGTCCAACCTGAAGTCCAGTTGTAGCATAGGTACAGCTGCAGTGTGACTGTACTGCATCACAGACATACCACTGCATCACATCAGTATTACCACTTGAAAGTTTGCATGAACACATGTGAATGTATTCTCTGATATATGTACAATATCACAGTGACAGCTCCTTGATCATTTACACCAGACATAGCACTGTTGTACTTTCTGTGCACATGGGAGTAGTTGATTCATTGCCATCAATCTCACATACTGCTGTATCACTCAGTATAACACACCGGTTCTTAATTCACACATCGATTGCAGATGGTTAAGACAATAGAGTGAATTCAACAAAGCCTACGTGGACCTTTTTTCCATGTAGGCATAGTGGCATGGAGCTTACATGGAAGTAAGCTGCCGTGCAATCCAGTAAACAGATCAGAGGGGCATGTACGAGCGTGCAAACACGGAAGTGTCTGTGACATGCAAATCACCTCATAGGCAGGTGAATTGCATGCAGATTAGGATGTTTGAGCGATCTGGCAAGCAGAATGGCAGTCCTGCAGTCGGTGTTCAAAGTGTATACGGAGAAATTCGATGTACATGACGTAAAAAAGAAAAAAGGAGCTGTAAAAGCACAGGTAGAAGTATAGAAATAGCATAGTAGACACAGATATGTTCAAAACTATATGGCTTGTGTGTCCAAACCCTAATTGAAAATAATTTAAAATTAAATTATTTTAATACCCATATTAAGTTTGCGTGCCGTGCAGCAGTGCACAAATATGCTGTTATGGAAAAAATTAAAAAGTGTAAACAGGAAGAAAAATACATTTGTGACAATAATGCATTATAAGATCTTGCATGGAGTACGTACAATGATAGACTGCTGTGGTTGCTAAGGAGGCAGGGCCGGGAATAGTGCAGTTTCCAGGTATTAAGTATGTGTCTGTATGCAAATGAGCATGGTTAACCAAATAGGAAAAATGGGTATCTGTGTCCATAGATCCCATCCCTGTAGGGCCATAACTGTGTTGGTGTACGTAGAAGAGATACTGGACAGAGAAAGGGGGTGTTTCCGCATCCATTTATACTCAGTGGAGTTCTGTGGTGCCCGTTTGCATGCTGTTGAGCTGAAACTGAGATAGGGGTGTGTGTCCAATGCTGCTAAGCACTGTTTACCCTCAAGGAGCATGTTTGAGTGGGTTTGAGTGTGTTTGTGCAACATGCCACTGTGCTGAGCATGTTGGTCCATGGGAGTGTGTCCTGAAGTGCTCAGCATTGTTTATATTTGCAGTGTGGGTTTGAGCACCGCACTGCAGTGCTTAGCAGGGGGAAAAAATTTGACTGGGATTGCCAATCATATATAACTCACTGATGATACTTGTACCACTTAAACTGGGCCATTAAAACAATTATTGATGTACTTGGCAGGTTGAATGCATCATAGGTAGCCAGTCACACAGACTGCACCTACAGCAGGGCACTTTAAAGGTTGCATACACCCTACAATCTGATTTCACCCTCATACTCTGCACCAGTGGAGTACAGATGTGGGAATTTTAACTAAAGTATCTCTGCTACATCTGTATGTGCTAGATGCTGAGGTCAGTGCTGATGCTGACAGTAGGCCTCGACTGAGAACGAGAAGAGTGTTCAGGCCCAGGGTAACCTTCCAGGAGCTACATGAGCTGGAGATCATAGATTGCTATAGGGTGGACAGGGACATACTACACGAACTCACCGAGCTCTGCCGCCCTCAACTCAGACCCAGAGCCAACAGAGGGGAACCCATCCCCGTAGAAACAAATGTATGTGTAGCTCTTAGGATACTAGTCACAGGTACTTTCTAAAGACCAACTGGGGACATGATGGGGGTCTCACAGGCATCAGCATCCAGGGTACACCACCAGTTCCTGGATGCCATGCTAATACGCCGGTGAGCACATTTATTTTCCCCGCACCCCTGAGGAGAGGGCTAGCAGTATGAGACTCTTCTACCATGTAGCACACTACCTTGAGGCACTGGGTGCAATAGACTGCACTCATGTGTACATAAAAGCGCTGCCAGGTGAGGAGGGTAGAGTCTATGTGAACAGTAAGAGGTATCACTCCATCAACTGCCAGATAATGTGCAATGCCCAGGGCATTATCATGAATGCGTGTGCTGGCAGCCCTGGAAGTTATCACAACTCCCATATCTGGCATGCATCACAGCTGTACCAGATGTTTGTTGGGGGAACAGCCCATATGGCCATCTACTGGGGGATGCTAGCTATGCACTGGAACCATGGATGATGACACCCATCAGAAATGCACACACACCCACTGAAGAATGCCATAATGAGGCACACGCACAAACTAGGAACATCATAGAGCATGTGTTTGGGCTGCTCAACTCATGCTTCTGGTGCCTTGATATATCTGGTGGAGCCCTGCAATACTCTCCAGCCACATGTGCACAGTGTGTGCCATGCTACACAATATGATCCTCCGGAAACAGCTGTGGCAGTATCAGCAAAGGGAAGGGATACACAGCCCCCCCACCACTGCCTGTGTCTCCACACCACATCCACAGGGGAACTCAGAGGAGGAATCCCATGAGGTGCTCTCTGTAAGCAGATGTAGACATGCCCTGGCCTTGGCCAAGAGATGATGCATAGCACACACACTGACAACCTAGGGCCCTAGGGACTGACACCTCACTCCAACTCACATCAGACAGAGTCAGCCCTGAAACACAGGTCTTTCAACTGCTGCATTTGCAAGGTAAGTCACTCTCCTATAAAATATATGTACGGGGTACTAGACTATGGTGCATATGTATGGACCTGCTGGATGTATGCAAGGGAATAGACTAGGCTACTGGGCAACTTGCACAGATCTAAAAGCCACTTGGGGCAACAGGTACTCTGTCCAGTACTGAGTGCCCCATAATATTCATTAGGCCACATGGCTGGATACCCCACTGCATTGTGCAAGGGAAATGGCAAACAGTGGGGTCATAGGACAGACGCATGACTGTCAGTCCCAGAGACGTCTACCCCCAGCACGTCTGTATTCCCATACAAATGCAGTAACAGAGTGTGTTTGCGAGGATATATCAGCAGACCACACATTTCCAGGGCTGTGACATACAACCTAGCCACATATTTTACCCACAAAATGCAGGGGTCAGTGCATGTGCCTATGGAGTTGATAGTGGGAGGAATTACACTTCTCTCCCTGGAAGTTGGTGTGACTTACTGGGCTAACGATATTAGCCTGGGTGATGGTGTTGATGGTTCAAAGTTGACAGCATCTACAATTTTTAAATGTGAACTACTTGTACGGTAGGAGTCCAACAGACTGTCATAACGCCGCAATCTGTTGCAAGACAGCTGGACAAAGCCAGAGAAAAAGGGGGGACAGAGGTCCAAACATACAGACAGACATTATACATGTTCTGAGTAACTTAGCTAGTATAACAGCAGGTTGCAACAGGTCAGATTAGCTACAGGAAGTAAAGGCCATCACATAAATAACTCATTAGTTACAACACTTCAGTGCCTGCATGTTACTGTATAGTACCGGAAAACCACAACTCTATGAGGAACAGAGCACACATATGGGGCAATAGGCTGGACATTCTGCAAACACATGTACAAGGAGAGGTATGCAAGCTGCCACCCTATATGTGGTGTGGTGTTACAGCATGCACCCCAGTCACATCAAACCTCTCAACCTCTTACAGCAACAAATCTGTCCAAAGCCATTAATACCAGCAGGACAAAGGGCCAAAAATAGAGGCAAGTGATAAATATTTCACTTCAAATGTATAGAATTGATAGAATAAAAGGTCTTGCATTACCATGAATCCCCTGCAGTGTCTGCATTCTGAATTTCAAATGTCTGTCATTATTTCCTAATGTCAATCTTTAATGATTTGCCACTAATGTGCCAGAAAACTACAGTGTTATGTAACAAGGACCAAAGATGTGAGCCAAATAGCTGGACATTCTGTGCACATCCCTACAGTTGATAGGTATGAGTCACATATTACATTCAGCAAACAGCCGGGGAATGCCTTGAACAAAATATCAGGGAGGTGCTGGACTGTGGAAACAGCTACAGCAGGCAATGATCTGCAGCACACAAAATCCCGGACTGGAATACAGGTAGGTCTGGCCTGGAGTCATGTTGTAAGTACTGACAATCACACCGGGCATGCTCTTACACTTAAAATTGAATCTGACACCACAAAGCACAATTCAATTTCCACTGTAAAGCAACGTTGAAGACTGAAACAAAGTATCATCCACGATTGTAAATAATATTAATTTATTGAAACAATGTTACTAATCCACGACTAAGCGCTTTTGCCAGCAATCTGGCTTCATCAGAGTCGTTCATTTCTCAATTAACTGCTCTTTATATCATATGCACTCAAATCCCATTGGAACAATTCCTAAAACACACCCACCTATACAAATAGCCCACATGATTCATAAATTTTAAAATATATAACAATGTTAATACATAAAACTATTCAAAAAACTATTCAAAAATGTTAACAATGAACTAATGTCAATTTTATATCTTATTAATGATAATTTCCTATTCATAAAAACCAATAGATTAATGTATCTAATGTTTACTTATAGTAACTCGTTCTATTCTAATAATCTCATCCCTATATGCACATAAACGTAAACATTTCATAAAACATTAATATTTTTATATATATCAGCATAATATCATTTCAAAACTTCCTAAAAAACTTTTAAAACCTTTTTACAATACATGTTGAATCAACGCAAATAAATCATGTCCCAAATGTGAGATATGTAAACTGATCAAATAAGTTGAGACCTCAATTTTAACATGTGTTTTAATCGAAATATAGTCATTCAAACCCAGGGGTCTACAGGCATCCAATCTAAATTGCCATTCTGTTTCTAATGCCCCCACTTTGTTGACTATATCACCCCCTTCATCACAATCTAACACACGTCCTATCACAAAAAATGTAAATTTATTAAAATTCGTACATTTTGTACTGTGCAAATAAAGTGCATTGTGCTTGTCCTTCTTTTTAATGGATCTAATATGTTCTGCGATCCTATCCTGCAACCTTCTTATGGTCTTACCCACATAATATGCCTCACAGGAGGAACATGACGCCAAATAAACTAAATTCTTTGTACAACAATTACATTGTCCTGGGCAGGGGATGGTGTACTTATAACCATACACACACACATAGGTACTCTCATTAATGTATCTACACCATCTACAAAAGCCACATCTTTTCATGATAGACTTAAACTTGCTCTTACTCTTTCTTTCCAAGATGCCTTTTAAATTTTCTCCCCTACTGTGTACAAAAACTGGTTCTACACCCAGAATTTTCTTAATCTCATCACTTAACGCAAAATTCCATATACCTTTTATAATATTAATCAATTCAGGTGATTTAGGGTTGTATTTTACAATCATCTTTGTGTCTGATCCCTTTATTAAACCATCAAAATGTTGTTATTTCATTTGTCCTAACCCAGTACATAGAACTGGTGCATATCTCCCACTCCTTTCCCTCAAAACATCCCTTCTAACACTTAGTAGGAGCTTAAGTGGGTACCCACGATCTAAAAACATGCCTATTAGTTTAAAAAGCTCCATTCTAAATTGTGTGTCGTTACTAACCAATCTCGAAGTTCTCACCATTTGCCCTTTAACAACTCCTTTGCGATGGTGAAATGGGTGGCAACTAGTAAAATGCAGTAATGAGTTTGAATAATTCTCTTTTCTAAAAATATTACTTTCAAAACCTCTTAATGTTTTACTAATAGTCAAATCCAAAAAATTAATTCTTTCTTTATTCCATTGAAATGTAAACTTCAAAAATTCTGTCGTAGTACCCAGAAATTCCACAAACTCAACCGCAGATTGCTCGTCACCTTTCCATAGAATTAAGATGTCGTCCAAAAATCTATTATACATTAATATGTTTCTCATGTATCTGTCAGATGAAAAGATGTGCGTTTTCTCCCATGTAAGTAAAACAGCATTAGCAAACACTGGCGCACATCTTGCACCCATCGCAACTCCTGACATTTGTTGGAATAAATCTCCTTCAAAAATAATAAAATTATTTTTGAGTACTAATTCCATCAGTTCACGCATAAAGTTAGCTTTTGTTCCTTTCATCAATCCGTCCTTAGTAATCGCTTCAAAAAACATCTCTAAACCTAAACTGTGCGGAATGACCGAGAATAAGTTCACAACATCTATAGTGAGAAACCCCAAATCAGTATTTCCTATCTCCAAATTTTTCAGCCTATCAAGACAATGCCATGAATCTCTAGTAATATGTAATGCTGAATTAACAATAGGCTTAACTGACACATCAATAAAAGAAGCTAAAGTTTCTGTTTTCGACCCCTTCGCTGATACAATGGGTCTAAACTGTAACCTATCAGCCCCTTTATGTACCTTTGGGATACCAGAGTAGGTATTCTTGGAAATTTAAAGTGCAAATAATCATACTCCACTTCGTTGATGTTACCTTGAAACAATGCATCATGCAAAAATACATCAATTTTGTAATATGCCCTATTGATCTCACTTCTAGATACCGTATCATTAATAAGATATAAAATTGACATTAGTTCATTGTTAACATTTTTGAATAGTTTTTTGAATAGTTTTATGTATTAACATTGTCATATATTTTTAAATTTATGAATCATGTGGGCTATTTGTATAGGTGGGTGTGTTTTAGGAATTGTTCCAATGGGATTTGAGTGCATATGATATAAAGAGCAGTTAATTGAAAATGAACGACTCTGATGAAGCCAGATTGCTGGCGAAAGCGCTTAGTCGTGGATTAGTAACATTGTTTCAATAAATTAATATTATTTACAATCGTGGATGATACTTTGTTTCAGTCTTCAACGTTGCTTTACAGTGGAAATTGAGCTGTGCTTTGTGGTGTCAGATTCAATTTTACGTTATTTCAGCCCCTGTGGGTGTTCCTTTTGTGTTTGACTGTACAGTACTACTGGTGCGGTTCTGTTCCGCTCGAGTGACATTGAACTATGGATGTAATATTAAAAGAACTGGCAGATGTGGTAGACAAGCTACTTAAAGTTTATACTATGAACAATCCTGCTAGTAATGTGGAAGATGGTGAAGTTGGGCAGGTGAGCCCTACGGATTCACAAATTCGGCTTTTCACGTTGCATTCACCAGTGGACTCTATTCCACCAGGTCAAGGCACTAGGAGTAACTCATATGCCAATGTGGCTGGTTTGCAACAGCGGAACATCAATGAGACGAGCAGGAGCGGAGACCAGAATAGGAGGGTGCACGAGGAGAGGTTTGACATCACTTCCTGGTTCCAGGCTCCGTTGTTTGGAGAAGCGGTTAGCGTTGACGAGAGAAGAACTTCGCGTCCACGCTTGAGTGAGCAGATTTCCCAGTATGAAAAGTTATGCACCAAGTTTCGTGCGGTGCAGTTAGACAGTTTATTTTTAAAAAAATCAAAAGAGATTAATCAAGTACCTATGGGTCTGCGTGTGTGGAAGAGACCCATGGGTGTAGACGAAGGCTCTGTTGCCTTTCAGGAGCTGATTACTCTTTTCAACAAAACGGGGCTTGATATGATAGATATCATTATACGTAATAATGATATCAAACTGGCAGATTTACAGAAACAGATTAGTCAACTGCACGTAAGTATAACCACAGACTTGTTATACGAACAACACCAGGTTAATTTTGAAAGGGCTATGAGGAATATTGAGACATTTGTAGCAAAGAATATGGCCAAAAAGAAAAAGAAATTGGAGAGAGACACCTCAGATTATAAAAATAAAAGTGCGTATCCGCCTGGTGTTAGAACACGTGTACAATACTGACATTGAAAATGTTAACAATGATACTGAAAATTTGAATTATAATGAGGATGTTGGGGGTAATGAAAGTTTTTTAGAAATGGAGAATGGCCCTCAGAGATCAGAGAGGCTTCGCAACAGGGGTATGACTGTGAGGGATATGCAACAAGGTTACAACAGGGGTGGGAGAATGAACAGAAGAGGGAGATATTAATTGACATTCTGGACAATGTTGATGTAACTGTTGAGACTTCAATTGACAATGCTACACAAGAATCCACACAGATGGAAATGTGTGTGTTTGGGGGTCAATGTAATATACATGGCAATGATTTAGATGGTGATATTATTTTAGATATGTTCACAAGGAATGATGATGTCATGTATTTAGTTGATGATGTTAATGTTGAGATGCAAGATGTGGCCGTGGATGCAAATGCAGTTGATAGGATTTGTCCACAGCATGGTAACAAGGAAATGGTCATTATCCAAGGCCTTAAACATCAATTGCTGAAGAAAAATGGTTATTGTATTTATAACTACACTGAATTGGTTGTGGGGGAAACACATTTTGAGCTTTTTAGCAAAGGTGTGAGTTTTGTACCGCTTTTCAGATTGGATGTAGCCTGTGTTTTATTAGATTTTAAATTGTTTACAAGGCAAATGCATTTAAAAATGTATTTTGCAGCTAATGGAAGAGGTTTAACCAGTGAAAAAACTGAGGTTTGTAACAAAACAAATGTGCTTAAAAGAAAAAGTACATTTGTACCACCTTTTAATTCTGAGATATTGGGTTTTGAAAAGCTTGTTGAGGTACAGATACGTAAATGTCTAGAGAGTTTTTGTTTGTTTAAGGACAACCTATCTATACATGAGAGAGAATTGTTGGACTCCCTCAAGAAGTCTGGACATTATAGGTTTATGAAGCCAGACAAGGGGGGAGGAATGGTTGTGATGTCAACTATTGATTACATTTCTGAAATTTCTGCTATTTTGAACAGTGATGACACTTATGCTACGGTATCTAGAAGTGAGATCAATAGGGCATATTACAAAATTGATGTATTTTTGCATGATGCATTGTTTCAAGGTAACATCAACGAAGTGGAGTATGATTATTTGCACGTTAAATTTCCAAGAATACCTACTCTGTTTGGTATCCCAAAGGTACATAAAGGGGCTGATAGGTTACAGTTTAGACCCATTGTATCAGCGAAGGGGTCGAAAACAGAAACTTTAGCTTCTTTTATTGATGTGTCAGTTAAGCCTATTGTTAATTCAGCATTACATATTATTAGAGATTCATGGCATTGTCTTGATAGGCTGAAAAATTTGGAGATAGGAAATACTGATTTTGGGTTTCTCACTATAGATGTTGTGAACTTATTCTCGGTCATTCCGCACAGTTTAGGTTTAGAGATGTTTTTTGAAGCGATTACTAAGGACGGATTGATGGAAGGAACAAAAGCTAACTTTATGCGTGAACTGATGGAATTAGTACTCAAAAATAATTTTATTATTTTTGAAGGAGATTTATTCCAACAAATGTCAGGAGTTGCGATGGGTGCAAGATGTGTGCCAGTGTTTGCTAATGCTGTTTTACTTACATGGGAGAAAACGCACATCTTTTCATCTGACAGATACATGAGAAACATATTAATGTATAATAGATTTTTGGACGACATCTTAATTCTATGGAAAGGTGACGAGCAATCTGCGGTTGAGTTTGTGGAATTTCTGGGTACTACGACAGAATTTTTGAAGTTTACATTTCAATGGAATAAAGAAAGAATTAATTTTTTGGATTTGACTATTAGTAAAACATTAAGTAGTTTTGAAAGTAATATTTTTAGAAAAGAGAATTATTCAAACTCATTACTGCATTTTACTAGTTGCCACCCATTTCACCATCGCAAAGGAGTTGTTAAAGGGCAAATGGTGAGAACTTCGAGATTGGTTAGTAATGACACACAATTTAGAATGGGGCTTTTTAAACTAATAGGCATGTTTTTAGATCGTGGGTACCCACTTAAGCTCCTACTAAGTGTTAGAAGGGATGTTTTGAGGGAAAGGAGTGGGAGATATGCACCAGTTCTATGTACTGGGTTAGGACAAATGAAAGAACAACATTTTGATGGTTTAATAAAGGGATCAGACACAAAGATGATTGTAAAATACAACCCTAAATCACCTGAATTGATTAATATTATAAAAGGTATATGGAATTTTGCGTTAAGTGATGAGATTAAGAAAATTCTGGGTGTAGAACCAGTTTTTGTACACACTAGGGGAGAAAATTTAAAAGGCATCTTGGAAAGAAAGAGTAAGAGCAAGTTTAAGTCTATCATGAAAAGATGTGGCTTTTGTAGATGGTGTAGATACATTAATGAGAGTACCTATGTGTGTGTGTATGGTTATAAGTACACCATCCCCTGCCCAGGACAATGTAATTGTTGTACAAAGAATTTAGTTTATTTGGCGTCATGTTCCTCCTGTGAGGCATATTATGTGGGTAAGACCATAAGAAGGTTGCAGGATAGGATCGCAGAACATATTAGATCCATTAAAAAGAAGGACAAGCACAATGCACTTTATTTGCACAGTACAAAATGTACGAATTTTAATAAATTTACATTTTTTGTGATAGGACGTGTGTTAGATTGTGATGAAGGGGGTGATATAGTCAACAAAGTGGGGGCATTAGAAACAGAATGGCAATTTAGATTGGATGCCTGTAGACCCCCGGGTTTGAATGACTATATTTCGATTAAACCCATGTTAAAATTGAGGTCTCAACTTATTTGATCAGTTTACATATCTCACATTTGGGACATGATTTATTTGCGTTGATTCAACATGTATTGTAAAAAGGTTTTAAAAGTTTTTTAGGAAGTTTTGAAATGATATTATGCTGATATGTATAAAAATATTAATGTTTTATGAAATGTTTACGTTTATGTGCATATAGGGATGAGATTATTAGAATAGAACAAGTTACTATAAGTAAACATTAGATACATTAATCTATTGGTTTTTATGAATAGGAAATTATCATTGATAAGATATAAAATTGACATCAGTTCATTGTTAACATTTTTGAATAGTTTTTTGAATAGTTTTATGTATTAACATTGTTATATATTTTTAAATTTATGAATCATGTGGCCTGTTTGTATAGGTGGGTGTGTTTTAGGAATTGTTCCAATGGGATTTGAGTGAATATGATATAAAGAGCAGTTAATTGAGAAATGAACGACTCTGATGAAGCCAGATTGCTGGCGAAAGCGCTTAGTCGTGGATTAGTAACATTGTTTCAATAAATTAATATTATTTACAATTGTGGATGATACTTTGTTTCAGTCTTCAACGTTGCTTTACAGTGGAAATTGAACTGTGCTTTGTGGTGTCAGATTCAATTTTACGTTATTTCAGCCCCTGTGGGTGTTCCTTTTGTGTATGCTCTTACACTTAGCTAAATTGAGCCCATGTATGTAGCCTCTTCTGCCCAAAGAACTGCTATGTGGAAATATATAAACTCCCCACACATATCTACATAACACATTTACATAACGTACACACACAGCAAGAGTTAAGATGACATCCCTGTTGTAGGGATTGGGAGGGTGGCCTAATGGTTAAGGTGTTTGCCGTACAAACACAAGGTGCAGGGTTTGAGTCTCACAAGGAATAAATGGCTAGGCATAAAATGGCTCGCAAGAGCAGTTAGCTTAGTACTTATCTATGAACCTATACACATGTAACGGTTTACTATAAAAATATCGAGTATGTAGTATTTGAGATTTAAATGTGCAAAGTACAAAATAGTGACATACCTTAGTCAGCTGTTTACAACTGTGAAACACAAAGAGCGACTGGAACACGGCATTTGGGAATATATCCTCGACATTATAATCATCGCTGTAATTGCAGCTGTGAATGGGCATGAGGTAATGATGTCGCATTAACCATTTCCGTTATATGTACAAGTTGTAGTGTGTGTAAGGTAGATTGTATACATGAAAGATCGCTCAAATTTGGTAAGACATTTGAAACAGCTGTAAGTAAATTATAGAACTGTATACTGTCATTGCAATGTAATGTATGTATAGGAGATAAATGACATTCATGTTGAGTGCTTTAAAGCAGCAAGTTCTGGCAAGTCATAATAAGTCCATTCCGGAGATCTGGTTAGTGCATTGCACTCTCCAAAAATGTTTGAAGGACATAAACGTAAAACCAACAAAAACTGTAAATAATACACTATGATAGTATAGAGGTGTAGTGTAGCTGCCGTTCACTGTTAATGTGTTTTACAGGTGAAAGTAATAAGCATGTCCCAAGGTGACAGTTTTTCAGTATCCAGGCACAATTGGTGAAATATATACTACAGTAATATCCCGGAAAGAACGTAAAATGTTGTGTATTGATGGCTACCATTACTATCTTGAGAAATGTTGTGACTCAAGAAGGTACTGATGTTGTATTAAAAAGAATAGTGATAGATGTAAGGGAGACTGCGTGGTGGTGCTGCGGTAGCGTTGTCGCCTCACAGTAAGACGTCCTGTTCGATTCTCAGCTAGAGCGTCTTCTGTGTGGAGACATGCGTGAATGGGCGTACCTTCGTTGAAGGTTGTGCGTCAGGGCCGACAACTCGGCACGTAAAAATCTACTGCCAATCATTAGCGGACCGGAGTTCCGCTGTGGCGACCCCTAACCGGGAAAAGCCGAAAGACACAACAAGTGATAGATGTAAGGGACGCTGTGTAACTGAGGAAGCAGTGGATGTTGAAAGACTGGAAAAGAATACATCACATTATCATGGTCCAGATGTTTTTAAATATGAGGAGAAGAAAGTTTGTGAGGCTATTAAGAGCCATGCAGAACAAACAAAATAGTGAAGTATTAGCAGGCACTTCAACTGATGTGGTCAATACATTACTAAACACTGATGCTTTGAAGCAAACTATACATCGAATAAGAAGGAAGAATAGGATTGCAAATATGTGTAAACTTGAATCATTAACACAGTTAACATCTGTACTGCTTCCTATAAAGAATGGTAACTTTGTTGTATATCATACCCATGTTAATAGTAGCACAAATACTGTAATCCTAACCACGGAAGGTAATCTACGTATGTTATGTCAATCAGAATTTCTATTAGTGGATGGCACATTTCCTGTTAGTATAAGAGAGTACAGAATGGTGTATTCTATACATTGTAGCCTAACTGGTGTGTCTGATGGCAAGGTGATTTCAGTAGAGTATGGGATATTGCCATCTAAGACTGAAGACTGCTATCATTCAGTTATGCTCCCAGTTTGAGTTAGTGTTAAAACCCCAGATGTTGCTAAGCAACTTCGAAAAAGGCGCTGTGAATTGTATTACACGTAATTTACCAGAAAGTACTCCAAAGGAATATTGGTTTCATCTTTGCCAAATGATATGGGGGCAAATTCAAAAGCTAAATTTAGCGTCGCTGTTTGGTAGTGATACCCATTTTGCATTACTGTGTAAGCAGATACCTGCTTTAGCTTTTGTTTCACCAGACTCAGTATTGTTAACATTGGAGGAAAATGACAGTGGTATGCCTGAGTCCGGTAAACCTTTATGTGTGTTTTTCTTTAAATAATTATGTCATTGACATGCCAATACATTATAGGATTAGACATTACACTTATGAAAGGTTACCACCATTATTTGAGGTTACATTTTGGAATCAGTTGGATACCTGTCTGTGTGGGTACCCTCACAGTCAAAATACTGTAGAAGGATGGCATCATAGATTAAGAAGTCTGCTGGGTCAGAAATAGTTATTTATAATGGATGTCCTCCTTGCCATACAACTCAAGCAGAACCAAATAGAGGATCTTAAAAGTAGGTTATTATGCAGTGTTCCTTCTTCACCTAAGAGGCGTAGATTGCAAGACAAGGAATCTAATTTTGGACGTCTGTTACAATGCAGAGAAGAATTTAAATCCAGGGGACTTGCTCAACTACTTGCAATGCATTGCTCTTTCTAAAGAAGTAATTTTGAGTGTACGTATGTATCAGTTTAAGTTAACATGCATTTGCTTCCTGATATTACAACAGTGCACATCTTCAAAAGTATGATACACTACTGGAGGAAAGGTGTATACGTTTCTATAGCAACCAGTTATTTCCTCTTTTCTGCAGTAAATGCGGTATGGAACATTAATGTGACATTACTGCAATGGAAAACCTTCAGAAAACATATACTTATATACAGTGGATATAAAAAGTTTACACACCCTGTTAAAATGCCAGGTTTTTGTGATATAAAAAAATGAGACCACAATAAATCATTTCAAAACTTTTCCCACATTTAATGTGACCTGTAACCTGTACAATTCAATTGCAAAACAAACAAATCTGTTGGGGAAAAAATATAAAAAATAAAAAAACTTACAATAAGCTGGTTGCATAAGTGTGCACACCCTTAAACTAATACTTTGTTGAAGCACCTTTTCATTTAATTACAGCATTCAGTCTTCTTGGGTAGGAGTCTGTCAGCATGGCACACCTTGACATGGCAGTATTTGCCCGCTCTTCCTTGTAAAAGTGCTCCAAATCTGTCAGATTGCGAGGGCATCTCTTGTGCACAGCCCTCTTCAGGTCACCCACAGATTTTCTATTGGATTTAGGTCTGGGCTCTGGCTAGGCCATTCCAAAACTTTAATTTTCTTCTGATGAAGCCATTCTTTTGTTGATTTGGATGTATGCCTGGGGTAATTGTTGTGTTGAAAGGTGAAATTCCTCTTCATTTTCAGCTTTCTAGCAGATGCCTGAAGTTTTGGGGCCAAAAGTGACTAGTATTTGGAACTGTTCATAATTCCTTCCACCTTGACTAAAGCCCCAGTTCCAGCTGAAGAAAAGCAACCCCAAAGCATGATACTGCCACCACCATGCTTTACCATAGGGATGGTCTTCTTCTGATGATATGAAATGCTGTTTTTGTGCCAAACGTACCATTTGGAATTGTGGCCAAAAAGTTCAACCTTGGTCTCATCAGACCATAACACATTTTCCCATATGCTTTTGGGAGACTTGATGTATTGTTTTGCAAATTTTAGCCCTGCCTGGATGTTTTTCTGTTTAAGAAAAGGCTTCCATCTTGCAATCCTATCCCATAGCCCAGACATATGGAGAATACAGGAGATTGTCATCACATGTAGTACACAACCACTAACTTGCCAGAAATTCCTGCAGCTCCTTCAGTGTTGCTGTAGGTCTCTTGGCAGCCTCCCTGACCAGTTTTTATCTTGTCTTTTCATTAATTTTGGAGGGATGTCCAGTTCTTTGCAACATCACTGTTGTCTCATATTTTCTCCAGTTTTTGATGATTTTCTTCACTGTATTCCATGGTATATCCAATGCTGTGGAAATTTTTTTGTACCCTTCTCCTGACCGATATGTTTCAACAATGAGATCTCTTTGATGCTTTGTAAGCTGTCTGCAAACTGTGGCTTTTGCTGTAGCAGGTAACTGAGTAAATGTCAGGAAAATCCTACTACGACAGCTGAACTTTAATTGATGGCAGGTGTGTACCCAAGAAGACTGGATGCTGTAATTAAACCAAAAAGTGCTTCAACAGAGTATTAGTTTAAGGGAGTGCTCACTTATGCAAGCAGTGTATTTTACATTTTTTATTTTTTATATTTTTTCCCCTAACAGATGTTTGTTTTTCAATTGAATTGTAAAGGTTATAGGTCACATTAAAGGTGGGAAAAGTTTTGAAATTATTTATTGTGGTCTCATTTTCTATATCACAAAAAAACTCGCATTTTAACAGGGGTGTATAGACTTTTTTATATCCACTGTAGCAGAGGTTCTAAATGTATTTGTTATCATGTATTCGCACATTTTATGGTTATGGTGTCACTAGCACTGATGGAATGAACTAGAAAAAATTCAACTGCTTCGCACTCCATGCGCACCGCAGTTAGTTTCGACATTTTCACCTCATTAATATGCACACCGTCGACATTTCTAACCTTGGAAATGATAGGTTTACTTTGTGAACCTTGATATTTTAATAGTAAATCTATATGTCTGTGTGGGGATGTATGAATGTCCCCACTGACATGCAGACTGCTGGGATTATGTGCAGCTACATATTACAACAGTTGTCTAATGGTAACACACCAAGGCTGCAACAGGACATAATACACACACACACACAGAACCCTGTGCCTGTAGAATGTCAGCCTGTA
Organism: Protopterus annectens; assembly: GCF_019279795.1. NCBI lineage: Eukaryota > Metazoa > Chordata > Ceratodontiformes > Protopteridae > Protopterus > Protopterus annectens. The sequence goes on along the minus strand of NC_056741.1, from coordinate 566,778,606 downwards.
GACAGATAACAGTGAGCAGGTGGTATACTGTGCAATGGTTGTAACACAGACCTTGGAGATGCCATATTATTCATGGCCAGTTGTTCACTTACCAAACTGCAACCAGCCAGACATGGCCATACTGGGAACTGTGCACACAAGCAAGGACATTAAAAAGTATCCCACTGCTATGACACTAGAGATAATAGCAGCAGCACCCTGGAGCACTCTGCAGGCCACACGTGCTGTGTAATGGAAGGCCACTTTGTGTAGGCCACAAGTACTGTGGGTGCATCCACAAATACAACAGACATAACCTGTGGTGCATGGAAATAAGTAATGTGAGCTACAGTGTGTACAGCTAGACAGGTAGGGGTTCTAATCTCACAACAGCCAACTCTGTGTGTGGGGGTGTGTATATAGCTATATCCCCTGCAGTAGTAAAGACATGCCCATCTGGCCTATGTCTGTGGAATGGTTACTCATTTTATGGCCCTGTGACTAGCTGATTCCTCAACAGTGGCCTCCTTTACAAAGCCTGCTGATGTCATCCACTTTAACAGCACTGGCTGACAGTCTACTGTCAAGGAATCTCTGTGGTGCATGTGATAAGTACGGCAAGCTGTAGTGTGTACTGCTAGATAGTTAGGGGTTTGAATTTCATAACTACCAACTGTGTGTGTGTGTGTGTGTGTGTGTGTGTGTGTGTGTGTGTGTGTGTGTGTGTGTGTGTGTGTGTGTGTGTATAAATATCACCCCTTGCAGCAGTACAGATAGGCCTATCTCTGAGCAGTGGTTATACATTTTAAGGCCCTGTGAATACTGAATGGCCTCCACATTGGTCTCTTTTCAAAGTCTGTTGATGACATCCACCTTAACATCACTGGCTGACAGTCTACTCTCAAGGAATCTCTGTGGTACATGTGATAAGTACTGCAAGCTGTAGTGTGTGTTACTAGATAGGTAGGGGTTATGTATTTATTTATTTCCAGTTTGATAACTGGGGAGGTCCACTGGGCTCAAAGGGCCCGTTTTCAGTGGAGGCCCGGGGAGAAAAGCTCCATATTAAAAACAATTGCACAAATTAAACAATTAAAACAAGCAAGCATAGAATTATACATTTGTACAAGTTGCATAGAATAATGCAAAAAAAAACACTTACATATGAAATACATAAAATAATAATTAAATGAGAAGTAGTGGAATGAGGAGGTGCAAAGAATAAAAAAGACAGGTAGAGGAAAAGAAGAAGAACTAGAGGAAGATTAATTTTACATTCAAGGTCAAATTGCCATTTGCATGTAGAGCCATTTACAGAGAGTAGGGATGGGAACCTATATACAGTATTTGTATAGAGTGTATACAGGGGAGAAATTCATTATATGATAGAAGCTGAGGGTGGGGAGCTGTGGAAACAGCAGGATGTAGAGGTGCTTGAAGGAGATCGTGTTTAGCTGACATTAGTGGAATTTAGGTAGGAAGAATGCACTTACATTTCCAGTTTTGGGAGAGGTGGGAATGGAGTAGGGATTTGAAGTGTTCAGAGTTTGTAGCGATTCTTAGCAGGGGAGGTAGAAAGTTCCATTTTTTTGCTATCGAATAAGATAGGAGAAACTGGCCAGGGGGTCGTTTAGGTTTGTGTACTGAAAGTAGATTTTGATGGGCTGATCTTAGGGGTCTGAGCCGTGTGTAGAAAGGCAAGATATTAGTTAGAGCAGGGCATGCAGTGGGTTTAAGGATTAGTTTGTGGGCTGTAGTAAGTTGAAGGTAGTCAAGATAATTAGGAAGTTCTAGCCACTTAAGACTGCGGAGAAAGGTGCAATGGTGGGTAGAGTGAGTAGATTTAGTAGCAAATTTAGCGATTTTGTTGTAGCAGATTTCTAGTTTAGAGGAGATGGAAGCTGAGAGGTTGGTTAGAAGTGGAGCACCATACAATAGAGATGGTAGTAAATAGGTGGAGGTGAGGGTTTGTCTTGTAGCTGTAGAGAGAAAGTGAGCATTTCTATATAGCATACCGAGTTTCTGATGTTTTTTTTTTTTTTATATTTAGTTGAACATGTGTATTGAATTTCAGGTGTTAATCAATGGTAACCCCAAGAAGTTTGGCAAAATAAACAACTTCTATGGAGGAGTGGGAATGGGTGGTGATCTTGAAAGATTGCTTGTCAAGAAGGAGGGCTTTTGTGGGGGAGAAAAGAATGATTTTGGATTTATTGGCATTAAGGGAGAGATGGTTTTGAAGCATCCAGTTCTCTGTAGTTGAGAAGGCCAATTGAGTTTTGGTCTGGAGCTCGTGAAGGCTAAGGGCAGAGCAGACTAAAGTGGAGTCGTCTGCATTTTGCACTATTTGAGTGTTTGGAATTGCAGAGTGAAAGTCATTGATGAATACATTAAAGAGCATTGGTCCAAGTATAGAACCCTGGGGCACTCCGGTAGGAGTAGGTAGGTAGGTTGAGGTACCAGTTTGCCATTTCACAGCTTGGGATCAGTCAGGGAGATAACTTTTGAACCATGAAAGCGAATCCAGGGAGAGATTGAGGTTAGAAAGGTGATTGAGAAGGTGTGTATGGGATACAGTGTCATATGCCTTGGATAGGTCGAGAAGGACAGTGGTGACAATTTCTCTAGAGTCACGGGTGTGGTTAACAATGTTTAACAAGGAGAGGAGAGCAGTTATAGTACTGTGGCCAGGACGGAAGCCGTGTTGAGTAGGGGTGAGGAGTTGGTTATTGAGGAGGTGCGGCATGAGTTGTAGGTGGATACATTTTTCAAGAACTTTTGAAATTGTGGAAAGAATGGCTATTGGGCGAAAGTTAGATATGCTATTATTTTTGCCTCCTTTATGAAGGGGCAAGATGTAGGCGGCTCGCCATAATTTGGGAACGTAAGATTCCTGGATGGATCTATTGATGAGAATGCTGATGGGGATGGCGATACCATCTGCAGCAAGCTTGAGAAAGAGTGAGGGAATATTGCCGGGGGCATTGGAGCATGGCTTAAGTTTGTAAAGAAGCTTTTTGATACAGGAGGTTGAGACAGGTTTTAGATAAAAAGTGGGAGGAGGATTAGGAGTGCAGGATTGAGGAGAGGAGGGGGAAGTGGAATTAGGGGTATGGGAGGGGATGCAGTTGGGGAAGGTCTTAGTAAGTTCAGCTATAAAGTTAGTAAAGAAGGAGTTAAAAAGGGTTGCTATTTCTGTGTCAGTTTTATTGTTTTCGGGACAGGAATTGGATTTAGTACCAGGGTGCAAAAGAGAGTTGATGGAGTTCCAGAATTGTGTGGGATTTTTGGAGTGGGTAAACTGTAGTTTGGTGTAGTAAGAATTTTTTATCATTTGTGATAAGCTTTTTGGTTAGATTACGGAGTTGCTTATATTGAAGGAGGGTAGCTGGGTGTTTATTTTTTTGTACAGTTTCCATGTCTTGTCTCTTTGTTGCATAAGTGATTTAGTGTCCTTTGATAGCCAAGGGGCAGAGTTGTATTTTATTTGTTTTGTTCGAGGTGGGGCTTGGCTGTTTAGGATTCCTAGGAAGGTAGTATTGAAGACATCTATGGCTTCATCTAGTGGAAGTGTTTTTAGGATATTCCAGTTTGTTAGTTTAAGGGTTTCGGAAAATATAGAAGGGTTAAATTTAGTGAGGTTGCGAGTGTGGGCATATTGGTGTTGGTGAAGGGCATATTGGGCAGCTCGGTGAATGAAGGCTGGGATATGGTCACTCACTGTGTGTGGTAGTATACTAGAGTCAGAGATCTTATTAGGATGGGAGACTAAAATCCAGTCCAGGATGGACACTGGGGGGTTATTTCTGTTAGGTCTGGTAATGTCGTTTATTAGTTGAGTAAATTTACATAGATTGATAAATAGAGTGGGATTATTGTTATTAATTTTATTCCAGTCGATGTTGACATCACCTAGAATATAAGTCTCTAATTTAATGTTAGTTGAGGCCCATAAAAGAATGTTTTGTAGGGTGGAAGTGATGTCACCAGGGGGGATATAGATGGCCATAATACAGATACTTTTATAGTTATTCATTTTGAGGATTCCCATGACTAGTTCGCACTGTTGAACTGAGGGATGGGATTTTGGTAAGGACAGAAGTTCAGTAGGTTGTTATAGATTAATGCTACTCCACCTCCTTTTTTGTTTTGGCTGTCAAATCTAAGAGCTTGAAAGCCAGGGGGTACAATTTCAGAGTTAGTAATGTGGGGTTTTAGTCATGTTTCTGAGACTGTTACTGTATCAGGTAGAGTATGATATAGCCAAACATGGAAGTTTATTATTTTGTTTTTTACACTCTGGGCATTAATGGTAATGAGCTTGAGGTATTTGTGGCTGGTTCTATTTGAAGAGGTAGGGGGAGAGAGATTATTACTAGTTGTGGGTCCAGGGTTGAGGTGGATGTCTCCTGCTAGACCAAGCCAAGTAGAGGGAGAATAGAGGAGAACCTTTGGTTTGTGACATGAAGTTAGAGGGAGAAACAGTTTTGATTTGGTTGCAAGAGGCTTTAAAGAAATGGTTAGAAGTTTTTATCTAAAATAGTGAAGTGGGTTAGGTTGAAGTAGGGAAGGGGATATGTAGTAAAAGTGGAGTGTCATTGGGTGGGGATGGGAGAGAGTGGAGGAGGAGGGGTGGGGGACGGAGGGGGGTAGTATAGAAGAGCAATAGGAGGTTGTATTATAGACACTTATTAGGAGGAGAATACATATAGATGAGGTGAGGAAAGTTTGTTGAAGTGGAAGAGTCATGGTTAATTAGAGTAAAATAAGTTTTAGAGGATGAAACAGGGTAATAGGATAGTGTTTAGAGAGAAAGAAAGAGGAGTATAGCTGAGATTACAGGCTGGTAAGGGATAGAGAAGGGGTGGGATTATCAATTGAATGGATGCTGGGAGGGGGAGCGGTAGAAAATGTGATTGACTTTGGGGACAGGGAGGAGATTCAAGGTGAGAATAAAAGTAAGTGCACTGGGGGTGGGTGGGAATTGGGGGTAGGGGAGCAGAGTGAGCCCGTAGGGCAAACAGAGTGGGTAGAGCCACTGAAGGAGTGAGCCCTAGGAAGACAATCAGTGGAGAGATGATTGGTAAGGTAAGTTTGGGTAGGATGGGTAGGAAGTAAGAGGCTTGGTAGTAGGGATAGTAGGCAGGGTAGATAAGTGAAGTAGAGTACAGGTAGAAGGAAAATAGTGGGGCTGCAGCTCTACACGTTATGACAACTGCAAGCCTAAGGGTTGTGTTTTAAGTCAGTGGGATAAGTCTGGGAGAAGGGTGCCACCTAGTGGACAAATGCTATATAGCAAACAATAACTTCTCATGGAAGGTAGCAGTCCTAGGAAATATGAGGGGGGAAGGATTTCTGTTGTAAACAGAGGGCATAAGAGGAGAAGGTATGCAAGTTGTTGAAGAGAAAGGCTTTGGCTGCTGGTCGTCCTAGCTAGGGAGTGTACATAAAACCTGGAGTATCTAAACAAAAATATATGTTGTACAGACTGTAGTTTTAAAACACATACTTTATTTTCTTAGAGGGACTGATGCACAGGGAGTCTATTGGTTTGATTCCTCAGTTTAGGGAATGGACAGCAGTTGATATGGTGGGTTATGGTTGTTGGTCAGCAACGAACAGGGCAAACTCCCACTGGAGGACAATACAAGCAGGTAGGACAGCTGGGTAAATAAAAGGAGAGAGAAACAAGAGGTAAAGTAAACAGAATGTTTAAAACACACTAAGTAGAAAAACTAGGTAATGAAACATGCAAATACTTAGGCAAAATTAGTCGCTGTTTTACATGTACAAAATAACAAAAGAAGAAGAAAAAAACAGACATTTCCAGTTGTGTAGTCAGAAAGGCATTCAGTAGAATCAGAATAATGTTGCACATCCACAGCAATATCACTCTAGAAGTGGTGCAGAAACAATTTGCATTTAACAGAGATAAGGTAAGGAACAAGGAATGCTGCTCGAATGCAGGCAAAGTCAGCATGAATGCAGGTAGGAAAACACGGGCGCTAAACAAACATAGCTTAGTCGGTGTAAAAAGAGAATTACGACTGTTGTATTGTACATATAAACAGTACAAATCAGATAGGACCTTTACAAACTACTGTGTTTTACATTCAAAGCAAAGTTCCACATATCAAGATAGCCAAGACGCTATATTAGTATGGCGTTGTCAGTGTATAAAAAAAGCAACAGTACAGCTTCAAAAGTATTCTTTGATGTTGAATACTACAGACATGACTCGACTCCCTACTCACCCACCTTGTTAGAACTCGAACGCTATGTAATTATCAAACCTACCAATATTAGGCCAAATGATAAACATTACTACAAACTTCTACTCAAAGCCCTCAAATTCATTACCACTCTGAATCACAGACTAGCCACAGATGGTGATATCCACCCCAACCCTGGCCCTTCCCCTCCACTCAATTGTAATTCCACCCTATCCTCCCTCCACTTCTCAATCTAAACTCTAGACCCTTTAACTCTCTTCTGACCTGTCATCTAAACATCAGAAGTGTAAACAATAAGATTCACAACCTACATGCCCTTTTAGCTACTTGTTCCCCAGACCTACTATGTCTCACAGAAACCTGGCTTAAACCAAGTACGAAGACACACAGATAATCCCACCAGGGTATGATATACTAAGAGCAGACCGAATAACTCAGAAGGTGGCGGTGTAGCCATACTCTACAAAAATACATTACAAATCTCCCTTGCCTCTCCACAACCCTCCTAACAAACAATGCCGAAATTCTACTTGTAAAACTTCAACCAAACAAACATAAAAGCATAAATATAGCATGTATTTACATCCCCCAGGCAACAATAATAACAAAACCTTAGAGGACTTTCTCCACTGGTTAACTCAAACTCACCCCAGGAATCCATAGTGTTAGGTGACTTCAACATCGATTGGAATTCCTTCTCATCTAGCTCCCCATCTAGCAGCATAAATCTACATGGCTTTTCTCAGCTCATATCCACTCCTACCAGACTAGGTAAACCCCAAAACAAAGACAGCATCCTGGACTGGATCCTTACTAATAAAGATCCTGACCAGTACTCAGCAGGTACTCACCCAGAGGACATGAGTGATCACTTACTCACCTATGTTATCAAATTCAAGAAAATCACCCCCTTCTTACAACCATAAAAAATCAGGAACAATAATAAATTCAACGCCTCCATTTTTCAAACTGAACTTAAAGCCCACAACTGGACAATACTCAAGTCTCTTCCTCTTGAAGAGGCAGTTATCTACTTCAACACCACCTTCCTCAAGATTCTAGATTCCCATGCTCCAATACGGTCCATTAGAACTAAAACCAAAACCGCACCATGGCTCTCTAAGGAAACAAAATCCAAAATCCTATCTAGAAACAAGATGTGGGTCACATGGCGTACCTCTAAAGACCCACACTCCCACCAAACCTTCCGCAACTTAGAAATGAAACTAAAACAATGATCTTAAATGATAAAAAAACTTCTTCCTCCACCTCCAACACAAACACCTTAATAATCCACAAAAATTCTGGGCAGGCTTAAACAAGCTCCTGCACCCAGGCCAGGCAACCACCCCCACTCCAACAACTTGCAAACAGCAGTGCCCTGTAAACATTGCTAACACATTCAATAGTTTCTTCACAGAAACTATACAATCCCTGGCCACACAATTCAAACAAACAACCAGCCCACTCCACTACCCATGCCAGCAGAATACTACAACTACATCAGATCATCTATTTACCTTCGATCCAGTACCCATATCCTTTATAACATCTCTTCTTAAACTAAAACCCACTAAGCTAGCAGCTGACCTTCTCCCAGCTGAGTTTCTGCAAAAAGCAGCTGAGGCCATTTCCTATCCTGTCTCCATAATCATAAACCGTACCTTGTCAGAAGCCTTCATCCTCCATATGGAAAATGTCCCACATTATTCCTCTCCATAAAGGTGGTAGCTCACTAGAGCTAACCAACTACAGACCTATAGCTATACTCTCACCCCTGGCCAAAATTATGGAAAAGTGTGTCCACAAACAACTGATGGAACACCTCACCAAAAATAAAATTCTAGCTAACTCCCAACATGGCTTCAGGCCAAATCACAGTACCACATCAGCCCTACTATCCTTTTCTAATACCATCAATAACTTCAGAAACAATAATAAACTATCATCTGCTCTTTTCTTAGACCTCTCCAAGGCCTTTGATATGGTGAACCACATTCAACTCCTCCATACATTAAAAACTATCACTCAGCAATTCCACGCTGAAATGGTTCCAATCCTACCTGTCCAATAGGCAACAGGCTGTTCTATGGCAGGACAAATTATCTACATGCCTACCTGTTACACTTGGAGTTCCCCAAGGATCTATTCTTGGCCCTCTTCTCTTCACCATCTTTGTTAATGACCTGCCCACAATCACCCCCATGCCACATGCATTCAATATGCAGATGATTCGACTATCATCAGCACTGCCTCCAACCTGGCAGACCTCACTGCTTCAACCCAAGACACCTTCAACCTAATAGAAAAATGGTTCTCAAGTCGACAACTAGTTCTCAACCCCAACAAAACAAAACTACTTACTTTCTCACCCACTAACAAGACTCTTCCCCCCACCTTCTCTATTACATCCTCCAATGGAATCACTATATCACCAGAAGCTCACACAAAGCTATTAGGTGTTACCATTGATAACTCCCTTAAATTTGACACCCATTTCAATCTTACCATCAAAACCGTCAATAAAAAGCTTGGCTCTCTCTATAAAGTAAAACACTTTCTCACTCCTCATGCTAAAATTACAATTGCCAGCACACACCTACTATCAACTCTTTTCTATGCCTCCCCTCTCTTTACAAACCTAAACAAGACAACCCTTAACAAACTTGCTTCTTGTTACAATCACATAGCTAGATTTGCCACAAATTCCACCTTTAGAACGCACCACTGCACTAACTTGAAGCAACTAGGGTGGTTAGAGTTTTCCAGCCAACTCCATTTCAACCAACTCAAAACGGCTCACCAGATACTGTATCACCCAGAGAAAACACCAGCTCTGAAAAACATCATTCACCCCTATATTAACCTGCAATCTTTACGCTCCTCCAATAAGATCTTAGCTCAAACTACCAAAGCCAATAATTCTGCTGGGGATTCTCTATTCTCAAACTTTGTAGGTAAAATGTGGAACTCCCTACCGACCATGCTCACCTCAGAACCCTCACTCCTACAATTCAAAAAAGCTTAAACCCCATCTCAATACTCTCTGGCAATGTCCCTGTTCCAAACCTGATTAACCACTATCATTTACCCTTCTCTTACCTCACTATCGTTAACCGCTTTTTAACAAGGCGCCTCGCCTTTGTAACTGACCTATGTTTTTTTTATATGCTGCTGTTGTTTTTTTTTCCCAAGATGTGATGTATCTTTATATTGTATTTAGAACTCAACTATCTTCCTTTTTTTTACATTAACAATGTTCATATGTCTGTTATGTACTTGGAGCTTTTCTCCCCGGGCCTCCTCTGAAAATGGACATGTATCCAGTCGGACTCTCCCGGTTAACAAATGTAAAATAAAATAAAAATAAATAAATAAATAAATAATAAATGAATACAGTCTACTCAAATGAAATCTACTGTAAAAGAAAAGGATAGGGCTAGAATACAGCCACGCTATTTAGATATGGCGTTTACAGTTTAACGCAAAGCATTTACACAACAAGGAATAGCAGCGGAACTGCTATCTGTGATAGTGTATACTGTTCCACATGCAGGAACGCAGGCATCAGCCAGCTCTATGTGGGTATATACAAGTACCCATTTGCAGCACTACAGACATGCCCATATGGGAAATCTCCACACAGTTTATGCATTTTATGGGCCTAAGACTACCTGCTGGTCTCTAAATGCCCTCCTCTACAAGCCCTGCTGATGTCTACCCTAAGAGTAGTAGCTAACAATCTAACATCAGATGAACGTCGCGGCACATGTGATAACTACTGCGAGCTATAGTGTGTAATAGTAGATAGGTAGGGGTTCTACTGTCCCACCAGCCAACTGTGTGTGTGTGTGTGTGTGTGTGTGTGTGTGTGTGTGTGTGTGTGTGTGTGTGTGTGTGTGTGTGTGTGTGTGGTTCCAGATATATACAGACATGCCCATATGGGCTATCTCTGTGCAATGGTTATGCATTTTACAGTCCTGTGACAAGCTCCAGGTCCTATATAGGCATCACTGATGTCTGCCACCATCTACGTTTGTATGATTAGAAACCCAGGTGATGATTATAAAGGGTAGTAGACCATTTCACACAGTATGAATGCATCATTATGCTGGCTGCCCCCAATATCCCAGACATGAAATTCTACACATGTACACCTAGGGAACCATGTACAACTACTGCCTTACCTTGCTGACGTCATATGTCTGCTGTGCTGCCATGCCATCCTGTGCCACTCTACTGCCACCATGTGTCCATAGAATAACCACTAAAATCCCAGGAACAGAAACATGCACAGGTCCATGATACACCTGCCATTCTGTCACACTACTGCCAATCCAACATCATGCACCTAAAATACACAAGGTTTGCTGTGTAGTCATGACACATGCCAGCACACAGTACCTGTCGTGGCCCATAACACCTGCAATGGCATAACAATACTTCACTATACAACTACATTGAAAGTAAATAGTCACCATGTGCATCAGACACGTATTTGCATGTCCCTACATTGATGGCATGGATGGCAGGGATATGGCACAGGTATCATCACATGTACAGGGTGTGGTGTGGGGGTGCCAGGGGCCTAAGCTGTGCCATACAGTTGGCAGCATGTGTGTGTGTCAGGAAGGAGTGCTGGTGAGATATGCCATGGAGAGGTGCCATGTGTGTCTTTTGGTGACCTGCATGTGACAGTGATGTTTAAGGGTGTGCATGCACACAGTCAAGCCCAGTGCTAGCCCTACACGTGTGTATGTTGGACAGCTGTGGACTGTACATAGCAGAGTGGACAGTTCACCGTCTCTGGCCATGGATCTGGGAACTTGCTCTGTCAGGAGTGGCACTGGCACAAACATGCCCAAGATCGGATGCAGTGCTACGACCTGATGGTGACTGTTGTCTGCTGAGCCCATGTCCCCCATGGGACCATTCAGGACCACGTGCCCATGGCTTGCCATGTCGTGGTCTGGGCAGCACACATCCCTTTGTAGTGCTGGAAGCACTGCCACTACGGGACCATGAATGTGCACGGACACATGCTATATCAGCAGGTGGTGTTGCTGACCTACGTCCACGTGCCTGATGCCCTATTCCAACCAGATGTTCCAGTACAGACAATGTGCAGGCAAAGACAGACACTGTCTAAGCCCACTGTCTGTCCATTGCATCAGTGTAATGATCTATGGTGTCACAAATGCGGTGGAGGCAGTCACAGATGTTGGACTGTGCTGCATCCATGACCCTGAGCATCCATTTAGTGTTGCGTTTGTTACATGCCTGTGCCTCCATGACGGCCCGAAACATGCAGCGAATGATCCGTGATGTAACATCTGTGACAGGAGGTGGATGGACAGCAATCCCCCGTCAAGCACCCCTGTCATTCTGACTGTGTGGGACCTCGCCAGCTGTCTGGCTATGGCCAATGTCTGCACTCACTGATGCCATAGTTGTCACACTGTCCTGTTCAATGTTGACACCATGTGACTGTCCAATATCTATGGCCTCTGGTGACTGGGTTTGTGTGGGCATACTGACTTTGTGCAGGGACAATGGGGGCAGAAGAGCAATGTCAATCTCTAGGACAGATTCAGCCCCTGACAACCCCACCTGTGCCTCACTATGGCCACAATCATCATCAGAGCCTGATGGGACACTGACATCAGAATATGAAGGGGACAGACTCACCCCCCCCCATTCACCTGTGAGGAGGAAGACAAAATAAGTACATTATTACATGGACTATTATGTATAGTAATCCAATAGTAATCCACAAATCTTCTCATCACCGATCGTATGCACAACACACACACACATACACACACAACAACATACACAGACAGCACAGGCCCATTCTAACATGCACTTCAGCTACATCAAGTAAATGTTGCCAGTACACTACACCTGTGGGGTATGCAAAATGACAGTGTTTGTGATAGAAATACACATAATACCCAGTACACCTATTCTGTGAATGATATGCCTGCTGTACTATCACAGGTTTCTACCATCTCCTTATAGTGAGTGAAGAGGCATCTTGGATTCATTGCCTCCTGTTTAGCAGGCTGCATACTTCTTCATAGGTATAACTGCAAATGTGTTGGTGTCTGTACACATACACAGCTGTGATTATCCATTGTATGCACTCAGTCAACTGCTCCGATATGGAACATACAAGTATTCTACTCTGGCTAAGCATAACAGTTGTGCCTTGGTCTAAATAGCAGTCCTTAACATTCATATGGTATGCATAAGCTGTACAACAGTGGTATCACACTTACCAGGTACAGGATCACAGACTCTGGCCACTCTTGATGTACCTATGAAAATGTGAGGAGGGGGGATTGTCAGCAGTACCAAATGTGGCACTGTTAGAGGGTAATATGTGCATATATCCACATGTACAATAGTTAATGTGATACTGCCTACATTACTGAAATTCTGAGTATGTGTGCACAACTGTGCATTAAAACAACCCCCCCCCAGTGCAGATAGACCTGGAACCCATGTAGTGGTACGCACAGCGTGCCACAGTGACTGATACAGTATTACGCTGGTGAACAAAGTAAGCTTACCTGGATGCTCCTTTGATGTGGATGCTGTGGCACCCACCTCCAATATGTATGGGGTAATGGATGCCTGGAGCTGGTGGTTAATTCCAGGTTTGCCAGGAATTCCTCTGTGGCTGTGAGTGGTTGTTCTGTTGCAGGCCGTCCACTGGTGGCAGCATGATCCCTGGCCACAGCAGCTGGCCTTTGACATGCTGCATTGAGCATATCTGTGGCCCTGTGGCAGACCTGCTCATACATTCTTTACTGATGTTTACTTTCATTAACCGCACTGACAAGTTCATCCCACAATGCTGCACACGGGTCACAATGTTGGCACCCCTGGAAAGCAGAATGTGATGATGCAGTCTGAGGCCATCCAGAATAACAGCATTCTCAGCAGTTGTGAATGAGGGATGCCTCCGGTGATACATTGTTCCTGAAAGACAACAAGAGGGGGACACATTACAGGACCAGATATGGAGACATCCACTATGTACAGACCCTGCACAACCAATACGGCCTATACTATCCACCATTCCCTCACACGTCATACCCCAGAGTCCATCCACACATTACATGTGTGGCTATTACCAAGATAGTGGCAATACTGGGCATGTCCCTGTATGCCGTGACAGATTCTGCTCTATGTCTCTACACCCATCACTGCACTCTACTGTGGTGTGTCCCCTACGGGCAAGCTCCCACTAATATGTCATACAGCCACTGTCGGACATATAGCTGTGTGATATTACAACAACTATATGGGGACAGTCCAGCAACAGTAGTGTGCCACAACAACAGACAGCAATGCAAACCTTCTGTACTATATGTTCCCTGCAGGCATCCCATCTCCTCACAACACAGATGTTTGTGGACTGTGAACATGTGCCACATGAATATGTTCCTTTTGGCACACACATGTGGATGTTTGACAAATGACTGGGTATTCATTGCTAACTCAACGAAGAGACTCCACAGACCACCAGGCTAAAACAGCAACCTTTAATACAAATGGAGTAAGCACTTTCAGGACACACCCGTCATGAAGAGTGTATCCTGAAAGTGCTTACTATATTGGTATTAAAGGTTGCTGTTTTAGCCTGGTGGTCTGTGGAGTTTCTTCGTTGATTGGTTCCTGGTTTTACTACTGCAGACCTTCAGTACCTTAGTACCTGCTTTTTGTTTTGTTGGCTATTCATTGATGGTTGATGACGGACAATAAGGAATCTGGCTGTCACACACCAGACTCTTGAGAAAACACGTATGCTGCAGTAATATATGTTAGTATATTTATAGTCTTACATTGTATGGCCAACATGTATCCCCTTTCACTGAGGGTTGGGCCTGTATCCCCCCATTATGTATGGCTGTGACCGAAGCCCTGCAGTAGGGGGTTGACAGCCATGTAGCTTTAGCTTTCAACCAATGAGGGATGAATGTCAACAAAACAGTGACCTAGGCAGGATACATGAGGGGTACTCAGGGACACCTGTACAATGCCAGCACTATTTATGTGTGGCATTGACAGACCGAGAGGTTGTGAATGACAGTACATTGTTTGATGTTACAGGAGTGTACACGCTTACTTAGTGTCACTATGTGTAACACAGATTCCAGTAGTTTTCCTACAACAGCTGACTGTTGTAGGAGGGTGCAACAGGAGCAGAGCTGGGGTTTCACTCAAAGCAGGGACAGTTGGGAGGCATGCATGTAGCTGTTGGAGAGCAGAGTATCAGCAACATGTCAATACCATAGATATATGACAGGCCTAATGTTGTAATCCCTCTTCCCCATACAGCCATCCTACAGTCTGCATCCCATTATATGGGGACATCTATTACATACCTGGTAGAGTGATGTACTCCTTTTTTGAAGTGTTGCTGTGCACATATGTTGCAAATCTGTTGTCTGTGTGAGCAAAACAAAATACAGACCTGTTTCCCATAGGCAGTTGATTGCCTTTTGTAGGTAATGCTCATTAACAGGTAATTGTCTGTGCACCAGTCAGTGGTTCAGACTTGCTAATTGCAGCCAAAACAGCTGCGTTGCACTTTCATTAACTAATGACATGGCACCACAGTGCAATATTTAAGGCCTTCATCTAGGCTTGGCCCCTTTCTTACTCTTTAAGATGGACATTAGTGAGGTGTGGAAACTACAGCATCACAGAGGGTAAGTACAGATACTGTCCACTGTTGAGATTTCTGGGGTATATCCACAGTTTTGCATGATATGTTTGGCCATTGTCCCATGACATTGTGATTTTCTGGCAGTTCAATGGTAAACATTGTGGGTTGAGGTCAGTGAGGAGAGGGAGACATGTGAATGTCAGATGTCATACCTGTCAGAATATGCATGCTGATGCAGTAGCTGCTATTCTATCAGCTCACTATCTTTGTAGGGGCAAACTGTGACACATGTCCCTGTTGCTGGATCTTTGCCCCCCCCTTTATATATGTTTATGTCTTGATCCCTTGTTCTAGGGGGTTGTGAGGTAATGGTAAGTTTGTAGCAGCTAGCTTAAGATACAGCTGCCTGTGTTCCAGGGTACAGCTGCTGCTGCAGCCCAGGACACACAGGAGGAGAGTGATCTCTTCGGAGGACAGCAAGCTGTACGTGTAACTGAAGCAGCAGTGTCAGCTCTGTCATCACAGCAGAGCCAGGGTAAGTGTACCGTTTACAGTCCAATTGAGACATATACTTAAGGTACATATGTAGTAACAGTGCCAGTGACAGAGTACTAGGTGACATATAGTACGGCTATATGAATGTGCACAGTGTGTCCTTATCTACAGGCCTTTGACTTGCAAACATGGGTAGCAGTTAAATCAGTAGCAGCAACCTGTGTGGGTTAAAATTGCATGACTCAGTCATTACTTGTTATGTTTGCAAGAATGTAATTGATGTGCAACACACTGGATTTGAACCCAGGACTGTGGGTGGCAAAGTATATTACATGCAAGTGATTTAACAGACTACATGCAAGGAACTGAGCTACTGAGTCAGTGCTGCAGCAGGTGTATTTGCAAGATATATGTGCATACATATAGTCTGTGACACACGTCTGCATCCATAATTATGTGCATGGCTTTCAAAGGCATTTGTTGTGCAGCAGGGTCCCAGTTGTACACGTACTTTGCCATTGCTGCCTTAGCAGGTGTGTTTAAAGATGTTGCTGCTAAAAGGGTACATTTGCCTGCAATCCCAGGTGTCATGTTCAGTCATTATTATTTATTTTTCTGTGTGCTGCAGTACTTTCTCCAACAAAGTCCCAGGGGCACTTCCATTTTTCCCATTACATATACTTGCAGTCTGTCAGTGGCAGTCAATATATTTTGCTGCAAACACCTGTTTTAATTAGGAGCTGAGTGACCTAGTGGGCTAATGCACCATGCTCCAATTAACAGGTGCCTGGGTTTGAGATGTGGCAGGGGTGATTATCTTGCAGATGTGTCTATCAGAAACACATAAGACCATTAAGGCACTTTTAAGAGGGTTTGTGAGATGCACCGCTTAGCTCCACACAAACTTGCACTAAAAAAATTTAAAGAAAAGAAAAAGGGGGTGCTAGGACAGTGGTGAAATGGAGGCAAGCAGGGGGTAAAACATACAGAAAGGCAGGTAGGGATGTGTAGGAAACTACCATAGCTTTCCATTTCTTGTACAGCAGTAGCTGTTCAGTTTGACATAATTTGTGGTTGACTTTGGACTCAAACCCCAGAGAAAGGTGGTGAGGACAACATAAATTTGTTGTCAAGCCAATTGGACCTAATTTGTTGTGTCCAGTGGACATGTGTGTGAAATGGAGAGTTATGTATGGGGCAATATTTTTTTGTGGTACAGGTGCACATTTTTTTTAGGAGAAATTGGAATGTTGGTGAAGGGTTGTAGGTACATATGGGGA
Organism: Protopterus annectens; assembly: GCF_019279795.1. Taxonomy (NCBI): domain Eukaryota; kingdom Metazoa; phylum Chordata; order Ceratodontiformes; family Protopteridae; genus Protopterus; species Protopterus annectens. The sequence continues at coordinate 566,761,939 of NC_056741.1, read as the reverse complement.
GTTAAGTTGGGTAGGAGAGGATGCAATTGCAGACAGACAAGACACTAGGCAAGGGCAATGTGTGACACATGAGGGGGGGTTAACACCTTGGATGGGAAGGGTGTTGTGGAATCTGAGGAGCATGTGCATCCAGATGGCAGCAGCGTGGCTGAGATCCCCACCCATGGGCAGTCAACACTGCTCCTTTACTGCCCTGAAGGTGGCTGTGCTGGAGGCTGGTTGCCAGGGCCACCAGGCCCTACCAGATTGTCCAGTCTGACCTCAATCCACTGCAGGAGTTGTTAGTGGCTCCTATGAACAATTCTGTGCACCATAGCTGGTAGTTTATCTTGGGTGACTACCGCCCCTCCACCACCGCTCCCAGGGGGGGGATGGGCCCCATCTCCTGAGGCAGTTCCACCCCAAGGTGGTGCAAGGCCAGCGGAGGAGGCACCACCAGCCTGGGTCCCAGATGCACTGGTACCCGGTACCATGGCCAGCTGAGGTAGGGTAGGCAGATTAGCAGGAACTGTCTGCAAATTTATACGGGGAGTAAGCCAACCCAATAATCTGATATGGTGTGTAGACTTCACAGATATTTCCACCCATTAGCAGTATTGTATGTACACCTGCATTCTATGTAGTAATGTATAGGTTACCTACTACCTCTGTCATGCAGAAATTACATGCATGTGTGTCCAACTGTCAATGCAGTCTAGTATAAAACTGTATTACTATTACCAGGTCTTAGTTTGTTTCCAGGTGAGCTCTAGGCAAATACCAGTCAATCAGTAATCTGCAGTGACCCAGTAGCTTAGCTTGTGAAATGTTCTGTACAAAGTACCTTTTGGCACACACAGACCAGGGTTCGAATCCAGTAGCATGTAGTAACAAGTAGTACTGAATCAGTTATGTAATGATAACAGATTTTTCTCTCCACAGGAACTACAGGTAAATGGGCGTGGTAGCCCATGTTATGTGTATATAATTGTGTGTACAGATGTCACAGACTGTTAAACTCAGTGCCAGGCATGTGATAATACTGTTTAAAATAAATGCAAGTTTTAATAAAATGAAATATATAAATATAATGTGTAATCTTGGTATGGCTGTATGCCTGGAGTGACTGATATGTTGCTGCAGTCAATTGTACATGTCATCTGCAGTTACTGCTATTGGTTGTTAACCCCATGCATGCCAAAAATAGTAATGTATTGATAACAGATATCATTCTCTCTACAGGACCTATAGGTAAATGGTTGATGTAGTCTATATTTTATGTGTAAATAATTGTGTCTACAGATGTCACACACTGCTAAACTCAGTACCAGGCATGTGATAATACTGCATAAAATGAAGGAAATCAATACAAGTGTTAATAAAATGAAATAAGGAAATAAAATGTGCAATGTTGGTATGGCTGTATGCCTTTTATATAAAAAAATTATTGTATTATACTGATATAATGTGTTTGGACGGTGCAGGGAGTGTGTTGCTCATCTGTGGAGACAGTTAGCACCACACTCCCTACACTGATTAACCGTGTTCCACGGCTCTCCCTCGGCAAAGCACCATGATTAATATGCATGGCGTGCTGCCAGGACATAACCATGTACATGGACATGGTAGCAGTCTGTGTAGGCTCTACACTATGCCCACATGGATTTTATTAAATCTAAGGGAATATCTATTACTATTACATATGGCAGATGCATGCAATACTCAGCTGTGTGTAGGGAATCTACTGTTAATAGTGTGTTGTTTGTTAGTTGTTATCCATATGGGCAATACCTATGTCAGCCAGGAATCCTTTATTCACGTGTATCACATGTGGAACAGTGAGCTCCCACACATCGTCAGCCATGCAGCACTATTCTTTTGGATGCATAACTATTAGGATTTGACAGTGCAAACTTCCAGTCAAGGTGTTCTGCTAGATGCTTGTGTGATACGTCTTTCTGTGTTGCACACAGTAAATACACAGCTTAGTGACAACAGTGATGGCATGGGTTTTGATTCTTGCAAGTGGTGATTTTGGCTTATATGTCATGCACACCTCTCAACTGGCAAGGATTATCCATGATTTCACCTCCAGGTTTAACACTGTCCCCTCCAAAAAGTGGTCATGTTTGGGGAAGGACTGGTGAATTCCCTTATAGAACACTGACAATTATTACAGTTGTGCATATCTGTTCTTAAAGAACATGTATAATAAGTTGTACTCACATATTCTGTCAGTGCCACAGATTAATGGTCATAATATTTTAAAAGTGTCCATAATTGTGCCTATTTCTGTCTACATTTGTGCAGGAGTCTGTTGATGTATGCCTATGACTGGTTGAGAGGTATGGTGACATGTCAAGTCATACACAAGCAAGTCATTTTGCAGATCTCCAGACTATGCACATACCCCTATTGGATATACCATCCTCTCCAGTGAGCATGCCACAACCATTCACCTCCATTGACATGTAACCTTGTGTGACCATCACATATATACTGTCATGGGTGATTATATAATATACTGTCTCAAGAGGTGTAAACAATAGCACGTACTGTGCTAGCTACATATTTGCTTAATGTTATGCTACTAACTTGTCTTTGAAGAGTACATACATTGACATATCCTATCTTGGAGACATTACCATATTTATCATGCCCTCTTCTTTTTTATTCATTACTATCATTCATGTCTGTACCCATTTTCATCAGCACACTTTCCCTGCCTAGAGTACATTTCCATGTATTTGTCCTTGCCGTTCCTCCCTCCATTGTTTCATTCAGCAGATAACTGTAACTGTGTACATTGCTCTTAGTAGATTTTTTTTACTGTGTTATTATAGCAATAACCCACGCCTGGGTGTGGGTAATGCTGGATTTACCCACGGTTGGCGTGGTTTGGTCCCGAGGGCGAAGCCCGAGGGACCAAACAAAGCCAACCATGGGTAAATACAGCATTACCCACACCCAGAAGTGGGTTATTGCTATTATACCATGACATTATTTAAGAAAATAAACTATTACTTTTCTTAAATAATGGCATAGTATAATACCTGTTTACTGCCCTTCCGCAGATGTCTGGCATCCGCGACAGTTCTGATGTACTGCACGCCTGCGCAGTACATCAGAGCTGTGGGCAAAAGCAACGGAGAAAGCAAGATCTCCGTTGCGTATTTTTACTGTTTCGCTATGTTAAATGGGTTTAACATAGCGAGACAGCTTTAAAATAAGCAACGGAGATGTCCGTTGCTTATTTTAAAACTGTCTCGCTATGTTAAACCCATTTAACATAGCAAAACAGTAAAAAAAGCAACGGAGATCTTGCTTTCTCCGTTGCTTTTTTTTTAAAACCTGTCTCGCTATGTTAAATGGGTTTAGCATATCGAGACAGCTTTAAAATAAGCAACGGAAATCTCCGTTGCTTATTTTAAAGCTGTCTCACTATGTTAAACCCATTTAACATAGCGAGACAGTGTTTTAAAAGTAGAGTTATACTAATGGAAAAAAGTCCGGGCGACCGGACCTTTTTCCATTAGTATAACTTGATTTACAATGTGCACGCTGGCCAATCAGCATGCACGTTTTGGGTGGGTCATGGTATAATACTGTTGTTATTGCAGTATTTTCAACTCTGGTAGTCATTGCGGCTGTCTGTGTAGTCTTGCCAAGAAGGTTTGCTCATAGCCACACTTGAATGCTTCAGGTTTCTGTTCTAATGCTTATCTGCATGGTTTTGTAGTGACAGCACTGTTGCTGACAACAAAACCTTTCTTGTATTCATGTAAGCACGATGACCAGCATTAATATGCAGTTAGTACTGCTACTCATCGTGCTTACATCTAAACTCTGTGTAGGCCTTGTGCGAAGCCTACATGGAGTTTATTGAATTCCTGGGGTCCTTTTTCATAGCACTGTTTATATGTAAAGGTATTGTGTCCAGGTCCAGGGATGTAATTGTTCCACTGTACTCAGTACTCATCAGGTCAATCATTAGCTATAATGCCCAGTTGCAGTTATATTTGGTTTTAAGGGGTAACATCTGAGAGTTGAGACTGGAGTACAGTAGATAGAGAATGCACGTTGTTGGAGTTGTGAGTGCATGCTAGACTGCAGAGCAGTAGACTGTATATGCTGTGATGATCTATTTCACAGACTGCTTCAGTAACCGTTTAAAAAAAAGTTAAGTCTATAAGCTGTTAGCGACCTCCTTCCTGTAGTCCTGAGTTTGAATGTCTGTACTCATTTGTAAACTCTGTAATTCAGATCAGCTCTCCTATCACAGTTTTTTCAGGTTCCTTATGAAATAAGCCGATTGTGCCCAGTTAGCTTACCTTTTTAACAAACGAGTAAAATAAAGTCACCGAATGAATAAAGTGCACAATTTTCAGACTGAGACAGTGGGAATATATTTGTAAGTTGAAGCAGAGGGTGAGTCAGAGAAGCAAATGGCAACTTGTATCATGGTCATTGTCTAAACTTTTTTTTTTTGTAAAAAAAATAGATGACTTTTGCAGAAACAGCAGAGAATGTTGCTACTGTTATTTGCACCAAGGCAAAATGTAGTTTGACATTTAAAGGCAATCACGATAAACGCTAAGAGAGAAATTGCATATGACCTATGGTTTTAAAACAAAGGCTGTGTGATATATAGTTCAAGTGTGGCTGCATTACATAAGTGTGTACCAGTATAAAAAAACCTGTCAACATTAGATTTGAATCTGCTCATATTTTAGAATATATATATATATGTATGCGTGTGTGTGTGTGTGTGTGTGTGTGTGTGTGTGTGTGTGTGTGTGTGGTGAATCTGTAACAGTAGGAGCATGATTTTTGAGTCACTTGCTTCTTTGAAATTTTAAAAAGAACAAGGTAGTTGATTCATTTCTAAAATGGAGTAGAGAGACAAGGAATGGTAATGTGGATAGCATTTTCATTATATATTTTTTCAGGACATGGAAAAAATTAGAGATGATGCATACCTCTTAACTGCCCAGATTTTCGCAGAATGTCCATATTTTTGTTTCTCATAAAATCTGTGGTTTCTGGAAATCACAGAGGATTAAAGTCATTAAATGATGACAATCATTTGAGTTTCAGACTTCACGTCCTTCAGAAAATAAATGTCAATAGAAAATCATTTCTTCTATCAACTTTTTATGTTTATAAAAGCAATATTTAAAATTTGTCCCTGATTTTTGCCCGCCCCCCCCCGTTATTTTTGACTTTGCCCAGATTTCTTAATTTCAAAGGTTGAGAGGTATGAAATGAAATCAAATGTTTTATTGTATATAATTTATGAATGTAGTTCTTTCTGTTGAAAATATTGTTTTCTTGGGTATGTTAGAGTTATTAGTTTCTTTTCCATTTTCAAGCTATGAGGCATTTAATTTCTGATGAAGATGATCTTATTGCTGGTACAGTAGGAGGGCTTCTAATGTGTGTGAGCTCTATGGTAACTGTAAGGAAACAAACTTTTTTGTGTGATGTATAGAGCTGTCATCAAGACAAGCAGATAATGCATAGATTAAACCTTCTAGGAGTACTCCAACTGTCATGCTTTTAGTGAACATATTGACAGGATGAACATAATAAAGTTCAACATTGACAGCTTGTTATTTAGTTTATAAAGAAGGACAGACAGAGTTTGAAGACTTTGTATAATACTGAGGGAAGTCTCTATAGTCAACACAGAGTTTCAGAGACTAATGAAGAAATGAGAATGACAGTGGTAGGAAAGATGATTTTAATGGCGTTGGTGGTATTTGTGAAAGATGACAGTTGTTCAGTGTAGTAGAGTGTGCTTTACTACAGAGTGGGAAAGCTGTGTATTTATAAGCAGAAATATATGGGGTTTACAATGTAAAGTAACTGAGTTAAGAAAGGAGGGAGGATTTAACTTTTTTCTGAGATCATAGTTATTTGCAGTTAGTGCACTTTGTAATAATTAAAGTGTCCAAAGGGATATAGGTAACTAAGAGAAGAAAGAAACAGTTCTACAGATACAGTGATGGCTGTAGCATCATTATTGTTGAATGAGACCATTTCATAAGAAATGGGATGACTGAAGGGGGCCTATATTATAAGCACAAAAAGACTGAACCGCAAACGCTCACATGAGCGAAAATGCCGGTAATCGAAAGTGTGATTGTGGGGTCGTGTTACAGTGAGGAGTGGGATATTTGCCCTTTCCTCACTGTAGTGCGACCTTGGAGTGAGAATATATAGTTAGCGGGGGGTCGCCCCCCACAATAGCAAGTTCAATTACTGGCATTTTCGCTCATTTGAGCATTAGCGGTTTAGTCTTTTCATGTTTATAATATAGACCCGACTGAAGGTAAGTTCCAGTCCTTAAACAAATCTATTTTTTCTAATAAATGTTTAAAAAAAATCATGTTCTTCTGTTCTGAATCAACTGCATAAAATTTACAGGCTTGACATCAATTGTGGGTGAAATAACCAGGACTGGAATTGAAATTAATCATGAAGTCAGAATGCTGCATACATCTAAGATGATTATGGCTTAACAAACCGTAATGATAACAGTACAGATTTTCTTAGTGCCTCGTCTTCTCTCTGCTGCATGCATATCCACAACAGCCAAAAAGCACAAAAATCCTGAAGTATAGTAGCTTGCTTTTTATACACACTAACACATGGCTACAGTGCACAGCAAGCCTGAAACTGGATTCAGATACCTCATTAACTGAAACAAGGACATCTTTTGGACAGCACAGAATCTCCTTTGCAATTCCAGATTCCCAACCCTAATTAATGTGAGTCAGTGGCACTTCACCTCCAGCAACTTTCATTTTGCAAACATTTTTTAAGGGAAAGTGCAAAATTCATTCCATGAATGTGGTGTTTTCAGCCTATTCTGGTAATGTTATTAAAAGGTAGATTAAGGTCCACTTCCTGATCGGGCAAAATCTATCCAAACCCTGCCTTCAGGCTTATAGTCAAAATGTACCCCGTCAGTAACTGGTACACTAAGTGTGATTTAGCAACAAATTATTGGACCTCTTCCCACTAATTTCAGTATTATCATATACTACATCATCAACATTCATTACCCCTCTCCACTCCTTATGAGACTTTACATCTGTACCACATGCCTTCTCCTGTTTTTCCCCTTCCCACATCCCTGACTGCTCTGTTATCAGTAAGACTACTATCCTCTTGGCTCCTCTTATAACCTGTCTGCCTTACTGATCTCTGCTTCTTCACTCTTCCTTCCTTAATGGTACCTGCCTCTCCTTGTTCTGTTTCTATTGCCTTTCGTCTTGGACCAGTCTAAGCCTTCTAACTGGCTACTGTATGCTGTTGTATACTCTGCGTTCAGTATTTCCCTCTAATGTCACTATCCTTCCCCAGAACCTTTACACAGTGTACATCTTATTATACATATGTATAGAATACAGAGAAACTAGCCTGTGCAAAAAGTTTTCTTCAGTTGTTTTATAATGCTTGTTATCTAATGGTTAAAATATTATTTATGATAGAAAATGTATTGCAGTGCATTGCTTTTCATGTGTAGTTTTATTGTGCAGTCAGTCTCCTCAGTTCCTTCAAAGCTTCACTGTATGTATGTTTGTGCCTCAGTATGTAATGCAAACATATACACATGAACATATATCTATATACAGAGAGAGAGAGAGATAGCAGACAGATATACACAAACATTGAATAAATGCTGCTGGATGTTGGCATTAAAAAAATGCAGTTATTCAGTTGATGAAAATCAAATATACTGACACCCAAAAATGATTGCAAAAGGAAAACATTTTTCTTTTGCCATCCTACAAGAAAAGCAGTAGCATAACATTCAGATCAAATTTGTTGGAATAGTGACAGTGTTGCAAAAAAGTGTTTCTAAGGAAAAGTACAGAGTCAAAGTTAGGGTTAGAGGACATTAGTAAGGTGGGCAGATGGTGTTCCCCTGCACCACCTCACAAATGGTGTCATCCCTAACTGTAACCTTAACCCTATCCCTACCCCCATCCATAACTCTAACCCAGCACCTTGCCTTAGAAACAAGCCTTTGTGTAGCACTGTCAGTACACGATAAGCTTGGACACATCTCACAGACCAATACATGTACACAACACTAAATGTATCCCCTTACCTAGCTCTTAGACTAACCCACAAACACATGCACAAAAATGTATTCCTTTATACAGCTGGGCTGTCCTGTTCTGGTGTCCATCAGCACTAGTCTGAAAAGACAAAAAAAAAGGTCTAAAAAGACTGTTCTCCAAGCTGGTTCTATTTTCCTCTTAATGAAGAGTGTCAGGTCTTAAAACCCTCATCCTATATTGAACATCCTTATATTTACATCCCCTAACACATTTCCCCCTTCACTCAACCTCATAGGAGCCACGTAACACGTGTGCTAATCCTAAGTTTATAACTGACCCTGACCCTAACCCCAACCCTGCACATTACCTTCTGAAAATCCCTTTCCCTAACACTACAACTACATAAGACCTACACATACATCAACACACACACACACACACACACACACACACACACACACACACACACACACACACACACACACACACACACACACATTAAAAAATAGAAGTTGAGGTTATGGAGTGCCTGCAAAGTGTACGATTTGGTGTAGAAGGTCTAATACAGGTTACATCACAGCATGATGGAGTGAGTCCCCAAAGTAAGGGGAAACAGGAAGATCAGGGAACATCTGAAGAAGAAATATGGACATGGGAAAGAAAAAGAGATTTAATTTGGTGTAATATGTATGCAAAGGAGAAAGAAAAACTAACCAATACAAAAAGAGCAACACCAAAGATATTTGAGGAGAAATACAGGCAAAGGAATCTAGACATGGAAAACTTTACAATGCAAAAAAATAAGAAGTCAAAGAGGAAAAGTAGAAAAGGAGATTAGTAATGGAGAAGTTAAAGAAATAGAAACCGAGGTTATCGAGTGCCTGCAAAGTGAAGGATTCAGTGAACAAAATTGAATACAGAAAGCACCACAACAGGATAGAGTAATGGATATCCAACTTAAGAGGAAACCAGTGGAGTAGGAAGCAATTGGTCAGGCACCATATCAAGATATTTTGGAGCCTTCCACAGGAAACCAGCATAAATGTTCACTTGAAGTTAGACAGCAAGGAAAGGAACAGTAAACTGTGGAAACTCTGATGCAGTCAATGTTGAGGAATGATAGGTCAGTGAGTTCCCATATGACAGAGCAGCAGATGGCACAGGATGGAATTGAAGAGAAGGTGCCACAGGAAGATGCTATAGAACTTTCTATAGAATGCTCACAGGAAATGGTAAACAAGGGATGTGCCCTCAGTTTGAAAGAAAATGAGATAAGAGAAGAGTTGCTTGATTTAATAGACATAGATAGATATATTAAGATCAATGAGAGAAATAGACTGCAGAAAGTCAATAAAACCCCAAACATCAGAAGTCTGATAAAACAAATCAATGCAGTAATTAGGACTGTGCATAGAGATCCATGTGATATAACAGAAGTAAACAGGATATATTACTGTGCTGCTAAATTAATAACTGATAAGGTTCTACCACAACAACATAGGGTAGTGAGGGAAAGGAAGGGGAGAAATCGAATACCATCATGGAAGTATCGAATAGAGAAAACTTTAAAGCAGTTAAGACAAGAAGTGTCACTTTTAGAAGACTATAGAAGAGGAAACAGATCAACAAAAATATTAAGAAAGATAGATGTGATAAAAGGAATGCACTGTATTAGAACAGACCAAGATCTATCATGCACTTTCGCAAATAAACTAAAAATGTCAGCACAGGCGGAAAAACATAGAAGATACACAGATAAATATAAAGGAAAAGTCAAAAATAAGCAATTTATTGATGACCCAAAAAGTTTTAATGAGAATTGGGTAATAAGGTAAAAGGAATTGAAAGACCGCCAAAAAAGAGTATATACATTTTGGAGAAGCATCTATGAAGATCCTGTGGAACATAACAAAGATGCTAAATGGATAGAAGAACTAAAAGAAAGAATAAGAAGATTAAAGGTGCAGGATATGAAATGGAATGAAGTAACAGCCAGAGAGATTGAAACAAATTTAAGAAAAGTATCTAATTGGAAAACCCTAGGCCAGGATGCAGTACCTAATTTTTGGTTAAAAGTATTAGCATCTTAACATTTTTGCACGAGGATTTAGCCATGAGTAAGAACTATTTATATGCGCACTGTGAACAGACACCAACCTGGCTAACAACAGGTAAAACAATGCTCTTACTTAAGAGTGAATCTGCAAGTTACCCTAAAAATTATAGACCGATAACTTGCCTTCTGATGACATATAAACTATACATGGGAATTGATGCAGGCAGGGTTTATTCTCATTTAGAAGAAAACTCAGTTATGGCAATAGAACAAAAGTCAATAAAAGAAAGTCATATTCCAAAGACATGCATCTGGAGCATTTCTCCCCGGGCCTCCGCTGAAAACAGGCTCTGTAGGAACCTAGTCGGACTTTCCCGGTCAACAAATGATAAATAAAATAAATATGGAACAAAGGATCATTTGTTGTTAAATCAAGTCATACTGGAGAACTGTAAAAAGGGGAAGAATTTAAGTATGGCATGGATTGACTATAAAAAAGCATTTCATAGTATCTCACATTCATGGATAAAAGAGTGCTTAATAAGATGCACCCTACACTGATCGACTACATTGCAGTGACCATGAAACAGTGGCAGACCATTTTGCAAATAAGCCATTGTAAAAGACAGATTATTATTCCAGGGATAAAAATTCAAAGGAGGATATTACAGGGTGACTCTCTGTCACTGTTGCTATTCTGCCTTACCATTAACCTATTAAGCAGTTTACTTAACAGCTTAGGCCATGGGTACAATTTGGCTCCTAAAAACAACAAAGTATAAAGACTCGTCTTCTCTTTGTCGATGATTTAAAACTGTATAGATCATCAGATGAAGAACTGAAAGCACAGCTGTAGGTTGTCAGAACTTTTTCAGATGATATAAGAATGTCATTTGGTCTTGATAAGTGTGCAAAAGCAACATTTAAAGCAGGAAAACTGCAGCACCAGGAAAACATCAGTTTGGGACAAGAATGTGATATAAAAGAACTTGAGCAAGGGGGAGTGCATAAATATTTGGGAATTGATGAAGGATCAACAATAAAACATGAACAAATGCAAATAAAACTTAGTAAGGAATACTTTAGAAGACTTAAATTAATTCTGAAAACAGCTTTGACATCTAGTAACAAAATCCAAGCTATAAACAAATTTGCTGTTCCTGTCCTAGTTTACAGTTTTGGAGTAATTGACTGGCCCCAAAATGTGTTGGATAGATTGGATAGAAAAACAAGAAGGATGCTTCATGCTCACCAAATGATTTCTAAAAATCAGTGTATACCAAGATTATATATTCCCTGTTCTGAAGGAGGGATGGGCCACCTTGAAATTGATTACATGTATAGATCTTCAATTGTGGGACTCCACACATGTCTGCTGACCTCACAAGACCCAAATGTAGTGAAAGTTTTGAAACATGAGGAGAATAAATCTAAGATGACTTCTATACTTAATTTAGCTGAAGCATATCGGTGTCAAGCAGGAGTGGAAATCAAACCAGAAGTAGACAAAAATCAAGCAACAACTGAATGTGCCAAAAAACAAAAGAAAGAATATAAGGTGAAGGACCTGGCTAAGATCTAGCTGTATTCAACTGGACGTATAAGAGAATTTAAGTACCTTTTATCTGCACTTTTTTCAAATAATAGAGCATTTTAATTGATTTATTTGTGTTGCATTGAATATTAACTGAACTGGAAGTTTTGACTCTGTTTTTTCAATTAGTGCTAGCTAGATGTTTATTGTCTATTAGTAATTGCAGACGGGGTAGTCTCATTCATTGATATCCTGCTGCTGCCTATTTAAGTGGTACATTCTGGAATATTTTCTGCTTGAGACCTCAGCTTTGGCCGGCTAGGGTCTGGCTGTATTCATCTGGACGTATAAGAGAATTTAAGTACCTTTTATCTGCACTTTTTTCAAATAATACAGCATTTTAATTGATTTATTTGTGTTGCAATGAATATTAACTGAACTGGAAATTTTGACTCTGTTTTTTCAGTTAGTGCTTGCTAGATTTTTATTGCCTGTTAGTAAATGCAGGTGGGGGTAGTCTCATTCATTGATATCCTGTCACTGCCTATTTAAGTGGTACATTTTGGAATATTTTCTGCTTAAAACCTCAGCTTTGGCCGGCTAAGAGCTAGCTGTATTCAACTGGACGTATAAGAGAATTTAAGTACCTTTTATCTGCACTTTTTTCAAATAATACAGCATTTTAATTGATTTATTTGTGTTGCATTTAATAGTAACTGAACTGGAATTTTGACTCTGTTTTCTCAGTTAGTGCTTGCTAGACTTTATTGCCTGTTAGTAATTGCAGGCAGGGGTAGTCTCATTCATTGATATCCTGTCACTGCCTATTGAAGTGGTACATTTTGGAATATTTTCTGCTTAAAACCTCAGCTTAGGCTGGCTAAGATCTAGCTGTATTCAACTGGACGTATAAGAGAATTTAAGTACCTTTTATCTGCACCTTTTTCAAATAATACAGTATTTTAATTAATTTATTTGTGTTGCATTGAATATTAACTGAACTGGAAGTTTTGACTCTGTTTTCTCAGTTAGTGCTTGCTAGATTTTTATTGCCTGTTAGCAATTGCAGGCGGGGGTAGTCTCATTCATTGATCTCCTGTCACTGCCTATTTATGTGGTTAATTTTGGAATATTTTCTGCTAAAACCTCAGCTTTGGCCGGCTAAGATCTAGATGTGTTCAACTGGACGTATAAGAGAATTTAAGTACCATTTATCTGCACTTTTTTCAAATAATACAGCATTTTAATTGATTTATTTTTGTTGCATTGATTATTAACTGAACTGAAAGTTTTAATTCTGTTTTTTCAGTTAGTGCTTGCTAGATTTTTATTGCCTGTTAGTAATTGCAGGTGGGGGTAGTCTCATTCATTGATATCCTGTCACTGCCTTTTTAAGTGGTACATTTTGGAATATTTTCTGCTTAAAACCTCAGCTTTGGTTGGCTAAGATCTAGCTGCATTCAACTGGACATATAAGAGAATTTAGCTACCTTTTATCTGCACTTTTTTCAAATAATACAGCATTTTAATTGATTTATTTGTGTTGCATTGAATATTAACTGAACTGGAAGTTTTTACTCTGTTTTTTTTCAGTTAGTTCCCCACCCACCCTCCTTGTTTTTGTTGTGGTGTTCATCTTGGTGGCTTTGAAACTGCCCGACCCTCTTGTAAATTTGTGTTTGGATACTCCTGGGCCCATCTCATTTGCTCACTCAACTGAGTGCAGTGAGATCATCTTCTGATTTCAGGCACTCCTACTGTGTACAAAGAGAGCATCTGGGAAAAAATTTAAGCTTGTTTCCTGCCTTTCCTGTAAGTGGTCTAGACTGTTTGTAGGCTTCTGAGCTCCCAAGCCTTTCCGTGTTGGAGGGAAGCCTTCTAGCTTAATTTTGTTTTTAGATCTAGCCAGTTTTCTAGTTTCAGCACTCAAATCTGTTTCTCTGAATTTAGCACTTGTTCAGAACTCATTGTAAGCACTAAATAAGCTGCAAATTACTACATCACTCAACATTCTTCACTTGTCTAGAGGAAAGCAGTTTTTGGTACTTAATAAATCAGCACCTATCCAGGCATGTCTAAGGGTCAGTTTCCGGTGATTTCTCCTGTCTACCTGATGAATCTGGGCATCTTGGGGCAATGCAGCAATTACCTCATGTACACAGACAACCCTCCCCTCCTACCACCCAACACTACAACCTGTGACAGATGCACTTATATAGCCAAACTGGAAGCAAAGCTGTCTTCACCCAAGACTGGACTAGACAGTCAAGAGGAGAAGGTAAACACTTGCACCACACCACACTCATCACATAGTCCCTCAAAACCTACACCACCAAAACACACACATAGAAACACAAAACACACACCTACATTTGTGGAGGCTCTTAATAAAAACCTGCCCAAGCATCAGGGACCTCCAAAGCAGAGAAGCAAGCAAACTTCACCCGCCAACACGCCCCAAATGACACATAGCCCACAAACTCAGTGTGCCACTCAACCACAGCCCATAAGGCATAACAACGTACCCAACACTCTAGTCATAGGTGACTCTATAGTCAGGCACACTGATGGTCCACTCACCAGGCTAAACAAGGAGAAAGTTACTGTCAGCTACCTGTCAGGTGCCAGGATCCACCACATAACGCACTCACTCAGGTCACTCCACAACAAGTACAAATATGACACTGTCATTGTCCATGTTGGTGTGAATGACCTGAGACGTACCTCCCTGGACTACATGAAAAGAGACATGGAGGATCTCCCGATCTTGTAGCCCAGGCAGGTATGACCCTAGCCCTGAGTAGCATCCTGCCATCACCCAGAATGATACCACAGTACAAGGACAAAATGATTGACTTCAACAATTGGCTAAGCTTCTGGTGTCATTCTAAGGGGTTCCAGTATTTGTCTGCTCGAGACAACATGATCGACAGACCATGATGCTTTGCCAGAGATGGCCTGCTCCTGTCGCCCTTGGGATTCCGGATACTGGCTAAGGCTCTTGCCACCACTATAGTGCCTTTTTAGGCAAGGTTCAATTGACAAGTTCACCACCATAACACATACAAGCAAGCAAAATCTGAGGGTAATGCTACTCAATGCTAGAAGTTTAAACCTCAAAATGCACTCACTCGAGGCACTCCTTAAAATGGAGAACATCAACATCTGTGCAGTGACAGAGACCTAGTTCAAAGCTACCTATGAACCTATGAGAAGGCAAGAAATGTGGAAAAAGCATAAATATAGTTGCAAGTTGGTATTTTATTTATATTCCAAATGAGTATAAATAAAGTTTAAAAAATAAAGAAAGAGGCCTTCCATTCAATAGTACTTGGGGGGGGGGGCCTGATATGACTGATGGGTAATGACAAGACAGGAAGGCAGCAAATGTGTCCATCACTGAAGTGAAGGTGCAATTGGGAAATAATTATTTGTGGACAGCCTCGTAAAGGTTTTGGCAAACCTTCTGGGGAGTAAGCAGTTAAAAGTGGAATATTTCGCACACAGTTTTCCGTAAGGGAGAAAAATGGTTGAATGAAGAAATGGTACTTATGTATTATCGCAACCAGATTTCTAACGTTGCGTAATTCCTAATGTTTTCATGAAAGAACTGCGTGTTTAAGTAAAACTGGGTATATAAACTCCTAATTACCTTTTTATCACATTGCTTGTGCAACAGGACCAGGAGGAAGAAACAGAAACAGAAGTTTAGCAACTGACCGCGGAAGGAACAACATTTGTCATCCATTGCATTGTTATAAAAGACAGACAGCATAGAACCTTCTGCTGTACCAAACTGACCACAAAAGCAGGGGAACTGTGATCCTTTATATGTTTGAAAGAGGATCTGGAAAGTTATGCTCCTTCTTACCCTTTCTGTTATACTTACTACTGTAAAAATTCCTGTTGTACCTTCCGAACACTTCGTGAAATGGCTGTTGAGCAGACATATAACTTTTCCATTTTTCTCATAGGAGGACCCCACTCCACACCTTTGTCAGCACTTTCTCAAGTGAAAAGCGCATACCTGCAGGCAAATGAGTGCCTGAAACAGTTCAAACTGCTGATCATAGCCCTTACTAATGGCCAAAAAGTTAACATTACTTTCAGAAATGCCATACATTTAAATATGACATGATACAAATACAAGTGTAAAACCCTGAATCTCACTGCCGACTTGTAAAAAGGCAGAATACGTCCCTAACACATCCCTGTGTATGAAGAGGCCAACAGCTGTTACCAGGTTGGTATGTCATGTAATATTTTAATGTATGCCATTTCTGAAAGTAATATTAACTTTTTGCCCATTAGTAAGGACTGTGATCAGCAGTTTAAAGTGCTTCAGGCAGTTGTTTGTTTGCAGGTATGCAAATTTTGCCCCCTTGAAAATCTGGTTGCGATAATACGTAAGTACCGAAGAAATTGCTGAGAGGTGGAAGAAACACTTTGAGGAACAACTAAATCTAGTAGTCTTGCATTTATTGAGGAGGCAATGTCAGAAATACATAGTGTCAGAAGTACATGGCAGGAGTTGATCTTTTTCTGTAGTTGAAATCATTACAGTGTCTAAATTGCTCAGTCGTAAGTCTACAGAACTGGGGAAGATATGTCTCAAAATGCTGAAGGTACTGGACATTATTAGCAAGCCATAGTTAACATACATTGTTAGTGTTGTGTAGAAGTCTGAGACAGTTTAGGTAGGTTGTTTAAATTGCAAAGGAAGTGTGTCAGGATAACCCACTGGAGTGAGACCCCATGACAGACTTAGGATGTACTGAAAGTTTTATATCTTTAAGCTTATCTGGGAATGCCTGGGCAAATCACAGAATTTTCTAGAGACTTTCACTGGGACTAGGAAAGTCAGGTCTACCCAGCTCAGCTTGCTAAAACTGTGTCCTTCACTACAACAAGCATTAAGAAGCTGAATTGATAGATTTGTCTGTTTCACCATACACCACCACAGACATGATGCAATTAAACAGCACAGCGACAACAAAAAGACAAGGCTAAAAAAGAATCAACAGCCAGAATTTCTGGAACTGTGCACCAGCACCAACTTCTGTGTCAAGTGTAGCTAACACATACACACAACCCAAATCTTTATTTTTTTAAACTTTATACTCATTCAGAATACATTTATAAATATGTCAGTAGTGAAATTAACAGACAAAAAAATACTACATTTTAGCTAGAAATATCTAATTCAGCTGAATTAAAAACAAACTACCCAAACAAGAAACGTTTTTATTAAATTATCATGTATGACATAGGCAATGTTACATTTATATGTATATATTTATTTATTTGTTTTACATTTGTTGACCGGGTTAGCCCGTCTGAGCTGATAGCTATTTTTCAGCAGAGGCTCAGGGAGAAAAGCTCCACATGTTAATACTACAGATAATGAGAGTAATAAAAGCATTTGTAATATATATATATATATATATATATATATATATATATATATATATATATATATACACAAGAGCATTTATAATATATACAGACTTCTAAAATTAAATTGCCAATAAAAATAAATAAAATCAGTATTAAAGAGTTTAGAATGTGATTGGCATAAATATTGTTTAGATGATGCATCATTTAGAGATATCTTAGCTAAGGATATCAATCCTTGATATGGAAGGCAGTCTCTAGCCTGCAGTCCAAATAAGCTCTTGGCATCTTGCCATTTTATTACCTTTCCCTGTTTAGTTATTTGTTCCCAATACCCTGGTTCCTTTACCATTTTTTCCAATTTATTCTCACCCCTTGTTGCCTGTATCCCTAGTTGCAGTCATGCCTATCAGTTGAATCTCCTTTCTCCATTCCCATGTTGACTTAGTTCTTACAGGACCTTCTGCTACTTTATAAATATAATATTCTGTATGATTATTGTTGTTCTCCTTAAAGTTCTACATCCAAAAAAACCCAGTCTCCCCCTTTTACTTGAGCTTTCACCTGTTTCACCATCATCTCTTTCCATTTTGAACTATAGTTTTCTGTTTGTGCTATGTATAAGAGCCTTAACTTTGTTGCTCTGAAATGCCCCTTCAACTCGGGGAATCCCAATCCACCCTGTTCTATTAGAAAAATAAGCTTATCTGTAATCCCACTTGATGCTTGCTGTCTTCTCCTCCCAAATAAAATCCTTCAGCTCTTTATTAATTGCTACCCACAACTTCTCCTCTGGTTGATAAAAATATGCCTGACCTGTGTATTAGACTAAAGGGACTAAAAACATTTTACTGCTTGTATCTTACTATCGATATCTGTTTTCTCAGTTTATGTATTATCTTTTCATTAGTCTCTTCCCACATATCCTTAGCTGCTACATCGGTATAATTTTTAATCCATACTCCTAAGTACTTAATTTTATCATGTCCCATAAGTATGGATAATGCTGAGCCAATTCATATGTGTGTACATAATTTACCTCTATTGCTTTTGTTTTAGCTTCATTAATTTTGTATCCCAAAAAGGTTTGAAACTATGTCAGTATGTTCAACAGCACTATACTGTCCCTTTCTGTTTTTTTCAGGTGTCATCTGCAAATAGAGCCACTTTTCTTGACTACCACACCACTTATATGCTTGAATTTCTGAGTCCCTTATTTTCTTTGCCAGTGGTTCTAAATATAAGGCAAGTAACAAAGGAGGGAGAGGGGACACCCCTTCCTGGTTCCTCTGCTGAAGCAGAGATTATCAGAGAACCCCACCCACTTTAATTTTTGCCTCAGATCCTTCGTATATCCTCCTAATCATCTTTATCATTTTATCAGGGAATGCAAATGCTTCCATTGCTCTGCTCATAAACTCCCAGCTTACTCTGTCAAATGCTTTCTCTGCATCAAGACCCACCAACAACATTGGTATTTTCTTACATTCTGCTTCCCTCTGGATCATCCCTGTTTTTTTATGGCATCAAATGTTTGCCTCCCCTCCACTAAACCATATTGATGCATATCTATCAATTTTGGTATCACCTTTGCCATTCTTTTAGCCATCGTAGATATAAACACTTTATAATTATGATTTAGTATTGAAATGGGCCTGTGGGCCCAAACAGCAGTCTTTCATCTACTTGGGTAATCTTACCCACAATACAGAAGCCCACACCACTGCTGAAGCATCTCAGTATGCAAGTCTGCATCTGTCCGCTGTAGTGATTAATATCTGTGGTCTTTCTGGTTTTGCTATCTTTTTATTTATATTTAAGTAAACAAGCATTCCTTTCCTTTAAATACAAATAAATAAATAAAGTGCCCCTGTCTGAATAACATCACTGCTGTATGATGTGCATATGCAAATGGTAGACACTGCAAGTATGCAGGAATGTGTTTTTTTTTTTGCATTGTCATTTAACAGTTTTCTTTATTAATTAAAACTAAAAATAAATATTTTTGTTAGTGAAAGTTTTTGCATTGTCATTTAATAGTTTTCTTTATTTATTAAAACTAAAAATAAACATTATTGTTAGTGATTATGTTCTGCACATAAACTAAAATGAGTTAGCATTGCTGAACATAGCAGGTCTTTATTTCCTTGCAGATACTGTGTGACTGGCTAATTGTGGGACCCCATGGAGCTGTGGGCCCTAGACAGTTGCCCAAATCACCCATATTGTAATCTGTAACTGGGAGGTAGGGTCTTTTTCAGGCTTCAAGATAAAGAGGTTTTACTTCCGTGATGAGGGATATACCCTGGCTGAAAGCACATTGGTACATGCTAATCAGGGCACTCCGAATTCTTTTGGTGGAAAAAGGTTGCAAATATCAATATGGAGACCAGCCATCCTTGGAGCTCTGTTCAGCTTACAAAAGATGATGATCTTGTAAGTTATTAAACTGCTACTAAGATAATTAGCACTATGTTTGCCAATAAGGTTTTAAAATTTGCAGTTGCCTTGGAAGAAAATAATTATGTCATCTAGAAAAAGAGTAAGAGAAGTTGTTAAAAGTGTCTCATTACAAAAGAGAAAATACCACCTGGAATGGAGATCTAAACAAGACAAAGGAATTCTTCAGTGTGTGTGTGTGTGTGTGCGTGTGTGTGTGTGTGTGTGTGTGTGTGTGTGTGTGTGTGTGTGTGTGTGTGTGTGTGTGTGTGTGTGTGTGTGTGTGTGTCGGTGGTGGGGGAGGACTTCATAATGTTGACTCAGAATGCAAAGTGATTGAATGCTGCCAAGCTAATGTCTTACTCCTCCTCGCTAAACCCCTGTATTCAGTTTGGAAACTTCATAATATGCAGCTGCAGTTGAGCCAGAACTACTTCTAATTTTGATATTGATTAGTTCCTATTTCTTATCTGTGAGTGCTATTAAATGATTCCCTGTTGTTTCACATGGGATTTCTTGCTTAGTTACTTGAATAAGACATGTTCACTCAGCCAGGAGGACAACTTTGATTGCTATGCAGACTATAACTCATCAACCCATAAATGAAAAATGCACAGTTAAAAAAGCATCCCACAATAAATAGGGAGGGCAAGAGCCTGTCTCTTAAACTATGAATTATTGTGATAGAGCAAAAGATCTTTAAATTCAGGTGTTTTGATATAATAGAGGGATGACCACAAAATTGTGGAAATTGGAGGCGTCCAAGGATGGAAAAGTCACTTCCAAGCCCTAATGTTTTGAAAAAGGACAAAGTACTAGAGGCAGTGAAAAGAGGGAAAGAGAGATTTAAATAATTCATGAGAAACATAAATCCAGTCTAACCTGCTGAAAATATCCCATCTTGAAGAATGACAACATTTTCACAGCCCAGAGACTTTGCCCAAGGATAACAAACTCATTTCAGTGGTTGGTAGTGAGAAATTTACACAGGGCACATATGTAAAAAGGTGCAAAAGTTGTTGCTCCCCTGCAGAGGGCCAAGTAATTGACATCCCTTATTAAGATTATATGCCCTGTCATATGATCTTGGGCAGTATTAAAATGTAATGCCTTTCTATGGTCCCCTCAATGGAAAGAGGTACAGGGATAATAAAATTATGATAAATGCAGAAAAGCATACCATTACCCCAACCAATGCCCCGTTATTTTTTTTAAATAGTCTAAAACCTGAATACAGTAAGCATATTTCCTAATAAGGAGAGCTGTGTCTCTACATCTCCCTGTGGAGTGCACTGACAATATTATATACTGATAACCCCACCATGATAGCCCATGTTCAGTAAGTGTAAGGTGTGTCTCCTAGACTGCAGCCAGATCTGGGTTACATTGACACAACCACATGAGCCACCTGAAATGTTTGGTCAAGGTATGCAAATTTTTAATATTAGTACTTAAGTCTTCATCAGTTCATTCAATATAACATAAACAATATTTAGTGATATTACAGGGTGTAGGTACTCACAGAAATCTGGCCGCTGCATCACTTGTTTAGAATGCCTGTGCTTCATACATCTGATTCTAAAAGAAAAGATGTAGAAATGGGGGGAAGAAAAGGGAAGAACCCTAAAAGATGCTAGCACTATCAATCACAAAGAAAATAAACTAATACCACATTTGTTGTACATCAACTATCCTTGAATGTACAAGTGCTGTAAATAACCTATCAGAGGTAAAGATGTAGAATCCTCAGCACCCAGATGCTAAAGGTGTTCATCACTCCAGCTGTATACATCAGTAACAGTTTGGTAGCTCTCAAGGTAATTGGGGGAAAAGGCAAATGCTTCAACTTCTAAGATAGCTGCACATTGAGTAACAGTTTAATTCTGTCTCTCCCAGTGTGAAAACAGAAACTTAGCAGAGAAGGCAAGTGGACTTTTGTGTTTCTGGGTAATGTTCAGTAACTGGCTAGTAAGTGCACTGCCTGGATGCCAGGAAAAAAAGAAATACAAAGGGCCTGAAGAAAAATCAGGTACAAAAGGTGAGGAAAAAGCACTGACTGGGAAAAGTACTGCAGCTGCTCAGCAAAAAACAGTACAAGCTAAAGACATGACTTCCAGTAACCTAGAGGAACGTATAAGACAATTGCACATGGACCTGGTTAAAATAAATGAAACACTGACTGAGTATATCAACTCAAACAACAAAAGGCTGGAAGAAATGGAAAAAGCTTTAAACAGATATTCAGATGAGGTGATAAAACTGCAAGAATTAGAGGTCAAAATGCAGAAAACGCTGGCTGAATATGAGACTGCTCAAGAAGAGAAGTTTAAAAAATAATTGAATTAGGGACAGAATACATAGTGAAACCTGAGATTTTCAACTGTACCAGAGAAGCTAGAAGGAAAAGACTGCATTAATTTTATGAAAGCACAAATAAACAACTGGACTGGTGTCCCACAACAGGAGCTGTTTACTGAAAGGGCACATTGTGTGTATGCTCCAGACTTGGTTATGGGAAGCAACCTTGACCTTTCATAGTAAAACTGCAATCCTACCAGCAGAAGGAGTTGATTCTGACATAACTGTAGCAGAAGGACAAAGTACTAAAAGTGGAAGACAGCAAAGTGTTTGTGGAGAATGATTACTGACTGTACACCAGGCAGAAGAGGAGTACATGTATTTCATTATTGCAGGAATGTTCGAGAAGCAGGCATGAGATTCAAACTGCTGTACTCAGCTATCCTCAAAATATTCTTCCCTGGAGGGAAAAATCATTGTTTGCTGAAGTACATGCTAAGGAGGAAATACAAAAGTTTGTCCAACAAAAAGTGAGCTGTGAAACAGAACGGGATTTTGCTTCTTATTCTTCTGGTAATAAAGACCACAGAGAGACTGTGTCAGGGAAACCTCTTCCAGTGTTTCAATGGAAAATGTTGGAGAGAAGGAAGGGGGCACAAGACTTGACTAGAAGAATTGAGAGCACATTGGAAATGAAGCAGACACAGGGTTTGGGAGATGGGATGGAGATGAACAGGAATAAAACCAGTAACTTGGAAATTGGCAAATGTGGAATTATAAATCAGTAATTATATTTATGAAATATGACAGAATAAGAAAATATGAAAATATTGGACTTTTTTAGACTTTGTTGGGCTTTGGGGAAACTCTAAAGCGTATGTCCTACTTCATGTCATTAATGTTATGAAAAATACTTGGGGGGAGGGGAAGATGAGGGAGAAAGTTAACTGTAAGGAAACATTTTTTTTTCGTAATAATACTGTTTTTATAGTGCATCATTTTCTTTGCATGCGATAAAGTGAAGTTTTCTCAGTTATGCTTAAGTGTAATGGGGATACTATTGTAAACAAGTGTTCCTGTTTTTTCCCTCCCTTCTTCTCTCTTTCTCCTTGTTCAGTTTTGAGAAATGTTGGCACTGCAGTGTAAAAAGAAGAAGAAGAAAAATCTGGTTAAAAGAGCACAACAAAAGAAAAAATAATGTGCTTTTTCTCATTCTTGTGTGGGAGAATGAGTTAGGCTCTTAGCTTGAGCTACACACAAGTTTTAAGAGAAAGCAAGTAAACAAAAACAAATATTGAATATTATAAGGCTTTTTTCTAAAAACTGAATGTATGCTTAGTAATAATTCTGTATTTTGTCCTCATGTCTCCATGGAGACAATCTGATAAGGAAAAGTTGCCTAGCAGATAATGTTCTCTGAAAGCATTCAAGTGTTTCTCAAGCTGGGAGAGCTATAAAGATAAGACAAAACCAGCCAACACTTAGTAAAATTAGTAGCAGTTCTGTATCTGGTCTTCATGTCTCCATGCACCAATCCGATAAAGAGAAATAGGCTAGGAGATAATGTTCTCTGAACGCATTCAAGTGTTTTCTCAGCTGGGAGAACTATAAAAATAAGACAAATCCAGTCATCAGTTAGTAGAAGCACAGGCTGCACCATGCGTCGTAGCATGGATAACCTTTCTTTTAGGTTAACTCAAGTTTGTGAATGTTGCTTTCAGTTTATGACATTTGTTCCTTTTAGAAGGGTAAAACTTCAGTATTTGAAGATGTACATTGCTTTGTGTCTTAATATTAAGTTAATAGGTTTTGGGGAGGTATTGGTGTGTGTGTGTGTGTGTGTGTGTGTGTGTGTGTGTGTGTGTGTGTGTGTGTGTGTGTGTGTGAGTGTGTGTGCGCGTATTTTGAGAGCTTTCAGTAAAACAAAAAGTTTTGAAAGATGTGATATAGGCTCAAATGGATATGACGAGAAACAATGGTATAAAAGTTCAGCCTGACAAACACTGTATGTATGTAACATGAAAGCTGGAATTAGACATTTAACAGAAAAGCTGTTATACATAAAAGGTGGGAATAATAACTTTTTAATACAATGATGCTTTCTGTAGTGTCTTTAAATATCAATGATCTCACAGATAAATACAAAAAAGAAAGCAGTAAACAGTATTAAAAATGTAGAGTACAAATAGCTATGCTATAGGATTCAGACTTGGAAAGAACTGAACATGTGAATTTGATAAATAAAGGTTTTCAAGATGGTTATTCAGGGAAATACCTAGGAAAAAGGAAAAGAGGAGTACTTAATTGCAAGAGGAGCTCCAATAGTTATAAAATAGGATTAAAAAGTAATAATGGTAGATTTGTAGTACTAGGGGGCTCCTGGCAAGGGAGGAGGATTACACTGGCATGAATTTATATTCAACCTAAAACTGCTAAAGCTTAAGAAAATTCTGGGAGAAATAGTCTGCTTTCATCAAGGGATATTACTTATAGGTGGGAACTGGAATTTGATTTGCAGCAGTGAAGATGTGTTGGGGGGGGGGGGTGCCAGAAGAGAAAGCATAACAAAAGAGGGTAGACTTTTGAAGAAAGTTAAATATTTGGCATAGAAGATGTGAATTCAGTAATAGGAATTTGGAGTGAATTTACATATTATTCCCAAAGACACAAAAACTGGGCTAGGCTATACAAAATTTACATTTCACAGGAACATGTGCATTTAATTGAATGTATTGATACATACGCAATAAGTATTTTAGATCAAGTGCTAATATTATCTAAAATGAAAAGACAGGATAATAAAATAAAAATGAGACACTGGTGCTTTCCTACCTATCTGTTGAAAAGGGGAATTTAAAGAATGGGTAGTGAAAATTATTCAGGAGCTGTTAGAGGAGATACACATTTCTTCTGAAAATATAGATAAGGAGTGGAATAAAATTAAAGTGAAGTTTAAAAACGGGGTGGAAGTAAAAGAAAGGGAGATATGGTTAAGAAGTAACAATAATTATTTAGAGGGACTGACAAATGTTAAAGTATTGCAGAATATGGGGAATCTCACAGAACAAGAAGAGAAGCAACTCCAGAATGCTAAACAGAAAATATGATTATCTCAGCAATATGCATGAGTTTAGAAAGATTGCTGTTAGGCAATTGTTTTTTCATAATAACTGTAGATCACAAAAACTGTTTAGCACAATGACTCAGGCAAAAAAAAAGTAGAAAGGGCTGTCACCAAGCTTAGGGAACCTATAACAAGGAAGATAAAAAGAGGTCATGTAGAGGTATTAGAAATAGTTCGACATTCTGTGAAAGTCTGTATAAAGCAGAGAAATATGGAAATCAAGAAAAGGTACAAATGGAAATGTTTGTGGAAGAATTAAATGTGCTAAGGTTAGAAGTAGATGAGGCTCAATTACTAACAGTTGGGATAGAAGGAGATGAGATCAAAGTGGTGATGGAAAACCAACTTATAGGAAAGACCCCAGGAATCAATCGTATTCCTGTGGAAGTTTGGAAGCTAGAAGGGAAAAAAACTGACAAAGATCTGGGAGGTTTTGTTAACAATATTTTAAGAGGAGGAGAAGTACCAATGTTCTGTAAGAAAGTGGTGGTAGCTGTTATACCTAAAGAGGGTAAAGATCCATCAGTACCAGCTTCATACAGGCCCATTTCAGTACTAAACCATGATTATAAATTGTTTATGTCTATAATGGCTAAAAGAATGGCAAAACTGATGCCAAAATGGAGAGATGTGGATCAGTTTGATTTTGTGGAGGGGATGCAAACATTTGACAACATTAGCGGAACATTAGGTTTCCAGAGGGAAGCAGAATGCAAGAAAATATCACTGTTATTGGTGGGTCTTGATGCAGAGAAAGCATCTGACAGAGTAAGATGGCATTTCCCTGAAGGTAGTAGTGGTAAATGATGCACCCACACACAAATTGGTTCAGCAATATTCATATTTATGGGGACATGATAAAATGAAATATTCAGGAGTATGGATTAAAATTATTCTGATGTGGCAGCTAAGGATATGTGGGAAGAGGCTAAACAAAAAAATATATATAAAAATGAGAAACTGGAAGCTTTGTCATATGGATATGGATAGCAAGATAAAAGCAGTTAAAATGTTTTTAGTCCCATTTGTCTTATACATAGGTCAGGCATATTTTTATCAACCAGAGGAGAAGTTGCAGATAGCAATTGATAAAGAGCTGAAGGATTTTTATCTGGGAAGGGAAGATGGCAAGAGCAAAGTGGAATGAGCTGATTCTTCCAATAGAACAAGGCAGATTAGGATTACCCGATTTGAAGGAGTATCTCAGAGCTACACATAGCACAAGCAGAAACCTATAATTCAAAGTGGAAAGGGATAATGATGAAATGGGGGAAGCTCAAGAACCAAGGAGAGACTGGGATTTTGGATGCAGACCTTTAAGGAGAATAACAATAATCATACAGAATATTATATTCATGAAGTAGAAGCAAGTATTCTAAGAACTAAGCCAACACAGGAATGGAGAAAGGAGATCCTGCTGGTAGGGATGACTGAAATTAGGGATACAGACAATAGGCAAGAGTGGGCTAGAATTTATTGGAGAAAACTGGCAAAGGAACCAAGGTATCGAGAACAAATAGCTAGAGAGGGAAAGATAATAGAAAGGGAAGGCACCAAGAATGTATTTGGACTGCAGGTTAGAGATTGCCTTCCTTGGCAAGCATTGATATCAATATAGGCAAAGAGAAAGAAGGAGGCGGTCCTAAATGAAAGACCAGCACTGGTAGAGTTTTTAGTAGAATCTATAACATAAGCTGCCATTAAAAAGGAATAATTAGTAGAGCATATAAAATATTGGATGAATCAATCAGAGGAGGTTAGATAGCATTGGTAAGAGAGATTGGATATGCAATTCACAAAGTAACAGTGGGGGATATAAGTATGCCTACCAAATATGCAATAAAATCTAGATTATTAAGATTTTTGGTTGGAAATGTTTACATAGATATTTTTATACCGCAAGTAGACTCCAGATAATTTTTCTACAGGTAGACAGCAAATGTTGGAGGTGTGATGGGGAAGAAAGAGGTAATTGGAAACATATTTCCTGGAAGTGTAATGATTTGGCAAACTTTATGGACTCCCTGCAGACTACTCTGTCAGAGATACTAGGTGAGCAGATTGGTGTAATTAGGAAAATGATTTTTCTGAGCTACAATGTAGAATCAGAATTGTCTAGACATGGTAAGGTGTTGCTGAGTCTAATTATGGTGGCTGCCAAAAACGCAATAACTAGAAAATGGAAATGAAAGTCTAAACCATCTGTACTAGAAGTTGTGAATATAGTAACAGAGATAAAACAACTGGAATTGGGATTGTTAGAAAAAGGTAGGAAAAAGTTACATAGGAAAATGGGAATTATGAGAAATATATATATATGTATATATATATATATATATATATATATATATATATGGGAGGAATAAGATTTAAAAGAAGGTAGGATATGAATGAGCTATGTAATGTTTGACTAACAGTGATTGGGTAGATTATAAGTGGTATATAATGTTTGCAACTAGAATTAGGTCAATATGATTTGTGATGTAAAATGTTTGCAACTAAGATTGTGTCAATATGGTTTGTTTTTACTAATATAAATGTATGATTTCCTATGTCATAAGTGATAATTTAATAAAGATGTTTCTTGTTTAAAAAAAGGTAATAGGGAAAAAAATCACAACACCCTTACCTCCAACTCTCTAGGCAAAGACGAGTATTCTGGGGAGAAGATGGCACTCAAACCAGACTAGGACATATATGTCATTGACCTTGTAACAAGCACCTTCCTGTGCAAAAAAAAAAAATAGATCCTCAAGAGTCATAATAGTTGTTAGGTAACATGAATGCCTGGGCAAATGTCAAACAATGCGGAGAGAACAAGAAGAAATATCCATATATTTGAGATGCAAATCCTTTTAAATTGGCCATATAAAATGATATAAAAGGTTTCTCTTTCATGCATACTGAAATTAAGAAGTCTACTGAGATAGAGCAATGGCCACCTGATGTTTGTGTTGATGGTAGTTGCACATATATTGGCGTGTACTTATTTCCATTTGTCTACATGTTCGTATGAGATTTAAGCAAGCATTATATTAACAGCATGTTTTTATAAATCTTGAAATGTGAACGTTGGGGTAACGTTTTTTACTGGATTATGTTTATTTTATATTAGTCTAAGTAGGATTTTTACATGTCCAGCATTTGAGGATGTTGTTTTTTATTCAGTGGGTAATATTTGATTGATTATGTATAAAAGTGTTTTTATTTTCAACTTGCAGTCTTATTCATGGTTTAGTCCCTTTAAATGTTAATTAGTTTTAACATGTGTTTGTAAAGGGAGATGTATATATGGTTGTGGTGTTGTTTGCTCTGTTTGTCTGAAGACGTTTGGCTATCAGTTGAACGAAAAGTTTTGTGGAAATAAATTGTTGCTTAACAAGTTTGACTTCAGTTCTGCTCTTGCATGGAGTTCCTTTGGAGATTTCTTGGTGTGTGTTCCAGTGTGCCTTGTGGATTTAACTGGAGTTTCTTTGGTATATAATTTAAATGTTAGTTTAGGAGGATGTTAACATTACTGAGGACTTTCATGGCATGGAAATGGATGCATTTTATGAAACTAATAATATTTAGAAGGAAGCTAAGGGATCCTAGACATAATGATAAAACTAAACTGCTTGGTTGGTGGTGGGCTAATGTACATACTTGGAAAGAATTGCTGTAACTTTTTATATGTGATATTCCCTGGTCCTGATAAGAAATGTGTGTGCTGATGATGATAACTGAGTCAAAGCATAATAACAGTGGAGTGATGGGAGAATAGTATATGCCATTTATGCTGCAAGATTAAGTAATTGAAGGAGACAGAAACCAAGAGTTGGTGGTTCAGACTTTGATGGTCTTCTTCCAGATACATAAGGTAAGAAAGAAAATATATGACACCTGTCTTTTGTGTCATTGGTCTGAATCATGGACAGAGTGAAAGGTATTATTTTTTTTTCCTGCAGTCTGCTGACTGTCAGACCCTCTTTTAGTCTATCATCCCATTTTTCATTACTGGTGAAAGACAGCTGAGAGGGACCACCTCTGAAGCAGTCATTAGGGAGTAGATTAGAGTTTTTTTTTTGTTCCCTCCTTGTTCCTAACTGTCTGTACTCAGTGAAGTACCGAGGAGGGGATGTGCAATGGCTGACCATGGAGGATGTCCTCTCATTTCTGTAAGGGACAGTCCTCCAAGAATCTCTGCGTCTCTCCCTCCAGCATGAGCAATGGTTTCTTCAGTCTCTGCTAGGGGGATCACTCCACTCTGTGTACGTTTTAGTACACTCAAACCCTCCCCTCCCAAAGGAGAGGCAAGTGAGCCATGAGCCTTCACTCCTCCCTCTCTGTACCTGGTTCCTCCAGTACTAGGCCACTATTCAAACCCCAGTCATCTGGGTCATGTGATACCAAAAGCATCATGCACTGACAAGGTGAGTGGCCTGGAAGTGAAAAGTGAAAGAAGTAACGTAGTATGACAGTGTTGTACCCCACAGTGTTTTCATGATGATGGTTGTCTGTAGTAATTATAGCGCCTGGAGAATTTTCAAAGCAAAACTGGCCCAAGAGATTTTGGGAGTATGAATTAAATATAATGGAAGAAATGATGCGGGAGAGAGGGAATAGTTTTTTTTTATATATATGTATATTGCCTGAAGGCAGTAGATCAGGCATGTTTGTCTGTATACTGATAGTGAAAGGGATGTTGGATAGATAGAAGCACATGTTAAAGTTAAGCATTAGAATGCGGTGGGTTCAGCTAAGAAAATAATTGGTAATCTTTAATATAGAATCAGTGAGAATGTACTGATTTAAGTATGTACATGTGGAAATTAACAGTAACGTCAAACACATTGAAGGCATAGCATCAATGATGGTCTTTCATATCTTATGTTAAAAGACATCTGTTTTACAGTAGCACAGAACATAAGATATGTTGTAATACATCTTTATAGATAAGAGCTTTAGAGATTATACTTTAGTTTTACAGGAGAATGCATTACTAAGGGAGATATGTGCAAAATTTAATGCTATGTAATTGAATAATATTGAAACAAAAAGAACAAGCTAGCAAGATAAAAGTTTATGATAAATGTCGACATGAACTGATTGAGAAGATGAATGAGTTGAGTTATTTTAATTGTAGTAGCTGCGGATTATATAAAATTGTATACATGGTATTATATTGCGATGCTTTCAAGATCATTGAAGAAGGTTAAAAAAGCACCAGTTTATTAGACCTCTGAGGGACAGGCATGAAAAGATGTCAGGGTTGTTAAGGATCTGAGGACACTCAGCGACAATGACCTAGTATTTGATGTACAGGTTGTAGCATTTACAATAAAGACCTATCCTATTACAGAGTATAATGCCATCATTTTACTTTATGAATATATCTTGGTCAGTTGGAAAAAATTATTCAAAGACATCTGACTACGAAAATTGAGAGACCCAGTGATTTCAGCTATTCAGGGATTGTCAAACACCTCTCTCTATTTTTGGTATCCTGTCACTTCCTTAGGAGCAATTTGTGCCTCACATTTTGGGCCATGAAGGATCACCTGATTTCAAGGCCTCTTGATTTGAACATATATAAATGGTGTGGCTAACAAACATGACACTGTTCTCATAATCTCAAACTTGCCATTAACAGCACCAATAAACAAGGCATTTATCTCTCCTATACCACATCTCTGGAGCAGACTCCCTCAAAGTATTAACCAATGTTGCTTTGTCAGTGTCATTGACATGCATTTCAATTACTATATTACTGTATATTTCAGCATGGAGTAATATCAAGCTTCTGGATGTTCATTAGGCTGTAAGCTTGTCTCCAAATCCTGTGAAACCTATAAATCTACTGCATCATAGTTTCTGTCACTACTGTGTTGCTGGTTAATTTGGGACAGCCCTTCAGTTTTGTTGTAAAGATGCGTTAGCTAAAAACACCTTAACATAATAGTTCATCATAATTTCATCATCAAACATATATAGTTTTAGTAATTTTACACTGGTTAAGAGCTGTGCATTTATTTGTAACATAAAACCATAAATAATTAAGCATGCTCAAACCGTTAAACAGTCAGTCAATTAATTGCTTTTCTGAAAGATGCATTTAACTACTAGAAGTTAAAATTATTTTATTAAACATAAATCTTGGTGCACTAATTAGTAGAGAGTGGGCTAAAAGCTTTCTTGTGCAGACACAGTGATGAAGTTCAGTGTAAGACTGTTTCTAAATAAAGTTAAAAGAACTCTTAGTGTGTTTTACTTATCAGAACATTTTAAACATTAAACCTTTACCAAGATTCTCATAGTATTGCATCCATGTATACGTCAGTAATAAGCTACCTGTGTGAAATGTAATGTATTTAAAGAGTATACTTCTTGTCCAGAATTACTTGGAAATTAAAATCAGAGTATGTAAAAACTAGATAGTGAAGTTATATTGTTTGCCATTGAGATGAACAGTTGCTTTCCCTGTGTCCAATTAAGTTATCACTGACATTTGAAAAAAGTGTCTTGATTAGTGTTTGCAAATTGTGCATGTATTACAGTAAGTGTATTACTTTGACAACATAGTATAAAATCATGTTTGATTCACCCAATGATTTAGAAAATCAGTTAAAAATTATTACCCTTTTAAATGAAAAACAAAAAAGAAAAAAACACCACACATCCAAGATAATGACATTGTCAGCGATTAATTTTGGTATGTTGTGCCACGAAGTACACTTTTAATAATCTGTATGCTTTTATCTATCTACCTCTCTATTTATTTCTGTAGGTGACCAAGAAACACTGTCTGGCAAAGTAAGTTGCTCAGAGTTGTACAGTTTTTGAGTGAAAACAGAGGGAACCAAACTCAGAAGTACTGGATGAAACTTGTTAGCAGTTTATAGTTAGCTGCCGTTGATTGTTCAGTAAAGTCAGTGGGTCAGTCTTGCACAAATGTAGTACACAACCTAAGGATTTGCAGATTTGTCAGGTTCTGAATATTCTCACTATGCCATTTTCAGTCGACTTATTAAATCGTTTTGATACAGTTTATACATACATCACAGTATGTGGTGGCTTAAGTGATGTGATGCTTCCCCTCTCCCTTGCACTCCTAATATATGCAGGCTATTTCTTAATAAAAAAAGCTTTATAATCTTTTTATTAAGGATAGGCCTATATGAATCAGCTTTATCTCTCAGTGATGTCAGCACAGGGCTAATGAGCAAGAAGCAGTGTGTCCATTAACATCTGTGGACATATCCATTGCTAACCCTGTGCTAATATCACCATGGGCTAAGTTTGAGTTACATCAGCATAGGCAAAAATATAGATCTGAAGTAGTTTACTTCATCTGGTCTTCAACCTGTGGGAATACGGATCCATATCGGCTCCGAGCCGGAAAATATTACTAGCATCAACTACGAGCTCTAGACTCCTCCCCTTACCCATAATACACCTCCACTGCCTCCCATCCCCAGATGTTGTTTGCCGCGATTTGCTTATACATCGTGTCTTCTGAGCTCCAGCTAGCAGTGGGTTATTTAACTACTGTAAGTTAAAAACTTTCATTCTTTTTTGTCGATCTAGGTTAGTTTAGGTACCCCTTTTTCCCTCCCATCGCTTTGGCGTCGAGTGTTAGTCTAATTACGTAAATAAACAAAACTAAAAACGGACTGAACTGACAAACTCCAAAAACTGATGTATAAAAAAAGCAAATAGTAAGATGACCACAGTGAGGCA
The DNA here is from genome assembly GCF_019279795.1 of Protopterus annectens. Classification (NCBI taxonomy): domain Eukaryota; kingdom Metazoa; phylum Chordata; order Ceratodontiformes; family Protopteridae; genus Protopterus; species Protopterus annectens. The sequence goes on along the minus strand of NC_056741.1, from coordinate 566,729,321 downwards.
GTTTATATTTTAGCGCTTTCATCCACTTTATTAGAGCATGAACTTCTTCAGAAAAGACATGAGCCCTCTCTTTCTCATGTCTTTTAAACACTCTATACAGGAAATGATGTCATTTTACATTCAATTAAAAAATGATTAATAATTAATCAATAATAATAAAAAAAGAAAGCATACTAGGACTTTATTGATCTGTACCGATTGATTAATTATTAATCATTTTTAATTGAATGTAAAATGACATCACTCAGATGTTCACTCTCAGAGCTGGAGCTTGGGTGTTGGACCTGAGGGAGTGGAAACTTTTCCATCAGCTCCAACTTTGTTGGGCCAGGTGCCCTCCCTCGGAGCTCTGTTTACTTTGGGACCGGCTCCAATTCTCTCTTCGGACCTGCCTCCTTATTAGCTTCCCAGGAGGTCCATTCTCCTTTGGCGTTCAATGTGGTAGAAAGGGTCCACTCTGTTGGATCGAGACCCCTGACTGCCCCCTTGGACTTCTCCCAGACCCCCTCAGCTCTGTCTATTGTCCCCATTGTCTTACCAGGGGGACAGGCCGTGCTCGAAGAGCCCCAGACGATTCCTCCTGAGGAACAGATGGCTTGTGAGCGCTCCCCTGAGAGCCCCACTGGAGATGTGCATCACAAGCATACGTGCAAGTGGAGGCACTTGGACTCCCCCGAGTCCCTTACCGAGGGCACAGATATAGATGATGGAGAGGGTTCCCCAAGATCACCTCCCGAGGATGTCTCCTTTGGAGACATCATGGAGATCCTGCGCCAGCGGGGAGGTTGGTCTGCCCCCAAGCCCTCTTCTGATGAGTCTGTGTTCCTGGAGGCTTTTGGCATGGGCCCATCTACTTCTTGGGTGTCCCCTCATGTGGATCCTTTAGTGGATTTTGTCACCTCGCGGCCGAGGAAGGAACTGGACACCATGGAGCCTATCCCCAAGTGACCCGATAAAATTTTAAGCCCCCCCATTGACAGGTCATCCTGGAATAAGGGCTCCCCTGTGGACGCCATGGTGGTAGCAGCAGCCACTAAGAAGGAACTTGCTCAAGAGAGTTCCTTGGTCCACCCTCCTGACGGGGAGTCATGGATGATGGATCGCCTAGGGAAGCGGTTGTATGCTTCAGCTACCTTTTTGATGGTGCTGAAATACTTGGCCCATGTCACTAGACTCCAACACGACCTAGTAAAGGAGCTGGAGGAGTCTCCCCCCAAGTCCATGTCTCAGAAGGACAAGGTTCCGTTCTCCGCGAAAATGGCCACTCTAAAAGCGGTATCAAATATGTCCATGTGACTCCTCTCCCATGCTACGGAAGGAGCGGCTAGGGCAGCTGGGTCTGGTGTATCCATGAGGCATAATGCCTGGCTCAGGTTGTGTCAATTTTCCGAACACTTTAAGGCGTCTTTTGCCAATGCCTCTTATAACGGCTCTACACTCTTCAGTAAGACCATTAAGGAGACACTAGCCCAGAGTGAGAAGGACAGGAAGACACTGTCTGCTGTTGGAATCTGCTTCTCTAACCTTCAAAGGTCTTTTTCCTGGAACCAGAGAGGGCAAAAGAAGATGTGGTTCCAGAAGTCTCAGTATTCCCAGGACACTCAGGGCTCTTATTCCCCTAGAGACAGAGGGGACAGAATGGACGCCGGCCCAGAGGCAGAGGGGGTCTGCTGAACTTCGAGTCTCGAGAACTGCTCTTGGACAGAGCCAGGCAGCAGCCCTGAGGGGTTGCCCGACTGCTCTACTCTGGAGGCAGTCGGGGGGCGATTGTCCTTGCACCCAGCGGCATGGGAGTCCATAACAATGGACCACTGGGTGCTTCAAATCATATCCAGAGGATATTCTATCTCCTTCATGGGTTACCCCATATCTCTCAGACACCTCCCAGACATTCCACCCATGCAAAAAGAAGGCAGCAGCACAGGAAATTTCCAAGCTGCTAGTAAAACGAGCCATGAAAACCATCCCCCCAGATCAGTCCGGATTGGGCTTCTACTCCAGGTTTTTTTTTTGGTGCCAAAGAAAATGGGGGACTTACGGCCCATTCTGGACCTCTCTACCCTGAACCTGTCTGTTGTCAGAGAGAAGTTCCGGATGGTCACACTACAGGCCATCATGCCGCACCTGCAAGAGAGCGACTGGATGTGCTTGTTAGACCTCCAGGATGCTTACTATCACATAAAAATGCACAGAAGCTCCAGGAGGCTCCTCCGCTTCCGGCTAAGAGGCAATCATTATCAATTCCAAGCCCTACCCTTTGTTCTCACCACAGCCCCCAGGGTGTTTACCAAAGTGATGGTGGTTGTAGCGGCTCATCTGAGGCTTCAGGGGATTCAGGTCTATCCATACCTGGAAGATTGGCTCCTCACTTCTCCCACCAGGTGTCTACTTTCACAAACCAGGGATTACTTTCTGACACTTGCCCTGAGTTTGGGCATCACAATCAACACATCCAAATCTCTCCTAGATCCTGTACAGGTGATAGACTGTATTGGGGCCAGGATAGATACTCTTCAGTGCAAAATATTCCTGACCTCGGAGAGAGTTCAAAACCTCAGGATGAATATCTCCATGATCTGCCGTTCCCACCTCCCAATGGCGGAATCAGTGTTGAGGGCCCTAGGCTCGATGATGATGACCATAACTCTTCTTCCGTGTGCTCGGATACACATGCGGATTCTTCAGTGGACTCTAGCGGTTCAATGGTCCTTGTTAGAGCTGCCATTGACTTATCCTATCCACCTAAGTCGAGTGTGTCGGTCGTCCCTCATATGGTGGATGAGCTCTCTGGACATTTTGGAGGAACGACCCTTTGTTCCAGCCTCGGCCCAAACCACAGTGACCATGGATGCCTCCCAATTCGGGTGGGGGGGCATTGTTCTGGCAAGACAGTCCAAGGCCTGTGGTCCCCCATAAAGACCAACTTGCATATCAATGTCCTAAAGATGAGGGCGGTCCTTCTATTACTGCAGGCCCTTCATGCCTTTCTTCCTCTGGGAACAATTGCCATTCAGTCAGACAACATGTCAGTAGTCTGGTATATCAACAAACAGGGAGGAACCAGATCTTGCCTCCTTTGTCGCGAGGCTATGAGAGTGTGGGAATGGGTGATCTCCACCGGTTGCTTTCTCATCGCAATGCACATTCCAGGACAGTCCAACATCCTAGCGGACAGGCTAAGTCAGACCATTCTGATGCCTTACGAGTGGTCTCTGAATCTGTCAGTAGCAAAAGAGATCTTCAGCGAGTGGGGTCAGCCTTGCTCCGATCTCTTCACATCTGCTTCCAACGCGAAGTGCAGCAAGTTTTTCGCTCTGAACCCCCTGCTGGGGGAGTCCCTCAGAGACACTCCTGTTCATGCTGGGCCTCCCGGTCTTTTGTATGCTTACCCGCCAGTACCTCTTATTCTGAGTTTTCTGCAGAAAGCTTGTCAACTGGGTAGCAAGGTGATCCTCATTGTCCCATTCTGGCCTCGCCAGGTATGGTTTCCCTTTCTTTGGTCTCACCTTTTTGCTCCACCTGGGATCCTAGATCCCAATCAGGATTTGATTTCACACCCCTTGGGGGTGCCTCATCTGAGTCTAGACAGCCTGAAGCTCATGGCTTGGCTGCTCCAGTTCCCGTAATTGCTAGGACTTCCGGATTATCTTCTTCAGTTAGATCTATTTTGGTAGCTGCTCATAAGTCTTCAACTAGAAAGGTTTATCTCAGCAAGTGGAACATTTTTCTTTCTAGGCCTCTCAGAGGAGTTTAGACCCTTTCACGGCTCCTATTTCCGCTATTCTTGATTTTCTAGCTGATATTTTCCAGCACGGAGCTAGTTCTTCTACTGTTAAAGTTCATTTGGCTGCCATTTCCCATTTTCATGTGGGCGAGAATTCTGCATCCTTTGCATCTTCCAGACTGTGTAAAGCTTTTATCAAAGGCACTTTTGTGCTGCGCCCCCAGGTCAGAGATCCTGTTCCCCCGTGGGACCTTACTATGCTTCTCCAAGCTCTGGTTGCTCCGTCTTTCGAGCCTGCCGCTACTGCAGATCTAAAACGTTTGTCGTGGAAAACAGCCTTTCTGGTAGCTATCACCTCTGCTAGAAGGGTTTCAGAATTACAGGCCTTGTCCATCAAACTTCCGTAGATGATTTTTCATAAAGACAGAGTTTCCCTTCGGACCAATTCATCCTTTCTTCTTAAAGTGGCATCACCAGTCAATATCAATCAGACTATAAATTTGCCTGTGTTCTTTCCCAATTTTACAAACAAGATGGAATACAAACTGCACGTTGGATGTTAATAGATAGTTACGATTCTATTTACACAGAACACAAAATTTCTGTAAATCTGATCAATTGTTTGATTCCTTCTGTAAACCCTTTTTGGGGACACCTATCTCCAAAGTCACTACAGCTAGATGGATTTTGTCATGCATCCTACAGGTCTATAAGGACAGAGGCATGTCTCCTCCAGGTCAGGTAAAAGCTCATTCCACTAAGTCCATGGCTACCTCTGCGGCTTTCTGGTCTAGAGTGTCTTTGGATGACATTTGCTCTGCAGCTACTTGGTCCTCAGCTCATACATTTATTTCTCATTACAAATTGGATTTGATTTATAGGTTCATAGGTAGGTACTAGGCTATTTGCCCAAAGGCATTTATAAGCCTAGCCGGAATGTGTTGGCTTTCGCCGTCCCTTTAGATTAGTTCCCTGTGCCTTTGTCCAGCAGAGCCATTGAAGTGATCCCTGGGGTAAACTTTCTGTTTCCCATCCACTCATCAAGGTTTCTCTTGAAGAGGGTTAGTGAGGAGCTCTGCCTAATGTAGACTGGAATCTTGTTCCAGAGCATGAGAAGTCTCTGGGACAGGAATCTATCCCTCCAGCACATCCTATTTATTGTTGTGGTGAGGTTTAGATCCCTGGAGCATGTGGCTCAAGGGGATACGGTTTTCTTTAGGTGGAGCATGTCCATCAATTCTGGGTTGGACACGGCCTTGTATGTCAGGCAGAGATCACCTCTGAGTAGGCGGTATGCAACCGAGTACAGCTGGAGTTTCTTCATTCGAGCTGCATAGGGCATCTGCTTGAGGCCAGTGATCCTCTTGATGAGGTACTTCTGTGATCTTTTCAGTTGTTGCAGGTGTCTTGTAAGGTACATCCCAAATTGGGCATTGTACTCTATGATGGGTCTGATGAGTGATGCACAGAGGGGCCCAATGACATCTTTCGATCTGGATGCAAACCCTTTTGTGATTAGGTGGGCCACATAGCAGGATTTTCTAACCACTTTGGCAATGTGATTATCAAAAGAGAGGTTACTCTCTACTTGGGTCCCCAGATCCCTTATTACGTCTTCCGTATTTAGGGGGCTAGCACCTATGTGGTAGTTTGTGGGTACTTTGTTTTTTCCAAAGGGGATGACTATGCACCTTTTGGCATTTAGCTTGAGGCCATGGTTTTGACACCAGGTATCTGTCTCAGTGAGACCCTTTTGGAGGATGTCTGTGTCAGCCGGAGAGTCAATTATAGCCCCTAGTTTGCAGTCGTCTGTGAACTTGGTCAGCCATAGTCCTGCTTGCCTGTACCTCTGAGAAGTATATGCCGAATAGGAGGGGTCTTAGGACTGAGCCCTTGGGAAAGCCACTTGTAACCGGTTTAGAGTCAGACCTAGCTCCTGCAACTCTTACCGTGTGGGTTCTGTCCATGAGCCAGTTGGTAACCCATCTCGTGACGTAGGGGTTTATGTTCAGGCTGGTGAGCTTGTCTATAATACCTGAGTGGGGAATGGTGTCGAAGGCCTTTGCGAGGTCTAGGTAGGCTGTGTGGACCACCTTTCCTTCATCTATAGCCTTGGTAACTGTCTCAAAGAAGTCCACCAGATTTAGGAGGCATGATCTACCCTTAACAAAGCCGAACTGGGTAGGGTTCAGTGTTTGGAGGTTCCCAATGTCTCTTATAATGAGATCCATGATGATGCGCTCCATAGCTTTGCAGACCAAGCTAGTCAGGCTTATAGGGCAATAGTTCCCGGGGTCCGTTGTGGCTCCGCCTTTGTGGAGTGGAATAACCATTGCTGTGCACCACTCTGTGGGCACGTAGCCTGTGGAGAGGCTGAGTTTAAACAGTGTGTTTAGGTGAGGGGTTAGTTCATCTTTGAGCTCATGTAGGACGCAGCCTGTGACATAGTCCGGTCCCATTGATGCTGTGTTTTTGGCTTTGGAGAGGGCTGTTTTAACCTGAGTGTCTGATTTCAGAGGCACTACATTCTTCTGGTATAGTTATGGCCCCTTTTGGGGGTGAAGTCTATACTGAACCTGTCTGCCAGGATGTTGGCTATATCGGTCGGTTCAGTGTATTTTTTGCCATTCTGCACTAACTCTGAGCAGATCCGAGAATTGCCACTTAGATTCTTGATATAGCTAAAGAATGCCTTGTGGTTATATTTAGAGTCCATTGCAATTTTTCTTTCGAAGCTAGCCTTGGATGATTTTATGAGGGAACATAGTTTCTTGCTGATACTGATCAGGGATGTCTTCCCTTCTTGAGATTTTACTCTTTTCTGTACTAGTTTCCTCCTCCTATTGTATAGCTTGTTTATGGCAGGGGTCCACCAGACTGGTTTCCTTTTCTTGGAGGAGTGAGTCTTGGTTTTGCTTGGGATAGCACAATCCATGCATTCTTGTAGGTGCCCGTAGAGTGCATTAGTAAAGGATTTTGCAGCTTGGACAACGTTATCCTTTAGCATCGGGGCTTTGAAACTTCCCATCTCGGTCTTAAGTAACGTGAAGTTTGCTTTTGAAAAGTTTTTCACAGTGGTTTCTTTGACTGGGGGTGGTGGCAGAATGTGGATATCCAGAGTGATTAGTTTATGATCTAACCAGCGAGGGGTTGACCTCCAATGTGGAACACCAGTCACCCATGTTGGTGATGACCAGGTCCAATATGTTGTCACCTCTTGTGGGGGTGTTGACCAGTTGATCCAGGGTGTTTGAGTTTATAAATTCTAGGAAATGTTGGGCAAGGGAGTTTGTACTTGAGTAGTTCTCCCAGTTAATGTTTGGGTAATTGAAATCACCCAATATCAGGGTGTTTGGTAGGACCTTTATGTTTCCCAGTGTTTCCAGGAATGCAGATTGGGGGTCCTGGGACATGGTGGGTGATCTGTAGCAAGTTATAATTTGAATAGCAGTTTTGCCCATTGTTAGTTGCACGTGGATGATCTCTGAAGCATCGTGCTGTGCCACTAACCTGGAGGTTTGGGTATCCTTGATGAATATGGATACTCCCCTGCCTTTTGTATTTCGGTCCGGGTTTTGTGGCCGAAATGTATGGTATGAGTTGTAGCTTGGTAGTGCCGGGGTGCTTTCTGGAGCCTTAAACCAGGTTTCTGTTACTGCACATATATTGATTTCCTCCATACTGTGGAGTGCCTTGAGTGTGTGCATTTTGAGGTTTAGACTTCTGGCATTGAGTAGCATTACACTCAGTTTTTTGTTACTTGTGCTATTTACGGTGGTGGGTTTGTCTTTTGAGCCTTGCCTAAAAAAGGCACTATGGGGGTGGCAAGTGCCTTGGCCAGTATTCAAAAGCCTAAGGGTGACAAGTGCAAGCCGTCTCTAGCGAAGCAGCATGGCTTGTCGAGCATGTCATCCCAGGCTGACAGACACTGGATCCCCTTTGAATGACACCAGAAGCTTAGCCAATTGTTGAAATTGATAATTTTTTTCTCTATACCGTGGTTTCATTCTTGGTGAGGGCAGGATGCTACTAAGGGTCAGGGTCATACCGACCTGGGCTACGTGGTCAGAGAGCTCCTCCATGTCTCTTTTCATGTAGTCCAGGGAGGTACGGCTCAGGTCATTCACACCAACATGGACAATGACAGAGTCATATTTGTACTTGTTCTGGAGTGACTTGAGTGCTTGTGTTATGTGGCGGATCCTGGCACCCGACAGGCAGCTAACAGTAACCTTCTCCTTGTTCAGCCTAGTGAGTGAGACGTCAGTGTGCCTGACTATAGAGTCACCTATTACTAGTGTGTTGGGTATGCTATTTTGCCTTAAGGGCTGTGATTGCATAGCACACTGGTTTTGTGAAGTATGTGTTTCATGGTTTGTGTTGGGGGGTGGAGGTTGCTTGGATGTCAGCTTCGGAGTTCTCTGTTGCTTTTGCAGATTTTTATTTAGAGCCTTCGAGTATGGTTTCATGTATTTATGTGTGTTTTTTACCTGTGCTGGTTTCATAGTCTATGTGAGACTGGTGATTGATGCAAGTAATTCCCTTCTCCTCTTGACTGCCTGGTGCCGTGTTGGGTTGAGAGAGCTTAGCCTCCAGTTTGGCTGTATAAATGCATCTCTCGCATGTATTAGTGTTTGGTGGAAGGAGGAGAGGGTTGTCTGTGTACATGAGGCAATTGTAACATTGCCTCAAAATGCCCAGATTCGCCAGTTGGACCGGAGAGTACACCTGAAACTGCCCTTTGGACATGCCTGGATAAGTACAGTGAACTGTTTTACTGATTGGCTGGTAAGGTCGAATAGAGAGCCTTGTCCTTCTCTACAGTATAGGGAGGGTCTAGTGCTAAGGTTTATTAGTGCTTGCTATGAGTTTTGAGCAAGTGCCAGCATGAGAAGTGAATGGTTTGAGAGCTTAAGTTGAAAGTTTTTCTAGTTCCAAGGGAAAAATTGAAGAGTACACTTTGTGGAGCCGGGAATAGTTATACCCTAGCTAACCGGCGCTGCCCGGTGCCAATAAACTACTAATTTCTGGGCTGAAACCACTCCTCCAGGGACAGATAGGCTACTCAAAGCTCCCTCTCTCACAGTGAACAGAGAAACTTCCTTCTATCCAAGTAAGGTATGGGCAAACACAGAAACTTATAACACAGCCCTGAATTCAGCACTAACCTGAAAACTGGACTATACTAGTTTAGAAAGGTGGGAAAACAAGTATTTTTTTTTTTCAGAAAATAAAGCAGATACAATCAAAAAAACACTTTAAATGCACAGAAATGGCTATCACACTTGAGTGTGTAGCCTACAACAGTTAGACAGGAAATGACTTTGTTAAAGTGCAGGCAGTACAATAAGTACAATATGTAGCTGAAACAAGCTTTTTAAATCACAGACATTCTAGAAAATCAGCATTTTAGGCGGAATTGGCTAAAGGCAGCAAGAAAATGCAGAAAAATGATAATTAATCACTCCAAAATCTCTCTTTTGTCTCTCTGCTGCTGTAGAACTCTGCAGGGCACCAGGCAGAAGCTTGCTGAGCTGTATACAAGCCAGAAGGAGAACATCCTTTGGTTCTGTGGTGCCCCAGAATATCCTTCCATGAGGGCCTCCCAGGAGTTTAGTAGCTGGGGACTCTGTCCCACAGGTTGAAGACCAAATGAAGTAAACTACTTCAGTTAAAAAAGTTATGTACTCACCATAATGTTTCATCTGAGAAGTTGCACTTCATTTGTCTTCAACCGTCCCTCCCTCCTTCTCCCGGACCTTGGCGCATGATCAGCCTACAGGCTGCAGTATAGGTCACAAGTATATTATCATGGCGGGTTTTCAGTATAAGTTCAGCAAACTTGATCTGGGGATGGAAGGCAGTGGAGGTGTATTATGGGTAAGGGGAGGAGTTTGGAGCTTGGAGCTGACGCTAGTAATATTTGCCGTCTCGGATCCGATATGGATCCGTATTCCCACAGGTTGAAGACAAATGAGGTACAACTACTCAGATGGAACGTTATGGTGAGTACATAACTTATTTTTTTTATAAAATTAGTAAATGAATCAGATATATTTGGAATGATGAGGGGAGAATGCATCATGGCTCTCTGGGCACCACATGCCATGCTGCAAAAGATAAGTACCAAGCTGTCCAGGAGCACTTTAAGTATGGAGAAAGGATATGTAACAGAGGCTTTCACATTGTAGTTTTGGCTGTGAGGCATCAAACCCATACAAGAACATGGAGAAAGCGATGGCATGTCATTATTATTTATACTTTTCTAGGGTCTTTGTTATGGTACTGTAACACTGCAGATAATGTAGCTGTTCAGAAAGAATGCATAGACATAGTATAATCATCTCACACTTGGTGATGTGGGGACATAGCCATACCAAAGATGTCCTAAAATGAAATAAAGCCAGACTTATCCTTCTGAGTTCCTCAGGCTACCAGTTATCTGAGCAGAATAGTATTTTATGCTTTGTCCACATATAGGAAGCAGGCCATAGTCACCATAAATATGGTGGTGGTGTCCTTTTGGCCAAGATTATGTAGCTGTGGTGTTATATATCAATAAGGCTATGGGAGGGTGAAGAAGTGAATGACGGTATAATCACACACCACACACACACACACACACACACACACAAATATATATATATATATATATATATATATATATATATATATATATATATATATATGGGTCCACTTTGTAATTTCGAAAACCCAAAATCTCGAGTTTCAAAATACCTATCCCAGAAACTCAAGATTTTGGAATCTCGAAATTACAAAGTAAAAAAAAAAAAAAAAAAAAAAAAAAAAAACAATAAAAATACTAAAAACTGTTTTTGCAGGGGGCAAGCCTCCCTGCACCCCCTACACCCCCTGCAACTTAAATATATCATCTCCGGGATCGCGCTACAGTGGAGAGAATGGTAAGAGTAACGGGAAAATTGCCATTCTCTTCACTGTAGAATTCTCTTGCCCGTTTTTTCACAAAATGCAGTGTTTCAGGACTTATAAAATGGCACTTTTCACATCCCAAATATGTGGCAGGACAGTGCAACAATGAGAAACACTCAGTAGCCACATCAAAGTCAGTTAACATTCAGTAGCCAGGTTAAGGTCAGAACCTACTTAAATCTAGTGTTGTCATCCCCTGAGTCTTTTCAAGTGACAGACTCATCCTTGACTATTGAGGGTTCAAGCTGAAAAAGGTCCACTGCCCCAGACAAGGTCCATAGGGTGGGGAAGAGCACCCTTGGTTTCCACCTTAGGGGGTAGTATCCCAAGGTTCTTTCAGTGCCTTATCAACAGATGGTCAGTTGATGCCTCTTGGTAGCTACTTTAATCTAATGGACTGGTCTCTAAAATTATCTGATAACAAATCAGGGGTTATCATGACCACAGTCTCTCTTCCAGGTTATGGCCTACACTCCTAGATGTGAGAGCAAGTATTGCTTGAAGAGGGTTCGTTTGGTCCTCCTGCATCAGAGCTGTCATATCAGGGCTAAACTTCAAATATTTTTTTTTTGTCTGGAGGGATCATAAGAGCATGAGTCATGGTTGTAGGAGAATACCATAAGGGAAATCCACACCAGGCCCAGTACTGGCTAATCCTTACACTGTGCTGTCAGTGGCTAGCATGCACTGTGACTCTAGCTCATGATTCTTCAGTGTTTACTGCCAGTTTCTGAGATAACTCAAGAAACCAGTTTATCACCCCCACTGTACTGTAAGAATACTAAAGCCAAACTGCTGAGATACTAGATCACTATACATGCAGATGGAGCACAACAAATTCACACAGATGATTCCTCACAAAGATCTTCCATCATGACTGCCCTTACATGCTTGACTCACAGATATTTAGATGGTTTCTTTCCCACATAAAGTGTGGTAATTAGATCATTTTGTATATGCGGTAGAACCATCAGAAAGTAAATACAGGGTGTAATGCATTGCTACCTGGTGCTTACACTGGGTTAATTTCACATATCTGGTCTTAGACGTTAATGTCAGGCAACTCTTTTTATGGCTTTCCCTGTAATTACAAGCAAACAGTACATTCTTTCCTGAGTCATAGGTTCATAGGTTGATACTAGGCTATCTGCCCTAGGGCATTTATAAGCCTAGCCAGAGTGTGTTTGGCTTTCGCCACCCTTTTAGATTAGTTGACTGTGCCTCTGTATAGTAGGTCACAGAAGATAGCCCTTTTGAGGTTAGTTTACTGTGCCTCTGTCTAGTAGGGACACAGAAGAGACCACAGGGGTAAACCTACGATCTCCCATCCACTTGTCAAGATTTCTCTTGAAGAGGGTCATTGAGGGACTCTGCCTAACATGGACTGGGATTTTGTTCCAGAGTCAGGAGAATAAATACAATTCTCATGTCACTGTTAAGACATCTGGCAAATGCAGTTTCACAGTGCAGTTCCTGCTGCAAATTTTACAAAGCATAAACATAGTTTACAAATGTTACAGTCTGAATTAAGAAAGTAAGGAGAAAAAAAGAGAGCTAATACATTCAACAGATTGTAAATCTTTTTTTCTCTCTTAAATGCATCGCGCTCATCACTGACGCAACAAAAGAGGCCAAAGATTGCAAAGTTTACAGTCACAATAATTTTACTGCCAGTAGAGATGCCCATAAAAGTCCAACTAAATCCAGATCCCTCACTCAGTGACAGAGCTAACTGATTGACTAACTGGCTTGTATACCATTATGTCTGTGTGGTAATTACTTGATGTTAACAGGCAATAAACTGTTGTTTAACCTTGTCACAAACTATCATTGAGAGATGCAAATATTTAGTTAAAATGCAGGCATCACTCTCACATATGAATGTAGTCTATGAACACTACACACTTTCATAGCACTCCACACCATACCTGGAAAATTATCATATGCTGAGGCTTTAAAAATGCCTCCAAGGTCAAAGAAGATTAGAAATCCATGGAATAAAACAGCACAACACATTCTTCGACATCCATAAATGAAAGTGATCAGAGCCACCCCAAACCCAGTACTAATAAAAATGTTGTGGGGATGGGTGACTCCATAGTCAGGCATATACATACATACATACATACAAATATTTCAAGCACGGGCATTAATACCCTTCTAGCTTGCCTGTATACCAGAACACGTGTTCCCATAATAAGTGTCCAGGCTGTTCTTTAAAATGTCTAAACTGGTACTTGCTTTAATGTAATTTGGTAAAAACACAAAATAGGGACGATAAAGAAGGAAATTCCGCACCAATCTTAACAGAAGGAATTTATTGTAAGCGCTTTCATTCACTCTAAGTAAATGAACTTCTTCAGACATCTCAAGACACACAAACCAACTTTCAAGTATCCACCCTCATTTAAATGACGTCACATACTCATCTCATTCTTAAAGCAATAGTACAAAATTCAGTACACTTTAAACACTAATGTTATATATACATATGTATATTATATATATATATATATATATATATATATATATATATATATATATATATATAATCTGATTGACAAGAGAAGTACTGTGAATCATTTGAGTAACGGTAATGACAACATTCCTTTACTTAATGATTGGTTGAAAGAACCTGTGCATTTTAACTTAAGTAACAACTGTGAGGGGATGCAAAGTAATGTCGGGGATAATAACACTAACCGGAGAAATATAGTTCTGAACTTGAAGTTGTTTGACCAGAAAATGTTGAAATACAAAAAACTACAAATGGAAATTCCTTATTTTAAGGAATGTATTCAAAGACACATTCCCAAAGGACTACAGCAGTGGCATTATCTCACTGGACTAGTGAGGAATTCTAGTTTTCATTGTGAGCTGTTACGCTTGTTGATAAACAGGGGTGTGAATTTTTAGAACTCTTAATTAAACACTACATTTCACAAGTTGAGACTTTAAAAGATGATTTGGTGAAACTAGAGAATGATATAAAAGCTGATTGTGACTTTTTGCGGTATAAGGTTGAATACTGACACATTTTTTCTAGCATTGAACATAGCATCTTGAAGTTAAAAGAAGTGAAAATCAAAAAGATGAGGAGGGACAAACAGGACTATGAGAACGGTATGGCTTATCCTCCTCTGCTTGTGTCTCAAACTTGGGGAAACGCTGGCTTGGATGGTGAAAATAATCCAAATAATGGTGTGAATCCTGGTATAAATGAAAATATTTCTGATTCACCTTTCCCTAATATTGAAGCTACAAATCAAGATAGCAACATGTCTGTTATTCAGAGCGAACGGCTAAGAGACTGCCAGGAACAGAGGGGTCCGTCCAATCAGCAGGATCCCTTGAATGATGAGATGAACAACCAGGATTTTTACAGGCCCCAGAGGAGGACTCAATCAAATTTTCAGGGCAGGGCACACCACAATCAACATTCGAGGAAGCAGAATTGCCAAATGAGGTAGTGGAGGAGACTTGTAGCCCAGGAGAAAGCAGGCAGACAAGTAAACTCTGTATCATTACTAATCGAGAAGGAGACTTTAAAATATAAAATTCTTCCACCCAGCAGTTGTTTCTAGACCTAATAGAGACACTGGCTAAAGGACTTTCGTATGTGCCATCTGTACTTGCAGATTTACCCAAAACACTGTTGGATTTAAAGATCTATTTATGTAAGTTAAATTTAAATGTAGTATTGGGTAACAATACTAAAATGAACAGTGACTTTTAGAATTTCCAGTTTATTTAATTCACCTATGCATGCAGCTTTGGCACTGTTTCAAAAGTTGTGTGAAATGGATTTTAGGACCGTGTCAAGTAAATCTGTACACTGTAATAGAAGGCATAATTTAACTGGAAATGAAAGACAAGAATTGAATTTGTTGAAGTTACGAAAGGTGAGGGTTATGAAACCTGATGAGGGGGGTGGTTTTGTCTTTATGGATGAAGCTGATTACATTAGTAGGATGAGCAAAATTTTGGGTAGTGAGGCTTATATAAAAGTGTCAATGAGGTGAATGGGGCGTACCAACGTGTCTGGTCTTTTATTAATGATTTTTTATAGAAGCTTGTATCAATATTGACACATATAATTATTTGAATATGGTGGCCCCTCTAACACCTGTTATATTTGGCATCCCAAAAATCCATAAAGACTTGGAAACCCCCATGACCCATTGTAGGTGGTAGAAAGTCTGTCACGTATACATGTGCTAAAATTGTGGATAATAAGTTGAAAAAATATTTGGAATCTGAACCCCAAATTTGCCTTGATTCATGGAGTTTTTTTCAGGGGATTAATGAATTGGAATATCAGGATGACTTCAACTTCCTGACCGTAGACATTAAGGATTTATATACTGTAATCCCCCAATGTGGGCATAAGTTGGGTTACTGATTTTTTACTTGAAAAAGGAGTGGATGAGGACGAAATTAATCTATTTGAGAGACTGTAGAGATTATTTTAGCCAACAACTTTATATTATTTAATAGTGAATATTTTTTACAAAAAAGCAGGATAGCAATGGGGTCTCCTTGTGGGGGTAGTTTTGCAAACAGTGTAATTGCATACCAGGAAAAGGAATTTTTGTTTAAAAACAACAGCGTTATGGATAGGATCTATTGGTATACTAGATACCTGGACGGCATATTTTTGATTTAGAAGGGCAACCTGAAAACAGACAGTAGGCTTGTGGATAATATGAACAGCATGACATCCTTCCTACAATTTTGACCATCCAGCTATCTAAATACAGGGTGAATAAGAGGTATTTAGCAAATTTTAGAAAACCAGCATATTCAAATGCGTTTTTATAGTTTGAAAGTTCCCACCCATATTATCAAAAGAAGGCCGTGGTAAAGGGTCAACTAGTTAGAACAGCTAAGATGATTTCTTTGGAGAAAGAATTTGAGGTTGAATGTGTTGCCCTTAAGAATATGTTTCTTAAGAGAGCATATCCACTTGAATTGATTGATGGGTTAATTGTTGAGTTTGATGGAAAAAGAAAATCAAGTCACTTTAAACCCATTTTAAATAAAGGTATACTTTGTGGTGATAATAATGGTTGAACTGACATATGGTAATAACTTAAATGCTAGTTATAATGTTAGCTTTATTACCCCCTTTTCTAGTGATGCTGGTCACCTGAGAGATATTTTAATGAAAAATTGGGCACTAATAAGGGAGGATGCATCTATTAGAACTAAGTTAGGGGAAGGACCGAGAGTGACTTTTAAGAAGGGATGTAATATTAAAGGACTCCTTGAGAGAGAAGTGGCACCTTATATTCAGAATTCAGGAATGACAAAATGTGGATGGTGTCAATATTGCAAATTTATTGAAGTAACAAAAGAGTTTCAGCTGTATAACAGAACTTGTAAACTAAAAGGGAAATATAATTGTAATACTAAAGGTGTAATATATCTAGCTAAGTGCCAACTATATATGAGTTTTTATATAGGTAAAACAGAATAGCACTTACAGCAGCGTATATATGAACACCAATATCATATCAGTAAACAAAATACAACTAATGCCCTGGCAAAACATATTTTGGAAAATTCTGACCATTATTTCTGGTATTTAGTGATAGAACAAATAGGTAAAAATGTTAGGGTAGCCTGTGGACATTAAAACTGGAGGAGAGAGAGAGCTCCTGTGGCAGCTGAGGTTGAATGCCTTTGCATACCCAGGATTGAACGATTATTGTTCCTTAAGTTGTATTTTAAAACTGAAATCACTGTAAAGATGATAGTGAAGAAATATGAATAATGAATCTTGAATGTTATGTATAATGTTTATACAAAACACAGAAAAATGTTTGTGGATGTTATAATCTGAAAGGTTTTTTTACATATGTATATATAACATTAGTGTTTAAAGTGTATTGCATTTTGTACTATTGCTTTAAGAATGAGATGTGTATTTAATTTAATTTAATTGAGGGAGATTTTAAGAGTTGGTTTGTGTGTCTTGAAATGTCTGAAGAAGTTCATTTACTTAGAGTGAACAAAAGCGCTTACAATAAATTCCTTCTGTTGTGATTGGTGTGGAATTTCCATCTTTATCATCCCTGTTTTGTGTTTTTAGTAAGTTTGTGTTTGTTTTATTTTAATGTAATTTGGTAGTCTGTTCCATGCATCGGCTACTTTGTCAGCAACCCAGTTAGTACACTTCTCATTCCTACAGAATCTTCTACATAAGTTGTCTGATGATTGTCTAGTACTTTTTGCTAACCCCAAACATTCCCAGAGGTAGTTGTCTCTAAATGCCCCATATACCTGTATAAGATGTCCTCTTGGATATCTGTAAGAGACACTGTACAAGTTCATATATTTTAGTGTTTCATAATAACTTAAATGTTCACATCCACGAATGCCCTTGGTATATTTCCGCTGTACTCTTTCCAGTTTACTCATGCTTGTTTTCATATAGGGTTTCCATATTGTTATTCTGTACTCAAGTTTGGGTCTAATGTAACTAACAAACAATGACTTCATTATTTTTGATTTCCTAGACTTTATAAATCTTTTTATACAACCTGTAGTTCTATATCTGTTATTAACCAGTTGGTTGACATGATTAGCAAAACTCATAGCTGAATCTACCTGTATACTCAGGTCCTTAAATGAGTCTACAGTTTCAATCACTGTGCGGTGTATTAAATATTTACCTTTCAATTTATGTCTCCCAAATCTCATATACTTAGTTTTTGATGTATTTAACAGCATATTATTCTCCTGTGACCAAATGATCAATTATAAATATAGACTCTACTCTCACAAGGCTAGACAAAAATAGGGTGATGGAGAGCTGTCTTTCACGTTAGAATTTTCAATATTGCTAAAGCCAACAAGATCCTCAAGCCAAACAAGTAGGACTATGACATGGTGGTGATCCATGTGGGTGTAAATAGCCAAGCAAACAAAACACTGAGGGATATGCAGTGAGACATTTCCAAGCTTGCCATGTATGTCACAAATGCTGGAAAGACCCTGGTACAAAGCAGAATCCAAACTTCACCAAGAGTGACTCCAAGGTGTAATGAAGAGAAATTGGTTTCAACAGCTGGCTGAATAAATCGTCATTTGAGGGGGATCCAGTATATGTCAGTTTGGGATGAGTTGATGTACAGCCATACTTGCTCTGTCAAGGATGACTTAAATCTCTCATTCCAAATCTTCTGCATACTGGCTAAAGCCCTTGCTGCCCCACAGTGCCTTTTTAGGTAGAATCTAGCTAATGGATCTTCCAGTCTAAAACACAAAACAAATATCAAGCAGTGGAAAATATCAAGGTAGAACTGTTCAATACTATGAGTCTAAATAACAAATTGCATGACATTGAGGCACCCGTACATCTGGAGCACATCAGTGTGTGTATTATTATGGAATCATGGTATAAAACCGAAGAAAATACTTTCTCTATACTAGAGTTTTACACCTACCAAGCATTTAGACCCAGTGGGAACTGTGGTGGAGTATCCATATTTGTTAAAGACCACATTACCTCAAGGCAGAGTCCTACAGATCCAAAAAGGTAATTTACTGAGATAGAAATCACACATTTATCACATTATAACATGTTGCAGAAGCTCATTGATTCCCCTGAAAACCATGTTCAATTCCAAAATATATTGGAAGAATTTCAAATACACAGGAATTCCATCATCCTGGGAGACTTTTAACTACCTGTTCATAAACTATGATACCTAAACCTTAAATGTAACATATGCTAAAACAAAATCCTCAGAGCTCCCCGAACGAAATAGTCAAAGAATCCACTAGAAGGCAAAATACTCTTGACCTGGTCCTTACAAATATCACATCTATATGTTCTGTCCACTGGTAAACCATTCTGCAGGTAGGCCTGAAAACAAATTGGTAACCTTCTCCTTCAAAATCCCCAAATCATCAAATATAAATGTAACAGTATTCAAAGACTTCAAACATTCTAATCTCTTACAATTTTTGATCGTTTCACATTCGAGTATACTGTAACCCCAATATGTTGACATGGGTAGTAGATGTGATATCCAATCCTGTGATCACCTAGATAAATGTATTAACCTGACAGTCCCTACCAGAACAAAACAAAATGGGAAATACAAGATCTAACAATCCTGGTGGTCCACATACATAAATAAACAATACAATAAGAGAAAAAAAGCTTATTAGTATACACAATGAAACTAAAGGCCAACATCAAAGTGAACATCAAAAAAATTAGCACAGGTACTGAAAAGTGTCATCCAGGTAACAAAACCATTCATTGAAGTTAGACTAACATGACAAGCTAAGGATAATTACAAATTCTTCTTTACTTGCATCTGGGAATTAAAAAGTAACACCCACCATTGATCTGAACTTATTCAGCATGGTACCTCTTACTTGTGTCCAGCAGATATTATATTAGCAAACAAACTCGGTGCAAATTTCTCCTCTGAGACAACTACACAAAACTTGCATATTCCAAATGATGTCAAACTCCCTATCATCACAAAAGAGCACTTGCTAAAGGTTCTTTCAGAGACAAAACACTCATCTTCCATGGGACTTGCTTCTTACAGCTATTCAACCTGAGTTTAGTCAGTGGCTGTCTCACCAAGGTATGGCACACAGCAGTTGTGATGCCAGCTCACAAGGGCGTCCCCATCTCAGACCCCAAAAACTGTAGATCCATTAGTCTGACAAGCCTCATTTGCAAGGCCACGGAACAAATCAGAACTGACCTGATAAATTACAGTTTTAAATATCTTAAAATATGTGATCCTAAGCAGTTTGACTTTCTTAAGGTAGATCCTGTCTAATGAATCTGATAAACTTTTTTGAGAGAGTAATGCAAGCTGTGGTGAGATAAGTCATGTTATTTATATAGTATAGCTTAACCTCACCAAAGCATGTGATACCATACCACATGCTAACATGATTAACAAGGTAAAGGCAGTCCAAATGGTTCCCTATGTAGTTAGGTGGATAGCAGATTTACTGAGGGAGAGAATGTAAACACTGCAGGTGGCAGGTGCACTTCCTCAGAGGGCATGAAGATAACCAGTGGAGTCCACAGAGATCTGTCTTAAGACATCTCCAGCTCAGACTATACTTCTCAGATCTCCAAATCAAAAGCAGGGATTTTTTTGTTAACCAAGTTTGTAGATGAATGTAAACTAGGTGTAATCCTAAAATACCTTTTAAACATACAAAAGCTACAGTTTGAACTTACATGTTATTTGCTGGCTCAAGGTACATGGGCTAAAACTATATATTAAAAAGCGCAGTATTGTTACACTTGGTAGACTATCCCTCAACCCAGCTTATAGTATAGACAGCGCCCTTCTCCAAAATGAAGATGAGAAAGATCTTTCAACAGGGTTAGATAATTCCCCTCTACTTTGATCATCGTGTTGCACCAGTGGTTCGGAAATCCTTCTATCTGGTGCAGCTGATCTCAAAAGGTATTTTCTCTAGATCCTAAAAAAGTCCTTACCCTTCCATTTTCAGCACTGATAAGGTCCATTGTAGAATACAGTGCCCCTTTTGGTATCTATCTTACTGTACATATCAGGCAGTTGAACATACCTCAGAATTTCCTAGCAAAAAGATCACAGGCCTAAAAAAATGTCACAGACCTAAAGAGAGGCTAGAGACACTGTCCCTGACTTCAGTGTCTTATAGACTCCTTAGGGGTAATCTGCTTTTGGGGCCATTAGGAATCCAGTAATCCAAGACCTGTTCTGTTTCCACAGATCAAACAGTCTGTTGAACACCAGAACCAAAGATCTGAACCTGCCTCAGCAAACAAATCACATTGGAAAGAAGGATTTATCATTTAATGACTACATCTTTCTCTAAAACGAATTTCCACTCCAGATCAAGCAATGTGACCCTGTCTTCCTTTAAAAAGGAGTTAGACAATTGGATGAGTATTTACAAGACCCCCCTCCCATTACAACTGGCCTAGTACTCCTTGAAAAAGGATGTAAGTTCTAAGGTTAGGAAATGGCAAGGCATAAATGCCAACATAGCCCAGTTGCCTTGTATTTTGTATGACTCTCTGACCCAATTCATCTAAAGAAAAGAAGAGAAAACAAAAAGCAGAAGTAGGGGAAGACAAAAAGAAGCCAAAAGGATGCTGAGACAGACCCTTAAGCTAGGTAGCCAACTACCATGGGGACACACTGATTCTTCCACGTTAGTTCTAGAAAAGTCTGATGTCTCCTGTAAGACACTACCTAAGTGAAAGAACATCTCACTGTGCATCCCAGTGTTGACTACTGTGCAGTTTCTTCAGTCGAGTATTATTCACAGAAATCACTACTTTTGGCCACATTCTTGGGTAAGTATGGTAAGAGGATTTACTGTAGCATGTTGGGCCTTTGGCCACTAAGTTGTTTGTCTTACTTGCCCACTTCCATGTTTAGGAAAGTGCAGGATAAACAAGAATATACTCAAGAGTATGGACTCAAGGAGAGCCTTTGTGATACAATGTTGATGACTCTTATGGTAGGATACCACAAGTACCTTTGTAATTTTGATTACCCGAATGTGTTGATCATGGACAGGGGGTTGAGTAAGTGGCATCATTAATTAGTGCAGCCAACATAGCCCTCCCTCAAGGAGGAGCTCAGGAAAAACCTTGTGAATGTCCAACTTTTGGGAAATATGCATGTTTTCAAGCCTGGCCATCACCTGGCCAGTGATCTCCTAAAGGGGAATGCAAGGTTTACCTCTGGAAAAGACCTCTGTGATTTCTCTAAATTTTCAACCTTAAAAGTAAATAAATGGACTAAATTCTAAATATAACACCCCCCCCCAAAAAAAAAGGGCAGTCACTGAATGATTACTTGAATTTTATTGTGATCAGACCCTTGATACTTTTGGGTATTGCCTTTAAAGGGTTACAGTGCTACAACATAATTACATTTTAATACCTACTCCAGTTCAGAAGTTCCTATTACATAATATTAATCACACCTCAATTAGTCCACATTATTACCTTTAAAGGAAACTTTACAGAACTTCCTTCAATTATTATAATAAATACCCACAAAACAACATTCTAGACTTCAACATATAGTAAGTCTTATTTTATAAAAGATGTGCTTCCATTTTTGTATTCGTATGCACTGAATCTACCTACAAAAATAACATATTGGAAAAGTCTCAGTACTGCATCCATGTGTAGAATTTGCAATGTTGAGGCACTCCACTCACAGGTAAGTCATTGACTATATAATTAAATATAGTCTTGTAAATGTGCTGTTATTTTTAAATAGTTTTACCTGTGTTCCACTATGTTGGAAAATGGGTACAATTCATGCTGTAGGCAATGCTAGAAATCAGTAACATTTTGCATTCAAAAATGTTTTTTAATTATTATTTCCATACCTTTTTCTTTATATTGACATATTTTGCATTTCCACATTTATACATCACAAAATCTTCCCCTTGCACAATGGATTCATATATACTCGTTGATATGATGTCTGGAACAGTCCGTGTTCTTCCCTAAGGAAAAAAAGTCCCTTTGATGTGAAAGTAAATGCCAGGATACTCACTTCCCCAGATTCAGCAAGCTCTGCATGGCATGCAGGAATAGTGCAGGAGCTGCTGGACACAATATGGCCACCGTGTGATCCAGGAATAAGCTCCAGGGATGTGCATGAGTGCTCTTGCGCTATTCCTGCACATACACAGTTCCTGTATGCAAATTACCCCATTTGCAGGTGAAAACCATGCAAAAGAGGTAAATTTTCAATCCAGGAAGCTGGCAGCCGGCCGTGTAGGGTTAGTGTAGTCTGCAGAAATGTACTTGGTTAGTAAACGAGTACATTTCTGCAAACTCCAAAATGGAGCCATGACAGCTCCAAATAAAGGGTGTATATTATGTTGAAAGCATGCCAATGGCCAAATATATGGCCATTGGTATGGAAAACAGTTGGCAAAATAAAAAAAATAACTTATTTTTTTTTAGCTGATTTTGGCTGTTTAAGCGTAGGACAGCAGCGTGCAAATGGGATCGGGCCAAAAGTAAAATAAAAAACCTGAAATAAACATTGTATCCAAAATCACTATTTTGCCATTATACTCAATGACAGGCAGAATACAACATGGCCAGTGAATAGTGGTTGCTAAGGGGGAAGGCTCAGTGTGGGACTTGTAACTATGCATTAGCAGGCAATCCTGTGCAAATGAGGTGAATGATACTGAATCCCAGATTCTCCCTCATGGCTAGCCTGCACCCAACCGTGTTGGTGCAGGAAGGGCATGGTGGAAGCCTAAGAGCTAGCTGACATCATAGAGGGGTGTGTTAGGCATACTGTAAGCCTATTGGAGCCCTATGGCTTAGGTTTGCCCTGAGCTTAGCAGAGCTAAGCAAGGGAGTGTGTCTGAGGCTGCCTAGCACTCTTTACATTGCCTAAACAGGTGTGCGTGCTGCTCACCAGGGCTTAAAGGGAAAAAAAAAGTAAACCAGGAAATAGCAGCTCTGTGCACGTCTGAGCACTGTGTTTGCTCGGCTCACCCTTGGGCTTAAACAGGAAGGCAATGGGAAGGGAAAACAGCAGTAGGGAGGTAATCAAGGAGAACTAGCATAGCCGGCAGGTGAAATGTATCAGAATCAGCCAATTACACAGGCAACAGACCAGACCAGCACACCACTATAAACTATGCAAACACCTTTCCCTCTGGATTTTCCCACATACTGTACACCACCGGTGTACACAAGCGGGGGAATTTTACCAAACAAAAGCAACAAAATAGGGGCTGCAGCAGCTATCATAAATCAACATGTGGAAGAGGCTGAGGGTGGTGAGGATGAGAATGCTGTCGACCAACCCACAGTGAGGAGAAGGAGAAGAGTGTACAGACCCAGAGTAACCTACCAGGGGCTACATGAGTTGGAGATAGTAGAGCGCTATAGGATGGACAGGGACCTCCTACAGCAAATTGTTGGGCTGCGCCTGCCACACCTCGCACACAGAACTAACAGAGGGGAACCCATCCCAGTGGATACCAAGGTATGTGTAAGACTAAGAATACTAGCCATAGGTACCTTCCAAAGGCCAACTGGGGATATCATGGGATCTCACAGGCATCAGCATCCAGGGTGCTCCACCAGTTCCTGGATGCCATGTCAGCACATGCCGGCGAGCATGTATATTTCCACAACATCCGTGAGGAGTTGGCCAGCAATATGCGTCTCTTCCACCAAATAGCAGAATACCCCGAGGTAGTGGGTGCTATAGACTGCATGCACATACACATCAAAGCACCACCTGGTGAGCGTGGTAGGGTCTACATCAACCGCAAGGGCTTCCCCTCCATCGACTGCCAGGTCGTGTGCAATGCCCAGGGTATTATAATGAATGTGTGTGCTGGCTGCCCTGGAAGCTATCACAACTCCCACATCTGGCACCAGATGCAGCTGTACCAGAGATTTGCCAATGGGGACATCCCTTACTGTCACATAGCGGGAGATGCTGGTTACACACTGGAACCGTGGCTGATGACACCCATCAGAAATGCACGCACACCTGAACAAGAACTCCATGATGAGGCAAATACACAGACCAGAATCATAATAGAGCATGTGTTTGGGATGCTCAAGTCACAGTTCCGGTGCCTGGACACATCCAGTGGAGCCTTGCAGTACTCACTAGCTACATGTACCCAAATTGTCATCGTATGTGCCATGCTACATAATATGATCCTGTAGAAACAGCTGCAGCAGGAACAGCATGGAGCAGGGCCACACATCGCCCCACCATTGCCGTGGCCTGCACAGGCACAGAGTGACTCGGAGGAGGAACAACCTGAGCCTGCCCCAGTAGGCAGAAGGAGGCATGCCCAGTATGCCCAGGCCTTGGCAAAGAGGCAACGCGTAGCACATACACTGACACGGTAGGGACCCAGGGAATGACACCTCTCTCTGACTCGCACAATACAGTAAAAGGGATGCCAAACATGACACTGCCTGTGCTTAGCCATGTATAGGGAGTGTACTATGTGCATCCAACATATCAGCCCTCCAGCACCATCCTCAATACTGGCACAGCCACAAGGTAAGTCACTCTTCCTACCAGTAGCCGAATGGAGTAGTATGTGTTGTTACTTGTATCTATGATATGGATGTGAGCATGCAAGGGAATCGGGTGGCTGAATGGGATGCCAGCAGATAGTAGACACCTATATTGGCAGCATGAAATCTGTAACAAATACTGGTGTCACCATAGTAACCAGTACTAGACAATGTGACAAAACACACTGCAAGAAATGTGCTGGGTCACATGTGTGTCCATAGGACACACACATGCCAATCTGGGAGGCTCACATACCCAACAACAGTCTCATCCAGCAGGACAGGTGTAGACAAACACAAACAAAGGCTGTGCTAAGGCCTCTGATTGAATTGATGGCTATGGAGAACATCCCTCCGCAGACATACACAGACAGACTACAACAGGTCAGGCAGTGGGATGTTAGTTCTGAAGCGTAAGAAGTCAGAAACTGAAATGTAGGTCAATCATACCTAAGACCTGTAGTACACTGATATGCCTCTAGTCAGCATGCTAGGTTAGAATACAGAATGAAATGGAGTACCTGAAATACCAGTACAGTCATAGCAAATGTGTACAAGTGTCGGGTGTGCTCCCCCAATCCTATTTAGAAATGTAGTAACAGTCAGGTGTGCCCCCCGAATCCTATGTAGAAATGTAGTAACAGTCAGGTGTGCCCCCCATCCTATGTAGAAATGTAGTAACAGTCAGGTGTGCCCCCCACCCAATCCTATGTAGAAATGTAGTACCATGTATGTGTAGGTATAATAACAGTGGAGCACAGATTACCTGAGCTGGCCAGGGTAGCAAGATTGATTATAGCATGTGCACAATATGCAGATCTGTGTGCATTAGGTTGGTGTGTGTCATGTATTGTGTTAGAGTGGTCAGTATGTATGCATGGTGAGGTTTGTCCTGGTGGCCATTGCCCAGTACTGCAGATGACAGGGTCAAGTTCTCACAACTGCAGTGCCAAACACAATGCTTCCCAGCAAAACACATGCCAGCAGTAAGCCATGCTAAACGTTTGGAAGTAATATGTGTCACCATCTGAAAGATGGACATGGCACAAATGTCGGTCCAGACATACAAGCAGTACACAGGGGGAAGTACCCCAGACAGTGTATAATATGTAACTGTCAAATGGACACATCCTTGGAATTGTACATACGGGTTTGCAGTACATTGTTTAGGCTTGTAATAGGGAATACCGATGTCATCTGGCCAAACACTGGCAGACCACAAAGGTCTTAGGAATCAAATATTGAGAAACAGCTGATGTCCCTGCACAAGACAGCATAAGTGGAATGCCCCATGCATATCTGTGAGTCAGATGCAAGTAGTGTCCATAGCACACATGCACCCAGCTCACCCCACCACCACCCACAGGTACCTCTCCGGTCTTATCCCTGCTGTTGGGAATGGGTACAATATGACCCCCACCTCTGTATGGCAATAGCGAAAGAATGCAGCTTGCAGAACAGGTGTCCCATGCAGGTGTGTCCCTAGCTGTAAGCAGCACCCTGCCAGAATCCACACTGCTGGATCAATAATGATAGAAAGTATTGCCATGAACACCTTGCACACCTACCCTGTCACCCCAGGGGAATATAGTGTATTGCAGTCTGGGACTGCAGGAGTGACAAAATGCAATGGCCAAGTACAGCTGGCCTGCATCACTACCAAATGGCCTACATTCCTCTGCCAAAGTTCTGTGTCTCACCCGTACTGCCAATGTATGTTATGTCATGGACCTCCAAATAACAACATAACACAGTCCATAGAACTTAAATGCAAGGCCATGTGGACAAATCACAGTAACATGTCCACCATGTCCAACCGCATGAACTGTGGACCAACACCAAATTACTGCTGGGATGAGGTGATAACTATAAGGAACATATCAGATAATGTTTGCATAATGTATGGAAGAGGATAGAATAATGGAGGGAGGGTGGGAGCATGGGTGGCATGGAGTGTGTGCAGTCCGAAACTCAGCCATGTGCACATACTATCCCTGGCTGCAAACACAAGAATGGGTGGCTACAAACCTGCTCATAAACCACAATGTGAAGGGGTAATGTCCAGAATTATGACCCCTGCCTCTGACTAACCTGTGCAAATCTGTACAGCTGTGAGGTATGGCCACAGCAGGATATGGCCATACTGTCACATGGATAGATGTACAAGCATGGGATCCTCTGCCACCACTGTACCAAGGTGCTGAATCATTTACACAGACCCAGCAGCAAGTGTATGCAGCTTCCCCTCCAGAATGGCATGATTGTGCAAGAATATGTAGGCTGCTGACCACAGTACTGGACACAGCTGCACTTACCCTGTGTTCCCCAGGACATCACTGCAAGGAAATATATATACCTGACAGTACTTGATGACATAAAACATCACAGTGTAAAACAGTACATATGTCTGAATATCTCTGCTAACACCAGGGCCATGTAGCAGAAGCAGCACAGACACAATTACCTACAATAACCCACTATCCTTTGCCCATTTTGACCCCATATTTTCAACCGATCTACAGATATCCTGTGGAAACAGTTTGCTAGCTGTAGGTGTAGAACACAAAATTCAGCATTAGAGTACAATCTACCCTGAATGGATTCACACATTAAATACAGAAGGTCATACTGAGCATGCTGCCACACTTAGAGAAATGAAGGCCATGTCAAACAAAATACTGAAAGGTCATACTAGGCATGCTCCCACACATACAGAAATGAAGCCCATGTCTGGCAACAACAGTAGACTATACATATCTGACAGTCACATATTTTAGTGCATATACTCCTCAGTACACACCAGTCATGCTTTGCACACACATTGGATAGGAATACACACATATATCCAAGGACAACACACTATAATAGGCCAAAAATACACATGCAAAGATGTGTGGATGAGAGTGACAGTGACAAAGAACCTCCCATCACGAGGCCTGTCCCACCCAGCACACATTCAATTGGCTAAAACCACATGATGTGCAAATGTCAATCACCGTAGACATTTGCCTCTGGTATCCCTCAGCACTATAGTGTTTGTGGTGCTTGTGCTAACTGTGTAACATGACTGTACAAGTCAGTAGTCATCTAGCAGTTGTATACACATACCTGTGGAATATAAACCTGTGTGTGCCTGAGTGTTGTGTCTGCCTCTAGATGAATGGGTTATGGCCCATGCAAACACACTGCACTCCCCATTGCCCTACTATGGACAGCCTGCTGATGTCTTCACCTTGAAATACACCTTTGGGGAAGTAATAGCACAGTAATCTCTGTTGCGTGTCCTATAACTATGAAATGCTGTAGTGTGATGTACTAGTTAGGTAGGAGTTTTAATACCAGATGTGGTAACTGTATGTGTGTGTTTGTCTGTGTAGGGATCGATGCTTTTTAGGCCAGTCTGACTCACTACAATTTCAAATGCCCTGCTTTGGCAGTGCTGCTGATGTCATTCACTTTGAAATACACCTATGGGGAATGAGCAGCCTGGTAATCTCCGTGGCATGTCCTATAACTGCGTAATACTGTAGTGTGATAAACTAGTTAGGTAGGAATTCTATTCCCAGACATGGCAAGTGTGGATGTTTGTATGTGTGTCTGTGTAGGGAGCACTGCTTTTGAGGCCGTTCACAGTCATTACAACTTCCATTGCCTTTCTTTGGCAAGCCTGCTGATGTCATTCACTTTGAAATACACCTTTGTGGAAGGAGTAGCCCAATAATCTGTGTGGTGTGTCCTATAACTGCATAATGCTGTAGTGTGATAAACTAGCTAGGTAGGAGTTGTATTCCCAGACATGGCACATGTGAATGTGTGTGTTTGTTTGGATGTTTAGGGAGCAATGCTTTTGAGGCCATTCACAGTCACAACAACCTCCATTGCCTTTCTTTGGCAAGCCTGCTGATGTCATTCACTTTGAAATACACCTTTGGTGAAGGAGTTTGCCAGTAATCCTTGTGGCGTGTCCTATAACTGCGTAATGCTGTAGTGTGATATACTGGTTAGGTAAGAGTTCTATTCCCAGACATAGCAACTGTGAAACTCTGTGTATGTGTGTGTAAAGATCAATGTTTTTTTTGGCCATTCACAGTCACTATGCACACTTAAAAATGGAGAACATCAATACATCAATAACTGTGCAGTAACAGAGACCTGATCCAATCCTCCAGAGAGCACCCCTGCAATACCAGGTGCAGCTCTCACCACACCTGTTGGCCACCAAACCAGGACCAAAACAAAGGTGGAGGAGTGTCCATATTCACCAAGGATATTCACACCACCAGGCTACTTGCCCAACAGAATGTGTCTGAAATACCCCCGGTGCAACTAACAGTAGGTTAGACTGCTTTCCAAATTGTATAGCTTGCTACAGATCCCCCACCATGCCCCATGATACCCACTACAGACTTTTAAACATACTGTGAAATATTATGATGCAAGCAAACACCCTAATACTGGGTGACTTACACTACCTTGCCATTAACTGAGAAAACTACTTGTGTACAAACACATGTGCCCAACGGTTCTTGGAAGTCATAATTCCCAATGCCCTGGATCAAGTAACCCATAGTCCCAACAGGGGCTCAAATATCCTAGACCTGGTCATTAGCAACATAAGAAATCAGTGCCCCACACCTATGGGCACCCCATCAGTGGTCAGGTCTGCCCATGAGCTGATCACCCTTAACATCAACATCCCTCCCCCACACCCCAGTAAGGTAACCTCCGTAACACATATCTCCAAAGCCAATGCCATGCTACACATCAGACATGACTATTGTCATGACACCCATGCAGATGGGAACTGAATGGATGACTGCTGAATCATACATGAGGGCACTGTATGAGTACGTACACTCATGCATGAATTATTCCATCCAATATTGAACCAAGATGCTCCCCACCAAGAAAAGGAAGCCAATGTGGTGGCCCCATGCCATAAACATACTGTACGACAAAAGGAGGAAACGGTTGCAGAAATGGGGGAATTTCCAGGATGTAAAATACTCCCTTACCAGCTACAGTAAGAGGCAGAGATCCCTCATAACGTCCACCAAAGCTAGTTACGAACATAATATAGCCAAAGATGCCAAAGACAACTGCAAGCCGTTCCATAGCTAAATGGCAATGCTCAGAACTGCTGTGAGCTACAACAGGATGGTATTAAATATACTGCTCCCAGATATATTGCCAATATCCTGGCAGATCGATTCAGTGCCAACTGCACCCTCCAACCCCCAAAGGGCCCATCTCAACATGGATAGATTGCCATATTCCAGTAATAACTGCCACATAGGTAAAAAACACACTCTATAGAGCTATGACAACATCAGCCATGGGACCAGTCAACATCCCGGGCTGTGTACTACATGAGCTACATACTGAACTGGCACCTCACCTACGTGCCATGTCTAATCATAGCCACACCTTAGGCTTCATGCCCACTGTGTGGCGTACAGCTACAGTTATCCCAGTCCACAAGGGAGGATCCACCTTGGATCCTGGGAACTACAGCCCCAGCAGTATGACATGCCTGATCTGTAAGGCCATGGAATGTATTATCATGGAAATTAAAACAAAGGCATTAGCAACCTGCAAACACTGGACCCTAACCAGGTTGGGTTTTTGAAGGGCCGATCATGTCACCTCAACCTGAATGACAACTGTGAATCCGTCTCCAGAGCTGTTGACGAAGGTAAGGTGGTTCACACAGCCTATCCGGACCTTGCCATGCCCTTTGACACCATCCCCCATTCTGGAATCATAGATAAATGTATCAAGCTGGCCATTAATCCCTATGTCACCCGATGGGCTGCCAACTGCTGTATTGACAGAACCCACACTGTAAATGTAGGAGACACCAACCCGAGCCCCAGACAAGTGACATTTGGAGTACCTTAGGGTTCAGTCCTGGCACCACCCTTGTTTTGCATCTACTGCTCTGAAGTACAGTCTAACAGTAAGGGACACTAGCAAACAGAGGTCGCAGATGACTTCACACTGGGAGCCAAAATTGAATCCCCACATGATGTGAATATTCTACAGAAGGGCCTTACAGAAAGACATGCTTAGTGCCTGAGCCATAGCCTCAAAATCAATGCTAAGAAGTATATAGTTATCCCCATTGGAAAGGGACATGTACCTGTGAAATACCACATAGGTGGCAGTTCACTAAATACCTAAAGTGTGATAACAGACCTTGGGACGCAGGTGGACAGTGGTCTCACCTTTGATAACCACATCACCACAACAGTCAGGAAACCCACCTATGTGGCACACCTCCCACTAAGGGCTTTACATCCAGGAAAAGGAGGCCATTGTCCCACTGTAGTCATCTCTCAGTACACCCAGAACAGACTACAATGGCCCGTTACATATGTACCTCACAAGACATCTGCAACAAATAGAGAGGCTGCAGACATACCTCACAAAATGACCACAGGCCTAAACCAGATGCTCTATGCTGACAGTCTGAAAATCATCCAGCTATACTGTGTCACGTATTGTGTTCTCAGAGGCGATCTCTGCTTAACATACCATGCCATGTCAAACCCACAACTGTTGGACATGCTACACTTAGAGAATTCCAATCCCTCACAGCCACATGCTCCAGGGATCCAAATCCTGTCGTCACAATGAACAATACATGCAGGAGGGATGTGTTCCTGACCCAGAGCCTCCCCAGACTCTGGAATAGATTGCTCATACATGTCAAGCAGAGTGCCTCTTTGCCCTTCTTCAGAAGTAACCTGGACGATTGGATGGGAGATAGGAAATTTACCCTGGGGATCATGTCAGCTGCCCTGCTAGACAGGGGTGCAGGGAAGTAAATATTGTGGGAAGTCATAGCCAGGGAATTGTCATGTCTAGGCATGTATCGACCCTAGGGCCAATAGCCTAGTATCAACGTATGACCCTATGAACTTATGAACTACATTGTCCATTGCCCAGCCTTGGCAAGGTTGCTGATGTCATTCACTTTGAAATACACCTTTGGGGAAGGAGTAGCCCAGTAATCTCCGTGGTGCATCCTATAACTGTATAATGCTGTCGTGTGATATACTAGTTAGGTAAGAGTTCTGTTCCCAGACATGGCAAGTGTGAGTGTTTGTCCGTGTAGGGAGCAATGCTTTTGAGGCCATTCACAGTCACTACAACCTCCATTGCCCTTCTTTGACAAGCCTGCACTTTGGAATACACCTTTGGGGAAAGAGTAGCCCAGTAATCTCCATGGCACATCCTCTAACTGTGTAATGCTGTAGTGTGACATACTACTTAGGAAGGAGTTCCAATCCGAGACATGGCAACTGTGAGAGTTGGTGTGTGTGTGTGTGTGTGTGTGTGTGTGTGTGTGTGTGTGTGTGTGTGTGTGTGTGTGTGTGTGTGTGTGTGTGTGTGTGTGTGTGTGTGTGTGTGTGTGTTTGTCATTTGTATCCTGTGTGGAGGTGGCTGTGAGTGTGTAACAACTGGACTCATTGGGGTGTGGATTTTACAAATGTCTTATACGGTGGGCGTATTGTATGTCACAGTGTCCACCTTACAAGGATAACAAATGTCAAACAGCAGGGAGGCTGGGGTTGACAATCCATACCCCTACATGTGACATCAAGGCCTGGCGAACAATTTAGGCAACCCTTGTATTACCCAGAGAATGCTCTCAACCCATGTCTCATACACAAACACAAACACACTCGATTAGGCAACAACCACTATGTTGGTAGTTCCCTGTGTATTGCCCACAGATAGGAACCATGGTGTGATTGCAGTGGACTACAGAGGGCATGGAACCATGTCCCATCCCCACAATAGGCAAATAATTGCATACAGTGCTCCTTCACTATGTTCCCCACTGGATGCCTGCAACAACTGTAGTGCCAGCAAATGAAACCCACAAAGGACATACCATGCCTTATACACATGCACTGTATGGACAGATGCCACTGTAACCAGGGAATACCTGTAACTTGCTGTCAGTGTAGGTGCAGGGTCAACCTGGTGTCCATTGCCAGGTCTCACCACATGAGGCCAGGAATGGCACATCTGATGATAACAATCTGTCTACACAACATGCCCCAGACACCCCAGGTACACTTCCACATGTCACAGAACATGCATGTGGGATGTGTGCACATCCCAGACTCCGTCCATGTCTTGGACTATAGAACACATATATGCCAAGCATTGCACAGCACTGGCCACCCACAATAGTAACCCAGATGACTGGATGTTGAATACAGTACCCACCTGTGTGGGCCAGTCCAGACACTACACCTCTGAGCCACACTGCAGACAATTTTCATGTGGTCTGATGCCAATGTATACCCTTTACCTAGCGTTATACAGCCTTCTGGCACAGTCAACCACTACACACCTGTGAAGCAATGCACCCATGCATGTCAGTACTGGCAACCTGTGTCTGTGTGCGTGTGTGGAGTATAATGATTTGGATGCCATTCACACTCATTACACCTCCCATTGGCCTACTGAGGTTTGCCGTCTGATGTCAGGCACCTTGACATACCCTTTGCCCATATATCATCCTGATAACCCCTGTGGTGCATGTGATACCTGCTTATTACTGTATTGTGGCAAACTAGCTAGTTAGGAAGTCTAATCCTGACCCTGCCAACTGTGATAATGTGTGTGAGTCCCTGAGAGAGTGTGGCTGTGTCGATGTTGACACCTGTTCATGTGGACAGGTATGTGTACTACACCTACCTTATCCCTCCTTTATCACTGTTGCAGATGTCACTCACCATCGAATATACCTTTGGACAACTCCCCAACATGTAAGCTCTGTGGTGCATGCAATAACTGCATAGACATGTAATAGCAATGCATGGCCAGGCAGGGGTTTGGGACCCTGTACTGGTAAGTGTGTGGCACAAACATGCTTAGGTTTTACTCTCCCACCCCCTCCTTGTCTGTCTCTTTCACTCCCTCTCTGGTGGATGTGGAAAGGTACACATGCTTTGCTTAGACAGCAGCTTGTGTTTTGTAAGTGATGCTCATGATCAGCTGATGGCCTCTGCATGAATTGCAGTCCCTCACTAGCTGATTGCATGTGGAACAGCTGTGGTAACATTCCCATAGCCAATTGCATGGAAACAGCATCACAGATGGTAGTGGGATATACCTCTAACAACATACACTGTGGAGACAGGCCAATAGACAGGAGGGGATGTTCCAGACATGACTACAGAATGTAGGTGTTGCTCTTCTGCATTTGGAGTAATGTTGGTTTAACAGGGTTTGTGTGGATATGGCTGGTCTACATGATTTAATACCTGTCATGACAGTGTTATGTGTTTGAGGAAACTCCCACCTGTAGGGTTATCTGCAGACTGGCCAGTGGTTGGAGTCTTATGTTTCTTGTGTTACTCACAGATCACCTATCTTAGAACTGCAGAAGCATAGTCTGAGGATTGTAGTGAGTACATGGTGACAGCCATGAGAGTTACTGACTTCATATCCCTCACAGGACATATGTCACAACAAACCCTGTTACAACAATAAATGTGTGAGGGTATCACAGCAACATGCCAATATTGGCCCAGTGTTTGTGGCTCCAGCCACAAGTTTGTCAACCTTTGTACATATGTCATGCAGTAAGAAGTGCATATGATCCGTGTACCATTATTTATTGACATCATACCTGATAACAAGTCAGTCAGATATCAGACTACTAGACGTGTTATGTATAGTAGGGGTTATTTCTGAGGACATAACCTGGGCATTCTGTGGTTGTGTGTACAGTAGTGGGGTCTGTGTACTTATGGTTATTGTCGACAGTATGTATATTGCGAATACGTACCTTGGCCTGTGTACAGACTATGATAGATGTCATTGTTCTTGGTCCTGTTCTGTCTGATGTTACATGTTGCTCCAGTGTAAGGTACCCTATCGGCTCACATGTTTGTAGGGCCAAACACCCACATGTCCCATACCACAGACAGACATTGGGGCACACTGTATCGTGACCCAGTATATATAGGGTTAGTGTGAGAGTGGCACATATGAGGATGGTGTTGATCAGACAGTCCATATAGTGTAATATTAAACTTGCGTACCATATGTGGCTGTGGCTGTGTTCACATTGGTTGTGGCTATCCACTTTCACACAGGTGTCTATTACTCTGTGCTGTGACATGCCTGTAGACCCTGCTATATTTGCATGTACATGTGTATTCCCCCATACTAAATGTAGGCCAGTGTTGTGGCAGTCTGCCTGTAGTTTGCACAGTGCTTTGTTACATGCCTAGCAGCTTAGTGTAATTTCCCAGTGTGATGTTATGTCCAGATATTTGCAAGAAGTACTGCTACCGGGCCACCATAACTGTTGTGTATTTCTGACAAAGCAGTGGGCTGCTGTAGATGTATGTCACTAACTACTGGGTAGTATGTGGCTATGTGACCTCTGTACCACCAGTTATTATGTGTCTGATCAGACAGGGTTGTGTGAATGCATAAACTGTGTATGCATATGTAGTCCAGTATTTACGTGATATACCCATGTACATGGCTGTTAACATCCACGGTGTCAGGCATTGTCCACATGTCTCGCACCAAGGGGATCTGTGCATACCTCTGGACTGACCAGAGATTGCCAGATTGTCCACATATAGGTTCATAGGTAGGTACTAGGCTATCTGCCCGAGGGCGTTTATAAGCCTAGCCAGAGTGTGTCGGCTTTCGCCGCCTCATTGATTAATTAACTGATCCTCTGTCAACCAGAGCCAATGAAGTGATCCCAGGGCTGTATTTTCTGTTACCCATCCACTCGTCAAGGTTTCTCTTGAAGAGTGTTAGTGAGGGGCTCTGCCTGATGTAGTTTGGAATTTTGTTCCAAAGCATGGGGAGCCTCTGTGACAGGAATCTATCCCTCCAGCATGGTCTATTGATTGTTGAGGCGAGGTTTAGCTCACTAGAGCACGTGGCTCGCAGTGACTTGGATTTCTTTAGGTGGAACATGTCCATCAATTCTGAGTTGGACATGGCTTTGTAAGTCAGGAAGAGGTCACCTCTGAGTAAGCGATATGCCACTGAGTACAGCCGGAGTTTTTTCAGTCGGGCTGCATAGGACATATGTTTGAGGTCAGTAATCCTCTTGGTGAGGTACTTTTGTGGTCTTTCCAGCTGTTGGAAGTGTCTTGTGAGGTACATCCCAAATTGGGCATTGTACTCTATGATGGGTCTAATGAGTGACGAGTAGAGGGGCACTATAACCTCTTTACTTCTAGATGTGAACCCTTTAGATGGGCCAAATAGAAGGATTTCCTAACTACTTTGGCAATATGATTGTCAAAGGAGAGATTATTATTTACCTGGGTCCCCAGATCTCTTATTACCTCTTCTGTATTAAGGGGGCTGCCACCTATGTGGTAATTCATGGGTGTTTTGTTTTTCCCAAACGGGATGTCTGTGCATTTTTTGGCATTTAGCTTGAGGCCACGCCTTTGGCACCAGGTGTCCGTCTCAGTAAGGCCCTTTTGGAGGATGTCCTTGTCAGCCAAAGAGTCAGTTATGGCTCCCAGTTTGCAGTCATCGGCGAACTTGGTTAGCCATAGTCCTCCTGTGTTTGCCTGTACTTCAGAGAAAAATATGCCGAACAGTAGGGTTCCCAGGACACACTTGTGATTGGTTTAGAGTCAGACCTGGAGCCTGCTATTCTTACCGTGTGAGTTCTGTCTGTAAGCCAGCTGGCAACCCATCTCGTGACGTAGGGGTTCATGCTCAGGCTGGTGAGTTTTTCTGTAATACCCGAGTGGGGAATGGTATTGACAGCCTTGGCAAGGTCAAGGTAGGCTGTCTGAACCACCTTTCCCTCGTCTATGGCCTTGGTGACTGTTTCAAAGAAGTCAGCCAGGTTTAGTAGGCATGATCTGCCCTTAACAAAGCCGAACTGGGTTGGGTCAAGTGTTTGGAGGGTCCCAATGTCTTTGTTAATGAGTTCCATGATGATGCGCTCCATAGTCTTGCAGACCAGGCTAGTCAGGCTTATGGAGCGATAGTTACCAGGGTCAGTTGTGGCCCCTCCTTTGTGGAGAGGAATAACCATTGCTGTGTGCCATTCTATGGGCACGTAGCCTGTGGAGAGGCTGAGGTTGAACAGGGTGTTTAGGTGGGAGGTTAGTTTGTTCTGTAGTTCGTGCAAGATGCAGCCTGGGACACCATTGGGTCCCATTGATGCTATGATTTTGGCTTTTGAAAGGGCTGTTTTCAGCTGCGCGTCTGTGATTTTTGGGACACTACACTTTTCCAGTATTGTTGTGGGCCCTTTTGGAGGTGAGAGGGTGGTGAAGTTTGCATTGAATCTATCTGCCAGGATGTTGGCAATATCAGTAGGTTCAGTATATTTTGTGCTATTTTGCACTAGTTCAGTGCTTATCTACGAGTTGCCACTTAGATTCTTAACATAGCTAAAGAAGTCTTTGTGGTTATCTTTTGAATCCTTGGCTATTTTTCTTTCAAAGTTAGCCTTGAATGATTTCATGAGGGACGTTAGTTTCTTACTGATACTGATCAGAGATGTCTTTCCTTCTTGGGATTTGCTTATTTTCTGAACTAGTTTCCTCCATCTATTGTATAACCTGATTATGGCAGGGGTCCACCAAACTGGTTTTCTTCTCTTAGAGGAGTGAGTCTTGGTTTTGCTAGGGATGGCACAATCCATGCATCCTTGTAGGTGCTCAGAGAGTGCATTTGTAAAGGTTTCTGCATCTTGGGCAGCGTTATCCTTTAGTGTGGGGGCTGTGAAACTTACCACCTTTGTCTTAGGTAAGGTGAAGTTTGCTTTAGAAAAGTTTTCTACTGTGGTTTCCTTAGATGGGGATGGTGGTGGGGTGTGGACATCCAGAGTGATTAGTTTATGGTCTGATCTAACCAATGATGGGTTGACCTCCGGTGTGGAACACCTGTCACCTATGTTGGTGATGACCAGGTCCAATATGTTTTCACCTCTGGTAGGGGAGTTTACCAGCTGATCCAGGGCATTTGAATTGATGAATTCCAGGAAGCACTGGGCCTGGGAGTTTGTACTCGAGTAGTTTTCCCAGTGAATGGTAGGGTAATTGAAATTGCCCAATGTTAGGGTGTTCGGTAGGACCTTCATGTTTTCCAGTGTCTCCAGAAAGGTGGAATGGTGGTCCTGGGTCATGGAGGGTGATCTGTAGCAGGTCACAATTTGCATTGCAGATTTGCCAGATGTTAGTTGCACATGGATGATGTCAGAGGTATCATGCTGCGCCACTAACCTGGAGGTGTAGATATCCTTGATGAATATGGATACACCCCCTCCTTTTGTGTTTCGGTCCATGTTCTGTGGCCGAAACGTGTGGTATGAGTTGTAGCCCGGTAGTGCTGGGGTGCTCTCTGGAACCTTGAACCAGGTTTCAGTTACTGCAAGGATGTCGACGTTCTCCATACTAAGGAGTGCATTGAGCGTGTGCATTTTTAGATTTTAAACTCCTGGCGTTGAGTAGCATAACCCTCAGTTTTTTGTTAATTGTGCTGTTTACGGAGGTGGGTTTGACTTTTGAACCTTGCCTAAAAAAGGCAGTATGGGGGCAGCAAGAGCCTTAGCCAGTATTCGAAAGCCTAGGGGTGACAGGTGCAAGCCATCTCTTGCGAAGCAACGTGGCTTGTCAAGCATGTCGTCCCAGGCTGACAGATACTGGATTCCCTTTGAATGACATCAGAAGCTTAGCCAATTGTTGAAATTGATAATTTTTTCTTTATACTGAGGTATCATTTTTGGTGAGGGCAGGATGCTTCTCAGAGTCAGGGTCATACCAGCTTGGGCTACATGATCAGAGAGCTCTTCCATGTTTTTTTTCATGTAGTCCAGGGAGGTACATCTCAGGTCATTCACACCAACATGAACAATGACAGCGTCATATTTGTACTTGTTCTGGAGTGACCTGAGTGCTTGTGTTATGTGGTGGATTCTGGCTCCAGACAGGCAGCTAACAGTAACCTTCTGCTTGTCCAGCCTAGTGAGTGGGACGTCAGTGTGCCTAACTGTAGAGTCACCTATTACTAGTGTGTTATGTATGTTATTTCGCCTTAAGGGCTGTGATTGTAAACAAACTGATTTTGTGTTTTATGTGTTGTCTGGTTTGTGATGGGAGGTGCAGGTTGTTTGGGTGTCTGCTTTGGAGGTCTCTGATGCTTTTGCAGGTTTTTATTTAGAGCTTCCGAGTATAATTTTGTGTATTTATGTGTATTTTTTGCCAGTACTGTTTTAGCAGGTCTGTGTGTGGCTGGAGGTGTGGTGCAAGTGTTAACCTTCTCCTCTTGACTGTCTGTTCCAGTCTTGGGTGGAGACAGCTTAGCTTCCAGTTTGGCTGTATAATTGCATCTCTCGCATATGTTAGTGTTTTGTGGTAGGAGGAGAGGGTTGTCTGTGTACATGAGGCAGTTGTAACATTGCCTCAGGATAACCAGATTCACCAGCTGGACTGGAGAGTACACCTGAAATTGCCCTTTGGTCATGCCTGAGTAGTAGGGTGAGCTGCTTAGTCGCTTTGTTGGTGAGGGGTGAATAAAGAGCTGGGCAATCAGTGTCAGGGTATATTAGTGCTTGCTATTAGGTCTGAGCAAGTGCTGGGCTGTAGGATGCTTTTTGAGTGCATAGGTTGAGAGTTAGACTAGTTTCAAGGGAAAAACTGAAGAGGAGACTTAGTGGAGCTGGGAGTAATTTAACCGTAGGTAACCTGCGCTGCCCAGTGCGCAAAGCCATGCAAACACGATTTTTATAGTAGGGAAATGAAAGAGATAGAAATTAGCCCAAAACTGCCAATAAATTACTAACTTCTGGGTCGGAACCACTCCTCCAGGGACAGATAGGTTGCTCAAAGCTCCCCTCTCTCACAGGTGAAAAGAGAAACTTCCTTCTATCCAAGTAAGGTATGGGCAACTCAGAAGGTAGTATCACAGCCCTGAATTCAGCACTAGCCTGAAAACTGGACTATACTAGCTTAAAAAGGCTGGAAACAAGGAATTTTCTTTTTGTTTTTTCTTTAAAGATAAGGCCAAAACGTAAAAAATACACTTAAAACAGCTTTAAAAGACTACAAACAATCAGAAAAGGCTATCGCAACAGGTAAACAAATTATTTAAACAAAAGACAGCTTTGTAAAAGTGCAGGCAGTCAAATAAGTACAATATGTGAAAAAAACAAGCTTTTAAATCGCAATAAATGCTGGAAAATCTGTGTTTAGGTGGAAAACAGTTAAGTACAGCAAGAAAGTACAGAAAACTGATACTGAATCACTCCAAAGTCTCTCTTCTAAGCTAGAAGGCTTGTATCAGTTTAAGGCTTTCTAGTGCTATCCAGTAGGTTAGTTACAGGAAAGATGGGAAACAAGAGCAGATGTGGTCTTTTAAACCAGAAAGTTGAAAGAGATGGACAAACTATCCAAATGGTCAATAAACTACAATTTCTGGGCCAAGAACCTCTCCTCTCATGGTAGACAGGCGACCTAGTGCTTACCACTCCCACTGATAAGCTAGAAGGCTTTCCTCCAACACAAAAAGGCTTGCGTGGCTCAGAAGCTTACCAACAGTCCTGGATACAGCAGCTCTGTATCTGGACTAGGCTAGTTACAGGAAAGATGGGAAACAAGTGCAAGTGCGGCTTTTAAACCAGAACGTTGAAAGAGATGGAAAAAACTGCTCAAACGGCCAATAGCTACAATTTCTGGGCCAGGAACCACTCCTCTTGTGGTAGATAGGCTACCTAATGCTTACCACTCCCACTGATAAGCTAGAAAGCTTCCCTCCAACACAGAAAGGCTTGGGGAGCTCAGAAGCTTAGAAAGAGTCCTGCATACAGCAAATCTGTACCTGGACTAGACTAGTTACAGGAAAGGCGGGGAACAAGTACAAACACAGGCTTTTAAGCTAGCAAGTTGAAAGAGATGGAAAACTGCTCAAACTGCCAAATAAACTACAATTTCTGGGCCATAACTCACTGTTCCCCTGGAGGATAGGCTGCCTAGTGCTTACAACTCCCATTGATAAGCTAGAAGGCTTCCCTCCAACACAGGAAGGCTTGGGGGGCTCAGAAGCTTACTAACAATCCTGGATACAGCAACTCTGTAACTGGACTTGGCTAGTTATAGGAAAGGCAGAAAACAGGCGCAAGTGCGGCTTACAAACCAGAAAGTTGAAAGAGATGGAAAAAAACTGCTCAAACAGCCAATAGCTACAATTTCTGGGCCAGGGACCACTTCTCTTGTGGTAGATAGGCTACCTAATGCTTACCACTCCCACTGATAAGCTAGAAGGCTTCCCCCCAACACGGAAAGGTTTGGGAGGCTCAGAAGCTTACAAAGAGTCCTGGATACAGCAAATCTGTACCTGAACTAAACTAGTAACAGGAAAGGCAGGAAACAAGCGCAAACACAAACTTTTAAATCAGATGGTTGAAAGAGATGGAAAAGCTTCCCAAATGGCCAATAAACTAATTTCTGGGCCAGAAACCACTCCTCCTGTGGTAGATAGGTTGCCTAGTGCTTACCACTCCCACTGATAAGCTAGAATATTGGTCATATATCTGCTGTAGTCCACAGGATCATTACTGTGCTGTCAGTGGTACTATACTACGATGCCCTTAGGATGTCTGTCAGTAACCGATGGTGTACATGTCAATATCAGATGTGACCTCCCACACACAACATGTCTGTTAAGATAACCCCTGTTACAGTAGCAACACTGGATATATACATGTATATATATATATATATATATATATATATATATATATACAGACACACATATATATATATATATACACATCTATATATGTCTACACATATACAGATATAGAGATATATATGCACATAGTTATAGATATCTACATATATATCAACATAGATATATCTGTACATATATGATGTACATACATACAAACACACACACACACACACACACACATATATATGTGTGTGTGTGTTTGTGTGTGTATATATATATATATATATATATATATATATATATATATATATATATATATATATATATATATATATATATATATATATATATATATATATATATATATATATATATACATATATACACACACAGAGGTCTATAAATGGTCATATATAAGATGCATTATACAGATGTGTATAAATACATATATATGAATATATATGTGTATGTACATGTAGACATATATCTACATATGTATATGTATATATCCATATCTTTGTCATGTGTAAACATTACTGTTGTGTATACCTTCCCAGATGTATCACACCGTATGTATCTGTTATGTGTATATTTAGATATAACAACATATGTGATGCAACAGTATTATCACTAACATGTACTATACTATTGTAGAAGTCACAACAATTGTTCAATACTATTCAGTATGTCTACTGACAGGTGTATTGGAAAAACAACAACTGTCTTCACAGCTGTCATGGTGTAGTGGTTAATTGTTGTGACTATAGTGTTCAGGGTCCTGGGTTCAAGACCTGAAAGAGCTGTTTATTTTGTTGCTGGGCAGAACAAGGGCTATTGTATACAGAGTGGTTAAGACAGTTTTGAGCAGCTTTAAGCGGGTGTGCATGAAGCTAAGCAGTGCTAAGCTATGGTTAAACCTATGGCCACTTACACTGTGTAGGCTTTGCTTACCAGTGCGCAAATCTGCTTAGCTGTTTTATTACAGCAATGCTGACACCTGCTAAGCATGGCTCAGCCCTGGTAACCTGTGCTCACATCCCAGTCCGATAACATAGCAGGGTAATGGCATCTGTAAAGGGTGTATGTAATGCCATGTACATAACATGCGTCTATCTGCTGCCAGTACAGTAGCAAGGGGTGTGAGTCTCATGTCTGGGACACTTGAGTATATATGACCTGTACAACACTCTTATCCGTGTGAATGTGTTACATACAAGGGTAGTATCCCAGATTATGTGCAGTCACACTGGAATGTAGTGTATCATGACGTTACTACTGTTGACAGTGCTTTCCCAAGCAAGAGTT
The DNA here is from genome assembly GCF_019279795.1 of Protopterus annectens. Classification (NCBI taxonomy): domain Eukaryota; kingdom Metazoa; phylum Chordata; order Ceratodontiformes; family Protopteridae; genus Protopterus; species Protopterus annectens. The sequence goes on along the minus strand of NC_056741.1, from coordinate 566,686,560 downwards.
GATTGCTAATTGTAGTATTGGCAACAAACACCTCTGCATGTATAGGTGGACTCTGAGTCCTCACTGTCATGTTCCTGGTGTGTGAGCTGTGTCACATTATATATTTCCTACTGGATAATGATCTGACATATGGAAATTAACTGTAGACTACTGCCTGTATAGCACATGTCAGTGAGGGCTGCCAACATGTAGTAATGGCATACCTATTGGTATCAGACGTCTATCTGTCAACACATTCATCCTACTGCATAGCTAGTTTGCAAGCTGATGTCTGTCAGTCCCTGTACAGATGTGCAGATGTCAGGTATCCAGCTTGGATAGGTACAGGCAACCTATACTTGACTGGCACTGACATGTCTTCCCAGCTGTGTTATAACTGGCACAGATAGGACACAACACCCTGTACGCACCACATGCTACGGGTACCTCCACTACACTACCACAGTCAACAGAACGTGCTTGGGTGCAGGTCTCTAACACAAACACTAGCCATGTTTTGTAATACATGTTGCATACATGACAACTGGAGCACCTCACCGGCCATTTGCAGGAGGCACCCAGAGGATTGGCTGATGCATGTCACTCTCAGCCTGAGGAACACCACAGTGGTGTCTGTAGATAGATTGTCTGCTGGCACATGGCAGGTGCATGATACCACTGTACACACATCCCTACACTTCCCATCTCTCCATGGAAAATAGCCAGGTACACACCTATGACCACCTGCAGCGATGCACCCCAGTACTGACAAATGTGTACATGTGCATTACTGAGGATATCAGTGTCTGTGTGTTAGTACAGCTGTAGTTGGGAATACCCTGAGGCCCTTGACACCCACCACAGCACCCATTGCCATAGTTAGATGTGGCTGCTGCTGTACCAGACATTACATTTACCTTGGTACACTCCTCTCCCTAAAGGCTACCTGAGCCTTGCAGTACCAGCACAACAGTGTTGTGCAAATGAGTTGATAGGCATGGGATACCCACTGAGTTCTGGCACGTGTGTGTATGTGTGCATGTGTGTATATATATTTAGGGTACAGCATTCCAAGGCCATATACTCCTATTACAATAAGCATTGCCACACAGTATTACGGATAGTGATGTTGCTGCCCATAGGAAAGGCATGACAGTGCATCACCCTACTATGCCTGTGGCCTGTGCATTAGATGAATATCCCTGTAGTAGCATTCTTGGGATGGACTAGGGGGTGTATTGCAGTCTTGGTCAGTGTGTGATAGTGGGTATCTCAGAGTGTCATCATGGGTTCCAGTTCATACAATATCCACAGTGAGGTGTGGGTGATGAGTATACTGTCATTACACCATGTTACCCCTGGTACATGTTACATGTACCACTGTATTGTGACCACTGTCACCATCAACCATACAGGCAACTAATAACACTATCCAGCCCAGTTATGCATGTGCTGTGTGCAGCCTACCTGTAACACATTGGACACATTGACAAGTTAGTTAGCACTGATAGGCCCAGGTCTCTCGGATGTGTATCTGCCTGTTATGTGTTTGTTAATGTGTATATGATGGTATGTCACACTATGTATTTTCCATATACAACCATTTCATCCCCCATTACCATACTGTACATGCCTGGGGATATTCTGCATGTAACATGTAACCTGGAAGACACCACATCCTAAACTCTATGTGGTGTGTGCAATTAAAGCCACACACCTCAGTAGCACTACATACCTAGGTAGGGGTCTAGTCCCAGTGTTGACAAGTAAGAGTGTGTGTGTATCTGGAGGGATCTACTTCCATATCTACTTCTACTTCAGGTTGCTGAATATACATGTCCCAGGGGGTCATCTTTCCATGTGGCACAGGCAGTAACTGTTATTCAGACCTGTGACTTTTGCTCACCTGTACCCAGGATATGGCACAGCCATGGCGTCACCACAGTTGCATACCCCTTGTGAGATATGACAGCAGAGCATCCTCCTTCTGACCCATAAACACCTACAACACAAATGGATAACATTATGGAGACCACAATCACTCAGTGTTACTAACAGCTGTAATGCATCATGGCTGGACAGCTACACTATCTGACATGTAAGCATTAAACATTACTTCTGACAACATGTTACAAAGCAATACATTGGTACACTGTAGTGCAGTCACTGTATGCATCAGAACCATATTAGACTGTCCCTGCATCGATGTTATGGATGACAGGGATGTGGCACAGATTTCATCATTTGCAAAGGGTATGTTGGGCCATTGACACCATGTGTGTGAGTGAGGGTTGTAAGTTACTGATATGGGCGTGGTGATGTGTGTGTAGGTATGGGGTTGCCCTAGGTGTGTTTGTATAATGTGTGGGTATGCATGCACATAGTTCTGCCATGTGGCTGTCCTATACAGGTTTTTCTTGGACAGCTGCAGACCATACCTGGCAGGGTGTGCAGTTCACTGCCTCCGGCCACAGACATGCATACTGTGCCTGCCAGGTGTTCCACAGGCACATTCAGGTACTGGCTTCGAAATGCTACTCTACCCTGATGATGACATATGCCCTCTGGAACCAGGTCCCTCCTGTGACTGGCCAGGGCCACGTGCACATGGCCTGCTGTAGTGTGGTGTGGACAGAGTCCCCCCCCTGCAGTGCTGGGGCTGGTACTGCCACTATGGGAGCGGCTTGGTGTCCTTCCACGTCGACCGCCAGATGGTGCTGCTGGCCTACATCCACGGGGCTGTGACTGCACTTTTACCACATGCTCTAACACGGACAATCCACAGTCAATGAGGCCCACCATCTCACCCAACCGTCTATCCATGACCTCTGTATAATCACAGAGGGCACCTGCATGATCATGGATGTTGTCACTTACAGATGAAAAAACAGCCCTCTGCAGCCTCAGACCCTGTCTGGTGTACAGTTCCATACGTGCCTGAGCCCCCATGACAGCCTGAAACATACGTCTGGTGATACTAGATGTGGCACTTCTGCCAGGGGCACGATGAACAGCCACCCTCCCATGAGCACTCCGGTACATCTGCCTATGTGGTGCCCTGCCAGAAATCTGGCTATGCCTGCTGTGTCCAGACACAGCAGCCATAGATACCACACAGTCCTGTGCACTGCCACTAACCGTCAACTGTCCCTCTGCCATGGCCACTGGTGATGGGGTATCTATAGGCACTGTGACTGTGTGCGGGGATGGGGTGAATAACAGGGGGATGTCAAACGATGTTGCAGTTTCGGCCTCTGACAACCCCGCCTGTGCCACAACATACCTATCATCATTTTCAGTGTCTGTATGGACACCAACATCTGATTGCATGCAGGAGGGACCCTGACCCACCTCGCCACCTGTGAGGGGAAAACAAGAAACGCACTTTAAGACCTGTACGGCATTGCTGAACAGTACACACACACACACACACACACACACACACACTGACATTCCACCATAATACCTACCTGTCCCTGAGTTTACAGACTATCCCAAGTTTATTCATGTAAGTTCCCCATCCTGCATCACACTTGGAAACATGCACACATTAATACTAATCATTAACATATCATTCTTCTAATTGCCTCGACAAATGATCACAAAACATGACCTAGTAATTGACTGGAACATGACCTGTTGACTTGATTGAAGTAGGTTTTACAAGGACTCATTGCTGTCATCCAGTATTCACCCTGGGTATGTCCTGACATCATGAGCATGGCCCCCATATGTTATGGGCTACTATGGTCACTCAATAATGTCATGCACTGGAGTGTCATGCGTAACTATTGCTCAGTAGATGCAAGATCTGTTGCTCAATCAACTTATTATGTGGACAACAGTAATATATGGATACACTCCCTGGTGTTGTCTAGTAATTCCCCAATGCATCTGTAGTGCTGCATACATGGGTAGTCTTTCACCTTTCTGCTGACTGCAATTTTAACAGTATACCTGGTGTCTAGTTTCCCTCCCAATGCATGTTCCATGCTACAGACCTTATTATGCTATCAGCTGTCCTGAGATTACATATTAGACAAGTATTCCTGGTGTCTCATGTGTCAGTCCATGTCCATGTACTGCATGATTCCAATGGGAAGAACTGACATATGAACAACCCCACAATCACACATGTGCATACATTGACACCCACACAAACACACACACACACACACACACACACACACACACACACACACACACACACACACACACACACACACAAACATCCTACATGCATCAACCCCTCTCCACTCCACCAGATTGCACTTACAGACAAAATAACCCCCCCACACACACACACACACCTACAGGTGGGGTTGCACAAGATAATACACACAGACCTCTAGTTACCCATCTGTCTTCATGCATAACATATGGTACTCAAAAGCATGCAGTGCAGCTATAGTCAATCCATGCTAGCAACAGTACATGTGTGTGATGCATGTGCTGTGTTAGTAGGTGATGCCCCTTCCCCTGGAAAACACTGCACCCATGTACACAGCACTTATGTGCACCTGTTCTGCACCCTGCCATGTACTGTGCATCATACTTCACAGGTGTACACACCATTGGTGAATGTGTATTTATGTCTACTCTAATGCTCACAGCCCCTATATGTTTGTCTGACACATACCTGGGATGATATGTAGACAGATGCCATTTGAGAATACCTGATGTCTGATTTACAGATGTCATCATCAGCAGTGCATGCATGACCAATACAGTACTATTACACTGACAACCGTCAAACCTTACTGTGGCTATGGGGAGTGTACACACCCTTATTGATATCACGCCCTCTTCCTTGATATGCCATGGGATCACATTACTGCATATGTTAACATTACATGAGCCTGATATGTGACATACATCCTGTACAATCAAATGCAGGGTCTAACAAATGTGTTAGTTGTGCTGATGCTGACTGAGATGCATACACTTCATGGGTGCATATGTGTACACGCCCTCATCATGACTGTTTGTTGCACCTACTGTTATGTGTACTACAGCAGTCACTATTCCTGGCAGGGGTATACTAGCATGTGCCATCTGCATTTGCCAGTATATGGTCGGTCTGCTCTATACATATCTCCCAACTCTGCTTGATTGCAAGGTCAACTCGTGCACATCCCTTGGAGTTCACAAACTGCCATCACTATTGCTGTGGAGTCAGGGTTATGTCTGCCACAGTTCCTAACCCTAACTATGTGCAGATACAGCCATTAGTAGCATCCTTTGGATCCATGCTGCAGTGCACTTGTGTGTCATGATGACACCCCCTCCCCACCTTCAGCCTTTTTGCCGATGTTTGATGGCTATGGCCTACACATGTGTGTCAGTTTGCAGTGTCCCAAACACTGAACACCACATGTAACAGCCTAGACCCAGCTAATGAATGGCAAACATACAAGTGTACACTGGCACAGTACAAATGGGGATGGTGGGCCTGAGGTGGGGTGAGGCGTTGGGAGTGCAGCACATGTATCTTACGTGATACTGTTTGTAGGTTTCCAATGTGGTCATGGTACACCAGTACACATTGCAACACATAACTTTTGGGGACCTCTTCTGTTATGCATACACTACCAGTAGAGAGGCCTGGCTGATGTTTCCTGTGGTACAGCTGCCACATCTGATTACCCTAACCCATAGGCCACACATTTGCAGAGTCCAGGCAATTGCTGACATGGGTACTGCACAGCCAGTACTTGCTAGACATTCCTTTAATCCCCTCAGTATTATGGCATGTTACTAGGCAGCCCGCATGACCAGTTTGCTACATGTGACATCATCTGTCTTGGATGGTCATCTGTTTATTTCCTACATCATTCCTATCCCATACATCCTCGCCACATAAATGACTGTCTGCACTGTTTGCCATGGTATATGCAATGGTGAGGTATGGCTACATGTCCAGCTCATGGGTGCTACCTGTTCAGTATGGAGCCCACGCCATGTCATGCAAGATGTGTGCAAGCCATGGCTGCCTCTGTTGCAGGTAAGTGTGCGCATTTAATGGCCAAACATCTTGGACAGCAGACCAATACTTGGTGTGTACCTGCTGGAAGGTGCATTTCCATGACAAATGCATGCAGTCAGTACCTCAACAGCTGCTACCATTTTATTTTATCTGGAGTGTGTGCACACATATGCTTCCAGTGTTTGTGAAGGCATGTACTCCCCATATTTGCTGCCCTAACCTACGATGCCACATTACACAGTCATTGCTCATGTTGGGACCACATTGCAGGTTTTAAGGGTTGTGGACTGCAGTATTATGATATGCCGTAGTGCAGATCTGTAACAATTGCCATTGTAATACTGGTATATACACTGTTGTAGCACTGTATAAGGGTGATGTTTCACACATGTCACTACTGTAGGCCATTTGTCCCACCATTATGTTCATCTCTGTGGACACATTTTGCAATGACAGGATGTTAGTTATTGCAGGAGTCTGACATACCCTTCAGATACACCATCATAGTCACCACTGTGATGCAGTGCAGTTAACAGCAACAACACATGAACATGTACGGCATGCATTATGGGTAGGTGTGTTAAATGTGTGCATGGAATTTACCATAGCCATAACATAACCAGTGTATTGGCAAGCCTGAACAAAACCATACTCACCAGCTACAGGCTGCTGCCTTCGAGGCATACAAGAGGGACCTACATAAGTGTGTGAGAGATGTGATGTCAGTAGCCACAGCTGTGGCATTGGTACAGGGTGGGTGCAGCATTACAGTACATCAACAGTACAAGTCCACAATACTGCAGCTTATGCACATCTGTTTATTACTACTACGTAGCAACAAACTATATCTATGTCATCTCACATATGCTTGATCTACCTGTACAGATGCAGATGGATATGCAACAGTGGTCTACTGATGTGCCCTGTAGCCTTACCTGCCTGCTCCTCTGCCAGTGTGTGGATAGCACCCACCTCCACTATACTCTCTGCCAGTTGTGTGTGCAGGCGGGCAGGTGCCACGAGGCTAGCAAGGAACTCCTCAACACGTGTCAGGGGGGATAGATGACATGACCCCCTGTTGCGAAGTGATCCCCCTGGACTGCAGCAGCACTCCAGCGGGCATTGCGAAGTAGGTCACTGCAATGATGCCACACCTGCTCATAACTATGGTTATGCAGGCCGACATCATTGACCCTGTGGATGTTCTGCCGAACAACACCTGGTAGTGCTGTACAAGATGTTGGATGATGACTTCATTTTCATCCGCTGAATAGACAGATAACCTGCCATGCGACATCTTGCCTGAAAGGCATAAAGATGGGAACTGGTCTGAGCAACTCATACAACAAGGTTACCATAGTTCTTAATACACATTTCTGTCCCCCCGCCCCTCACCATATCTGTCCCCCCGCCCCTCACCATATCTGTGACAACAATCTGATCACACAGCTCAATAGGTATGGCTACAGCATACCTACCAATGGGACATATATCGTATTGTACCACACTTTGTACTATGTGTTTGTAGCCATGTTCCCAGTGGGGACACTGTCATTGTTGGCCTGTTATGGACAATGTTACCTGCATGCCATTGTAAAGGCCACTATGGTTCCATATATGCATGTGGTCTGTTTGCTATGTGATTGCTGCACATCTGTTGTTATATATTATTGGGGATAGCTGTGCATGCTTTTGGACATGATCCTAGAATGTGTGGACTGTTACTACCCACATATGTTCTATAACAGTGACACAATAGCATGTTTAGGGAACAGTTGCCAGCAGAACCACCTCTCCCACCTCATCTGGCCATGTTACCAGGCCACATCACTTGTGGGACCCACCTTGGGGCCTCCTCATCTACTGGTCCAGGACTACCTTCAGGTGGAACCACCTCAGGGGATGGTGCCCCCCCCCAGGGGGCACACACAGACATGATCCTGTCACCCAAGGTCAGGTCCAGCATCTGGTGCATAGGGAGCTCCACAGAGACTTGGAGGATGTGCTACAGCACCTTGAGGCCCTCAGTACACACTCACAGGGTCCACATGCTCCTCCTGCTCAGCCTCCAGCCCAGCACTTTCAGGACCGTGAAGCTGATGTTGTGACTGGCAATGGGTGAGGGCCTTGTTCCCATTGTTTCCATATGGGGGCTCATGGGGCTTCCCCATCGCAGACGACACTCGCCATCCAGAGTGTTTACCCACCACATGTGTCATATACTTGCCCTGTAGGCTGTCTTCTCTATCTACCAACCCAACCCACCTCCACAAATATACCTGCTATCCTTCCCCAAATTCCCAATCCCACCTTCACAGACAAGGGCAATGTGGTCCCATCAAGGTGTTCACATGTTACATAACCGTCCATGTTGCACACACACTTACTGCTGTATATATATATATATATATATATATATATATATATATATATATATATATATATATATATTTGTGTGTGTGTATTGATATTTGTGATGTTCACTCACACATAGCATGCAGCACTGTGATGCAAAACTAGGGCACATGTATTTATATACATATGTATGTTTGTATATATGTAGAAATACACATACACACACACACACACATATATATATATATATATATATATATGTATATATATATATATATATATATATATATATATATATATATATATAGGGTCTATATCAGGTAATCGAAGACTCAAGTCTTTGAATACGTAATCATCGAACCCTAAACATCAAACTGCAAAAACTGCGAATGACCAAAACTACAAATTTGTTTCTAGGGAAAAAATGTAGTTGGCTGTTCCTGTAGTTTTCCCTTTATCCCAACGTTGAGTGATCTCGGAGGGGGTATATTTAGTTAGGGGGGTGTGGGGGGCACAGCACACACATCGGGGTTGTGGGGGGTGAAACCCCCACTTAAATTACATTTGAAGTGTTTGTGCTGTTTGTATGGCCACACAAATATTTTCCCTAGGAAACAATTTGCGGTTTTTGGACATTCGCTTTTGTGGCATTTCGGTGTTTAGTGTTCGATTAATTCGTTTTCGAAGACTTGTGTCTTCGATTACTTGATATAAACCCTTGTATATGTGTAGACATATATTATGAGTTGTACATATGTGTTTATATATATATATATATATATATATATATATATATATATATATATATATATATATGTGTGTATACACACACATATAAATACATATAGATGTTTGTATATCTGTAGACATATATATATATATATATATATATATATATATATATATATATATATATATATATATATACATATACATACATATATATGTATACATATATATATATATATATATATATATATATATATATATATATATATATATATATATATATATATATATATATATAGGGTACATTCAGACATCAGGTCCACACTCTCTAACTCTCCTTCCTGCACAGCTGTGCTGTTCTGCCTTTCTACAACACAGACAGGTGCCACATGTGGACACAGCCTAACATTAGGGGGGTATATATAGGGACAGATTGCAGGTAAGCCTATTGCACACCTGTGGCACTTCAGCATGCTACATTACACGTTAACTTGAATGTCCTGCAAGAGGTGAGCTCTGGAACCCACGTATCCATCATAATGGCATTACTTCCACCCCCAAGTATTCGCCACAGTAATATACATGATGTTATGTTGTCCATCTCGCCTTCCTTCTTTCTGGTTGGATTTGGAACCGATCTCGTCTCCGACACAGCCACTTCTAAAGCTCGAAGAGTCCTTACTGGCTCGAGGCTAACCCCTTATCCCAGCATGCATAGTGGTAGCTACCCAGATCTCATTTGCCGCTTGCAGCGTCGAGATTGTCTTCTGCTGGCTCAGGGTAAGTAGTCTATTTTTTCTGTCAAAATTGCTGTTTGTTCAGGGCTAATTTGTATTATCAGTTAGAGTTTAACTGTCTTATTACCCCTATACTCATTACAGTAGTTGTTTGTGCTTATAGGCCGTCGTTTCCTCTCAGGCCTGTTTTTTCTGTGTTTTATTGGCAGCCCGTTTTTCTTCAGGGATGTTATCTTCCCCTTTTTCCCTCCTTGCTTCTTAGGAAAAAAGCTGTTTAAGTTGGTGGCTTTCTCCCTTTTGGAGCTTTAGTCATTTAATTTAGAGGGTACCCCCTTATATTTCTTCCCTCTGAAAAAAAAATCTCTTTCCTTTATTACATTCATTATTGTGTGTAATTATGTCTAAGAAGTTTACAAAGCACTGAATACAAACTGTTATTCAACCAAAAAAACCAAAAGAACAGACTGGAACAGAAGTAATCAAAAAGCCAATAGTCCACTCAGCGATATGAATCTAAACGTACTTTTTATTATCCCAAAACAAGCAACGTTTTCGCTACAGCTCCTGCTATAGCTTCCTCAGAGTACTAAGACAAGTCTGTAACAGTTTCTTTTTAAACAAAAAAGCGCGCCAAATACATTAGGCAGTGCCCCATTGTTAAAGGTACAGAGGATGTAACCATGCAATTCAGCAATTAAACATCTTTTCTTGTAGATAAGAGTAAAACCAATATATTAAAAAATAACACATTGCCATCGTAAAACATTAGTAATAACCAGTGACATTCAGCAAACGGCACCTGTCCGAGCTGCTGTTACCTAAAGTTCTGAATAAAAACGGCATATTTGTCAAGCCGTTATGTAAACAAACTGTCAGAAAAATGACAGTGAACCAAGAAAACTTGGTATGTGCATGCCCCTGTTGCAATTACCTAAACTAAATGTGACCCTGATCGGGTGCAACAACTCCTAAACATTTCAAGTGTACAAAATTAACCCGCAAAGCGTCGTTTTCCGATGCCAGCACAATCATGTTACAGAGTATTAAAAACTAATTTAGGATTGTACAAGGTAGAAAATAGTCCTTTCTTTGAATGCATTTTATGCAAATTATCAAGCAGACATACCTAAAAATATCCAACAAGAGAGTATTGCCGACAAGGTGTAGTGACCTGGATTTTGCAACAAAGCGGACTGAGGTCCGATCCACCCCACCTATCCAACCAAACCTCCATGTGGAGTCAAGGAAAATAAGTCCCACCCCAAAAGGATGTAACTTAAAGTAAGTAATAGAGGTAGAAACCCTAAGTAAGTGCGATCATCCTCCACGGATTCTTAACCCGTAAAGTGTCTAGATTGTTAAACAGTTTGTCTTGCAGTGATCGGAGCACTCAAACATGTGCTCATATACTCTATGCCACTCTGCCTGTATGAGTGGCTCGTAAAAAGTCTGGAATTTCAAGCAAAAGGCTAACAGAAGGATGACCCCTTAAGGTCAATGAATTAGATCCAGTCCCAAAAAATGCAAAACGCTCCCTTCCGTAAGAAGCCATGGCAATCCAGTAATGGACAGTACGCCAAGCTCAAACATGATCAATAGTAAAAAACACCTCAACCCGAGCCCATTACATCGCCAGAATAGCGGGACCTCCCCTCACTGTAGCAGGTCAGGCAATAAGACCCAGATAATGTGCAAAAATGTACAAAAGATACAAAAAATTCCCTGATAGATCCCGACCATGCCAACAAGGCAGCAAATAGCTCCCCAAAACCGTGAGACTTGAGTAGTGGCCAATGAGTAAAAAATGAAATTAATAAAAAATCAGAAATGTGAATCATGCCTAACTAATCCCATGTTTAAAAAATCAAAATAGCTTCAATTTTATATATATACAACCAATGAATAATAATCTAAAAGTGTAATATTATCTCAAGTAACTCCTTAATTTTAATAAACAAGAAATATTGCAGTTGTCATTGAGGCCAGGTGATTGAAATGCATCGAGTTTAAGTTGCCACTCGAGCTCTTTTGTTTCCAGAATAATGGGAGAAGGACCACCTCTAATATTATGAGGGACATGATCAATGGCAGAGAAGAGAAAATTGTGATCTTTATTTAAAATAATGTGTTTTGAGAGTGCGTTGTCATCCTTGCTTTTTTTAATTGCATAGGTGTGCTGATATATTCTCTCCTTAAATTTTTGCTCAGTTTTTCCAATATAGAATGCAGGACAGCAAACACATTGAGCTAAGTAAACCAGGGATTTAGTGTTACAGTTAACTTTATAATGGCAAGTTATTTTTTTGCCATTTACAATTTGTGTACACCCTGTTCTAATGTATTTGCAAAAGTTGCAGTTACCACATGGAAAACTGCCTTTCTGCCGTGAATGGAAATCAAGGTGTGTTTTTGCTTCTAGAAAGTTCTTCAAATTTTGCCCTCCTATAAACTATCATTGGTTTTTCCCCCAGTTTTTCACCTAGACCACTATGACTAGAAATATAGTACCAATTTTTAAATAAAATGGAGTTGATCATCCTAGAATCCATGTTATACACTGTGATAAAACTGAGGGAGAAGTTCTTCTCTTTATTACTAGAAGGTAGTTCACAAGGAACAGGGGGACTTGGTGTTAACATTGAATAATCAGCTATGGAAACATCCCCAAAACGTCCTAGAGTGTTATTAAGTAGTGGTCTATAAACACCCTCCAGTCTTTTAGTCATAACTTCTGTAATCAGATCCTCCAGTAGATCAACTGGGTAATCTCGGTTGCAAAACATGTCAGAGAGTGTACATTCCTTTTAAAGAGGTCCAAGGTGCTGCACATTCTAGCTGCTCGAATCAGTTGACCCTTCACTATAGATCTTTTGTCTAAAAGGGTGTTGACTTGAAAATGGAGAAGTGAATTACAGTAAGTGGGCTTCCTGTGTATAGATGAAATTAATGTGTTATTTATATCAGATTTTTCAAGATAGACATCCAAATAGTCTATGGAGTCAGTAGAAAAGTGAGAAGTGAACTTGAAAAAAGATGTAGTGCCATTCATGAATTCAATGATGGCAGTTGCATCCTGTTCAGAACCTTGGAAAAGGATGAATATATCATCCAAATATCTCGTGTAATAAATGACATGTTTCACTACTTGGGGGTTAGAAAGGAGAAATTTTTTCTCCCAGTAGGCTACTACCATGTTTGCAACTGATGTCCCACAGGGTGAGCCCATAGCTATACCCTGAGTCTGTAGAAAGTATTGATTTTCAAACAGAAAGAAGTTAGATGTAAGAATAATATCAATAAGTTCAGTGACTGTGTCTATTTCCGTTTGGGGAGCTCCCAGTTCTTGCAGCAAAAGACCCACCCACTCTGATGCTTCCTGATGAGGAATGGAGGTGTATAAGTCCACAATGTCAACTGTCAAGAAGTTGAACCTGTGGTCTAGTTTTAGCTGGTTGATATTAGCCAAAAAGGACCAGGAATCCTTACACACACAGGGTATCATTTTAAGATATTTACTGAGTATATTGTCCACCAATCGGGCGCAAGGGTGGGTCATAGAAGACCTCCCATCAACCAGTGCCCGCATTGGTGGGTCATGTAGATTTTTATGAATTTTCGGAATACCGAAAATTACAGGTGTTTTAGGTAAAGTGATATCAATAAAATGATAAACCTCATTGCTAACTTTTCCTGCTAGGAATAAGTCCCTAAAGTAACCTCTATTTCTGGAAAAAGTGATGTTCATTTCGTTGAGTGAAGAGGGTCTATAAGCTGGACTATTCAGAATTTTACTCATCCGTTCTGAATAGTCATCTTTGTTTAAAATAACTAACCCCCCACCTTTATCAGGTTTAAGGACTCGGATGGGTATATTGCCAAGCTCCCTAAGTAGGTTTTGCTGCTCTTTAGTGATGTTGAAGTTAGGTTTCCTAACCAGGTGTTTAGCTTGAGTGTCAAGGTGTCTAAGGTCAACCTCACAAGCTTTTTCAAATAAGGCTAACGTGGGATGTAAAGGTGGATTATACACACTTGACAATCTCAAGTTATTTAGTTCACGCTGCATGGGAGAAGAAAAAAGTAACCCCAAGTTAAGTTTTCTTGTAAAATATTTTACATCAATTATAGTTTCTGTGAGGTTAAAATGGCAAGAAGGAACAAATGAATTACCTAAAGCTAGGAGATCTATCAATTCTTGCTCTATTTTAAAGTCAGTAAAATTATAAATCTTGAAGTCTCCTTTACTGTTTTTCAAGATGGAAGGTATAGTTTGGAGTGTATTAACACCCCTATTGTCCACAGAGGTATAACTCAGTTGTTCCAGTTCCTTCTCTGTTGTTGGTACCTGGTATTGTATCTTCTCCCTAAAAAACCAGTGTGATCTGGATTCTGGTTTTGGTTTTGAAAAGGGGAGTTTGGCCCAGGTTGTGGCAAGTTGTTGTTCCTGGTGTAATTCCCATTAAATTGGTTAGTCCGCATTCTATTACTACGTTTTGGGGCTGTATTGGAGCCCGAAAAATTTTGTGATGTAGAAGGTGGTTCATATGAATCAAAATCTTCATCTGACCTGGCTTGTTCAGTGCCTTGTAGTTGTTCATTCATAGGGTGAATTCGAGGGGGAAAAAGTTTTTCATATGCTTTATTTTGTTGGTATGCCAAATTATCACGCTTTAGTTTTTTTGTCTTATTGGCCTTCAATTTCAAAAGAAGAGCATCTATGCTGTTGAAAATATGTAGTCATATTTAAAGTTATTAAAGTCCAAGTCCTCCTTGATAGAGTTGTCAAGGTCATTGAGTTCAGTGGTTAGTGTTGAAATATGTCGTGAGTAATGCTTAATAATTAAATCAAGGAGTTGGAAACCCTGCTGGTCAAAAAGTGTCTTTAGATCATTAAGAAAGCAGTCATCATTAATTAGGCCAGTTGGGGCAAAATTACTACGTAGTCCCTTAGGTATAATTTTATCATTCAAGCATTGTTTAAAATATGAAACTTCAAGCTGTAATTTGCGAAGTTTAACCAGTTTGTTGTCAAAAGTATGGAGTTTGCTCACCATTGATTCCGTAGAGTTGACATCTGAATGTGCCGGTAGTTCCTGTTCTCGCTGTTGTCCAAAAGAAACACAATTAGCGCCTGAAATCCAGTCCTGAAGAGAGGGAACGCCAATAAGCACCTGATGATGATTGTTGTCAATAGGGCCAGATCTGGTCCTATCTGATGAAATAGGCTGGGTAGTGGGAGCACCTCCAGGTTGCGTTTGAATAGGCCTTTGACCCGCTGTAATAAAATCAGAGCTGTTCAGTGAAGGAACACTGTTACCTGGTGTAATGTTGTTTAAAGGGCCTTGCCCAATCCTAGAGTCCAGTTGGTCCATACGCCCATAAAGCATATCCAATCTTTTGGTGATAGCTGCTAGCAAATTATTCATGTCCCTGTTGTTATCCTGCTGATCATTGTGGGACCCAAAGATGCTTGGGCTGCCAGGGCTTTCCGACATCTCCGTAACAGATCACAAAACACTGAATACAAACTGTTATTCAACCAAAAAAACCAAAAGAACAGACTGGAACAGAAGTGATCGAAAAGCCAATAGTCCACTCAGCGATATGAATCTAAACGTACTTTTTATTATCCCAAAACAAGCAACGTTTTCGCTACAGCTCCTGCTATAGCTTCCTCAGAGTACTAAGACAAGTCTGTAACAGTTTCTTTTTAAACAAAAAGCCAAATACATTAGGCAGTGCCCCATTGTTAAAGGTACAGAGGATGTAACCATGCAATTCAGCAGTTAAACATCTTTTCTTGTAGATAAGAGTAAAACCAATATATTAAAAAATAACACATTGCCATCGTAAAACATTAGTAATAACCAGTGACATTCAGCAAACGGCACCTGTCCGAGCTGCTGTTACCTAAAGTTCTGAATAAAAACGCATATTTGTCAAGCCGTTATGTAAACAAACTGTCAGAAAATGACAGTGAACCAAGAAAACTTGGTATGTGCATGCCCCTGTTACAATTACCTAAACTAAATGTGACCCTGATCGGGTGCAACAACTCCTAAACATTTCAAGTGTACAAAATTAACCCAAAGCGTTTTCCGATGCCAGCACAATCATGTTACAGAGTATTAAAAACTAATTTAGGATTGTACAAGGTAGAAAATAGTCCTTTCTTTGAATGCATTTTATGCAAATTATCAAGCAGACATACCTAAAAATATCCAACAAGAGAGTATTGCCGACAAGGTGTAGTGACCTGGATTTTGCAACAAAGCGGACTGAGGTCCGATCCACCCCACCTATCCAACCAAACCTCCATGTGGAGTCAAGGAAAATAAGTCCCACCCCAAAAGGATGTAACTTAAAGTAAGTAATAGAGGTAGAAACCCCTTGAGCTTGGCAATATACCCATCCGAGTCCTTAAACCTGATAAAGGTGGGGGGTTAGTTATTTTAAACAAAGATGACTATTCAGAACGGATGAGTAAAATTCTGAATAGTCCAGCTTATAGACCCTCTTCACTCAACGAAATGAACATCACTTTTTCCAGAAATAGAGGTTACTTTAGGGACTTATTCCTAGCAGGAAAAGTTAGCAATGAGGTTTATCATTTTATTGATATCACTTTACCTAAAACACCTGTAATTTTCGGTATTCCGAAAATTCATAAAAATCTACATGACCCACCAATGCGGGCACTGGTTGATGGGAGGTCTTCTATGACCCACCCTTGCGCCCGATTGGTGGACAATATACTCAGTAAATATCTTAAAATGATACCCTGTGTGTGTAAGGATTCCTGGTCCTTTTTGGCTAATATCAACCAGCTAAAACTAGACCACAGGTTCAACTTCTTGACAGTTGACATTGTGGACTTATACACCTCCATTCCTCATCAGGAAGCATCAGAGTGGGTGGGTCTTTTGCTGCAAGAACTGGGAGCTCCCCAAACGGAAATAGACACAGTCACTGAACTTATTGATATTATTCTTACATCTAACTTCTTTCTGTTTGAAAATCAATACTTTCTACAGACTCAGGGTATAGCTATGGGCTCACCCTGTGGGACATCAGTTGCAAACATGGTAGTAGCCTACTGGGAGAAAAAATTTCTCCTTTCTAACCCCCAAGTAGTGAAACATGTCATTTATTACACGAGATATTTGGATGATATATTCATCCTTTTCCAAGGTTCTGAACAGGATGCAACTGCCATCATTGAATTCATGAATGGCACTACATCTTTTTTCAAGTTCACTTCTCACTTTTCTACTGACTCCATAGACTATTTGGATGTCTATCTTGAAAAATCTGATATAAATAACACATTAATTTCATCTATACACAGGAAGCCCACTTACTGTAATTCACTTCTCCATTTTTCAAGTCAACACCCTTTTAGACAAAAAAGATCTATAGTGAAGGGTCAACTGATTCGAGCAGCTAGAATGTGCAGCACCTTGGACCTCTTTAAAAAGGAATGTACACTCCTCTCTGACATGTTTTGCAACCGAGATTACCCAGTTGATCTACTGGAGGATCTGATTACAGAAGTTATGACTAAAAGACTGGAGGGTGTTTATAGACCACTACTTAATAACACTCTAGGACGTTTTGGGGATGTTTCCATAGCTGATTATTCAATGTTAACACCAAGTCCCCCTGTTCCTTGTGAACTACCTTCTAGTAATAAAGAGAAGAACTTCTCCCTCAGTTTTATCACAGTGTATAACATGGATTCTAGGATGACCAACTCCATTTTATTTAAAAATTGGTACTATATTTCTAGTCATAGTGGTCTAGGTGAAAAACTGGGGGAAAAACCAATGATAGTTTATAGGAGGGCAAAATTTGAAGAACTTTCTAGAAGCAAAAACACACCTTGATTTCCATTCACGGCAGAAAGGCAGTTTTCCATGTGGTAACTGCAACTTTTGCAAATACATTAGAACAGGGTGTACACAAATTGTAAATGGCAAAAAAATAACTTGCCATTATAAAGTTAACTGTAACACTAAATCCCTGGTTTACTTAGCTCAATGTGTTTGCTGTCCTGCATTCTATATTGGAAAAACTGAGCAAAAATTTAAGAAGAGAATATATCAGCACACCTATGCAATTAAAAAAAGCAAGGATGACAACGCACTCTCAAAACACATTATTTTAAATAAAGATCACAATTTTCTCTTCTCTGCCATTGATCATGTCCCTCATAATATTAGAGGTGGTCCTTCTCCCATTATTCTGGAAACAAAAGAGCTCGAGTGGCAACTTAAACTCGATGCATTTCAATCACCTGGCCTCAATGACAACTGCAATATTTCTTGTTTATTAAAATTAAGGAGTTACTTGAGATAATATTACACTTTTAGATTATTATTCATTGGTTGTATATATATAAAATTGAAGCTATTTTGATTTTTTAAACATGGGATTAGTTAGGCATGATTCACATTTCTGATTTTTTATTAATTTCATTTTTTACTCATTGGCCACTACTCAAGTCTCACGGTTTTGGGGAGCTATTTGCTGCCTTGTTGGCATGGTCGGGATCTATCAGGGAATTTTTTGTATCTTTTGTACATTTTTGCACATTATCTGGGTCTTATTGCCTGACCTGCTACAGTGAGGGGAGGTCCCGCTATTCTGGCGATGTAATGGGCTCGGGTTGAGGTGTTTTTTACCATTGATCATGTTTGAGCTTGGCGTACTGTCCATTACTGGATTGCCATGGCTTCTTACGGAAGGGAGCGTTTGCATGTTTTTGGGACTGGATCTAATTCATTGACCTTAAGGGGTCATCCTTCTGTTAGCCTTTTGCTTGAAATTCCCGCAGACTTCTTTACTCGGAGCCACTCATACAGGCAGAGTGGCATAGAGTATATGAGCACACGCTTGAGTGCTCCGATTACTGCAAGACAAACTGTTCAACAATCTAGACACCTTACGGGTTAAGAATCCGTGGAGGATGATCGCACCTACTTAGGGGTTTCTTCCTCTAATACTTACTCTAAGTTACATCCTTTTGGGGTGGACTTATTTTCCTTGACTCCACATGGAGGTTTGGGTGGATAGGTGGGGTGGATTGGACCTCAGTCCGCGTTGTTGCAAAAACCAGGTCACTACACTTTGTCGGCAATACTCCCTTGTTGGATATTTTTAGGTATGTCTGCTTGATAATTTGCATAAAATGCATTCAAAGAAAGGACTATTTTCTACCTTGTACAATCCTAAATTAGTTTTTAATACTCTGTAACATGATTGTGCTGGCATCGGAAAACGACGCTTATGGTTAATTTTGTACACTTGAAATGTTTAGGAGTTGTTGCACCCGATCAGGGTCACATTTAGTTTAGGTAATTGCAACAGGGGCATGCACATACCAAGTTTTCTTGGTTCACTGTCATTTTTCTGACAGTTTGTTTACATAACGGCTTGACAAATATGCCGTTTTTATTCAGAACTTTAGGTAACAGCAGCTCGGACAGGTGCCGTTTGCTGAATGTCACTGGTTATTACTAATGTTTTACGATGGCAATGTGTTATTTTTTAATATATTGGTTTTACTCTTATCTACAAGAAAAGATGTTTAACTGCTGAATTGCATGGTTACATCCTCTGTACCTTTAACAATGGGGCACTGCCTAATGTATTTGGCGCGCTTTTTTGTTTAAAAAGAAACTGTTACAGACTTGTCTTAGTACTCTGAGGAAGCTATAGCAGGAGCTGTAGCGAAAACGTTGCTTGTTTTGGGATAATAAAAAGTACGTTTAGATTCATATCGCTGAGTGGACTATTGGCTTTTTGATCACTTCTGTTCCAGTCTGTTCTTTTGGTTTTTTTGGTTGAATAACAGTTTGTATTCAGTGTTTTGTGATACGGTTACGGAGATGTCGGAAAGCCCTGGCAGCCCAAGCATCTTTGGGTCCCACAATGATCAGCAGGATAACAACAGGGACATGAATAATTTGCTAGCAGCTATCACCAAAAGATTGGATATGCTTTATGGGCGTATGGACCAACTGGACTCTAGGATTGGGCAAGGCCCTTTAAACAACATTACACCAGGTAACAGTGTTCCTTCACTGAACAGCTCTGATTTTATTACAGCGGGTCAAAGGCCTATTCAAACGCAACCTGGAGGTGCTCCCACTACCCAGCCTATTTCATCAGATAGGACCAGATCTGGCCCTATTGACAACAATCATCATCAGGTGCTTATTGGCGTTCCCTCTCTTCAGGACTGGATTTCAGACGCTAATTGTGTTTCTTTTGGACAACAGCGAGAACAGGAACTACCGGCACATTCAGATGTCAACTCTACGGAATCAATGGTGAGCAAACTCCATACTTTTGACAACAAACTGGTTAAACTTCGCAAATTACAGCTTGAAGTTTCATATTTTAAACAATGCTTGAATGATAAAATTATACCTAAGGGACTACGTAGTAATTTTGCCCCAACTGGCCTAATTAATGATGACTGCTTTCTTAATGATCTAAAGACACTTTTTGACCAGCAGGGTTTCCAACTCCTTGATTTAATTATTAAGCATTACTCACGACATATTTCAACACTAACCACTGAACTCAATGACCTTGACAACTCTATCAAGGAGGACTTGGACTTTAATAACTTTAAATATGACTACACACGTATTTTCAACAGCATAGATGCTCTTCTTTTGAAATTGAAGGCCAATAAGACAAAAAAACTAAAGCGGGATAATTTGGCATACCAACAAAATAAAGCATATGAAAAACTTTTTCCCCCTCGAATTCACCCTGTGAATGAACAACTACAAGGCACTGAACAAGCCAGGTCAGATGAAGACTTTGATTCATATGAACCACCTTCTACATCACAAAATTTTTCGGGCTCCAATACAGCCCCAAAACGTAGTAATAGAATGCGGACTAACCAATTTAATGGGAATAACACCAGGAACAATAACTTGCCACAATCTGGGCCAAACTCCCCTTTTCATAATCAAAACCAGAATCCAGATCACACTGGTTTTTTAGGGAGAAGATACAATACCAGGTACCAACAACAGAGAAGGAACTGGAACAACTGAGTTATACCTCTGTGGACAATAGGGGTGGTAATACACTCCAAACTATACCTTCCATCTTGAAAAACAGTAAAGGAGACTTCAAGATTTATAATTTTACTGACTTTAAAATAGAGCAAGAATTGATAGATCTCCTAGCTTTAGGTAATTCATTTGTTCCTTCTTGCCATTTTAACCTTACAGAAACTATAATTGATGTAAAATATTTTACAAGAAAACTTAACTTGGGGTTACTTTTTTCTTCTCCCATGCAGCGTGAACTAAATAACTTGAGATTGTCAAGTGTGTATAATCCACCTTTACATCCCACGTTAGCCTTATTTGAAAAAGCTTGTGAGGTTGACCTTAGACACCTTGACACTCAAGCTAAACACCTGGTTAGGAAACCTAACTTCAACATCACTAAAGAACAGCATAACCTACTTAGGGAGCTTGGCAATATACCCATCCGAGTCCTTAAACCTGATAAAGGTGGGGGGTTAGTCATTCTAAACAAAGATGACTATTCAGAACGGATGAGTAAAATTCTGAATAGTCCAGCCTATAGACCCTCTTCACTCAACGAAATGAACATCACATTTTCCAGAAATAGAGGTTACTTTAGGGACTTATTCCTAGCAGGAAAAGTTAGCAATGAGGTTTATCATTTTATTGATATCACTTTACCTAAAACACCTGTAATTTTCGGTATTCCGAAAATTCATAAAAATCTACATGACCCACCAATGCGGGCACTGGTTGATGGGAGGTCTTCTATGACCCACCCTTGCGCCCGATTGGTGGACAATATACTCAGTAAATATCTTAAAATGATACCCTGTGTGTGTAAGGATTCCTGGTCCTTTTTGGCTAATATCAACCAGCTAAAACTAGACCACAGGTTCAACTTCTTGACAGTTGACATTGTGGACTTATACACCTCCATTCCTCATCAGGAAGCATCAGAGTGGGTGGGTCTTTTGCTGCAAGAACTGGGAGCTCCCCAAACGGAAATAGACACAGTCACTGAACTTATTGATATTATTCTTACATCTAACTTCTTTCTGTTTGAAAATCAATACTTTCTACAGACTCAGGGTATAGCTATGGGCTCACCCTGTGGGACATCAGTTGCAAACATGGTAGTAGCCTACTGGGAGAAAAAATTTCTCCTTTCTAACCCCCAAGTAGTGAAACATGTCATTTATTACACGAGATATTTGGATGATATATTCATCCTTTTCCAAGGTTCTGAACAGGATGCAACTGCCATCATTGAATTCATGAATGGCACTACATCTTTTTTCAAGTTCACTTCTCACTTTTCTACTGACTCCATAGACTATTTGGATGTCTATCTTGAAAAATCTGATATAAATAACACATTAATTTCATCTATACACAGGAAGCCCACTTACTGTAATTCACTTCTCCATTTTTCAAGTCAACACCCTTTTAGACAAAAAAGATCTATAGTGAAGGGTCAACTGATTCGAGCAGCTAGAATGTGCAGCACCTTGGACCTCTTTAAAAAGGAATGTACACTCCTCTCTGACATGTTTTGCAACCGAGATTACCCAGTTGATCTACTGGAGGATCTGATTACAGAAGTTATGACTAAAAGACTGGAGGGTGTTTATAGACCACTACTTAATAACACTCTAGGACGTTTTGGGGATGTTTCCATAGCTGATTATTCAATGTTAACACCAAGTCCCCCTGTTCCTTGTGAACTACCTTCTAGTAATAAAGAGAAGAACTTCTCCCTCAGTTTTATCACAGTGTATAACATGGATTCTAGGATGATCAACTCCATTTTATTTAAAAATTGGTACTATATTTCTAGTCATAGTGGTCTAGGTGAAAAACTGGGGGAAAAACCAATGATAGTTTATAGGAGGGGCAAAAATTTGAAGAACTTTCTAGAAGCAAAAACACACCTTGATTTCCATTCACGGCAGAAAGGCAGTTTTCCATGTGGTAACTGCAACTTTTGCAAATACATTAGAACAGGGTGTACACAAATTGTAAATGGCAAAAAAATAACTTGCCATTATAAAGTTAACTGTAACACTAAATCCCTGGTTTACTTAGCTCAATGTGTTTGCTGTCCTGCATTCTATATTGGAAAAACTGAGCAAAAATTTAAGGAGAGAATATATCAGCACACCTATGCAATTAAAAAAAGCAAGGATGACAACGCACTCTCAAAACACATTATTTTAAATAAAGATCACAATTTTCTCTTCTCTGCCATTGATCATGTCCCTCATAATATTAGAGGTGGTCCTTCTCCCATTATTCTGGAAACAAAAGAGCTCGAAAGTGGCAACTTAAACTCGATGCATTTCAATCACCTGGCCTCAATGACAACTGCAATATTTCTTGTTTATTAAAATTAAGGAGTTACTTGAGATAATATTACACTTTTAGATTATTATTCATTGGTTGTATATATATAAAATTGAAGCTATTTTGATTTTTTAAACATGGGATTAGTTAGGCATGATTCACATTTCTGATTTTTTATTAATTTCATTTTTTACTCATTGGCCACTACTCAAGTCTCACGGTTTTGGGGAGCTATTTGCTGCCTTGTTGGCATGGTCGGGATCTATCAGGGAATTTTTTGTATCTTTTGTACATTTTTGCACATTATCTGGGTCTTATTGCCTGACCTGCTACAGTGAGGGGAGGTCCCGCTATTCTGGCGATGTAATGGGCTCGGGTTGAGGTGTTTTTTACTATTGATCATGTTTGAGCTTGGCGTACTGTCCATTACTGGATTGCCATGGCTTCTTACGGAAGGGAGCGTTTTGCATTTTTTGGGACTGGATCTAATTCATTGACCTTAAGGGGTCATCCTTCTGTTAGCCTTTTGCTTGAAATTCCCGCAGACTTTTTTACTCGGAGCCACTCATACAGGCAGAGTGGCATAGAGTATATGAGCACATGTTTGAGTGCTCCGATCACTGCAAGACAAACTGTTTAACAATCTAGACACTTTACGGGTTAAGAATCCGTGGAGGATGATCGCACTTACTTAGGGGTTTCTACCTCTATTACTTACTTTAAGTTACATCCTTTTGGGGTGGGACTTATTTTCCTTGACTCCACATGGAGGTTTGGTTGGATAGGTGGGGTGGATCGGACCTCAGTCCGCTTTGTTGCAAAATCCAGGTCACTACACCTTGTCGGCAATACTCTCTTGTTGGATATTTTTAGGTATGTCTGCTTGATAATTTGCATAAAATGCATTCAAAGAAAGGACTATTTTCTACCTTGTACAATCCTAAATTAGTTTTTAATACTCTGTAACATGATTGTGCTGGCATCGGAAAACGATGCTTTGCGGGTTAATTTTGTACACTTGAAATGTTTAGGAGTTGTTGCACCCGATCAGGGTCACATTTAGTTTAGGTAATTGCAACAGGGGCATGCACATACCAAGTTTTCTTGGTTCACTGTCATTTTTCTGATAGTTTGTTTACATATCGGCTTGACAAATATGCCGTTTTTATTCAGAACTTTAGGTAACAGCAGCTCGGACAGGTGCCGTTTGCTGAATGTCACTGGTTATTACTAATGTTTTACGATGGCAATGTGTTATTTTTTAATATATTGGTTTTACTCTTATCTACAAGAAAAGATGTTTAATTGCTGAATTGCATGGTTACATCCTCTGTACCTTTAACAATGGGGCACTGCCTAATGTATTTGGCGCGCTTTTTTGTTTAAAAAGAAACTGTTACAGACTTGTTTTAGTACTCTGAGGAAGCTATAGCAGGAGCTGTAGCGAAAACGTTGCTTGTTTTGGGATAATAAAAAGTACGTTTAGATTCATATCGCTGAGTGGACTATTGGCTTTTTGATTACTTCTGTTCCAGTCTGTTCTTTAAGTTTACAAAGCAGTCAGGCTTTAAAAAATGTGACTTGTGTTGCCAAAAAATGTCCCTTATGGATGGGCACACGAGTTGCGTTTACTGTTTTGGTGCGGTCCACCTTCAAGATTCGTGCTCTGTGTGTCATGCCTTCAGTGCGCGAGTGTTGCAGGAAAGGTGCAACAAGTTCATAGATTCATAGGTTCATAGATTAGTACTAA
The DNA here is from genome assembly GCF_019279795.1 of Protopterus annectens. Taxonomy (NCBI): domain Eukaryota; kingdom Metazoa; phylum Chordata; order Ceratodontiformes; family Protopteridae; genus Protopterus; species Protopterus annectens. Next base: position 566,661,621 of record NC_056741.1, on the reverse strand, counting down.
GCTAGCTGCCCTTGCAAGCCATTTTAAGCTTAGCCAATTATCCCTTGTGAGACTTGAACCCTGCACCTTGTGTTTGTAAGGCAAACACTTTAACCATTAGGCCACCCTCCCAACCCTGACAACAATTGAGCAAATACCTGTGTCTTGAGTAGCCTCTTCACCACTCACTCCACATCATCATCCGATAACCTCCTGGATGATCGAGAGGAGTGGTCCCTAAGTTGATCTTTAGAAGGTTGTTAAAACCTCAGATTGAGGTTGCTTCGGTTACTCAGCCTTCAAAATCTGATGATAAACAAGCTTCTTTGTTGGCTCCACCTTCGGTGCCGACAAATGCAAAATCTAAATCTTCAGATCCTTCGGAGCGGATTGTTGGCTCCGAGGATTCCTCTGTTCTGGCAGCTCCATCTGTGGCTTCGGAGATGTCCCGGGCGCGTAAGAGGTTGAGATCTCCTTCCTTGGACCTGGTGAGATCTGTGCCCCAGTCACCACTGTTACAATTAGAAGCAGGTAGTCACCGGTCCTTGGCCCACTCCTCTCGATCATCCAGGAGGTTATCGGATGATGATGTGGAGAGAGTGGTGAAGAGGCTACTCAAGACACAGGTATTTGCTCAATTGTTGTCAGGGTCAGCTCAGAAGGAAGTGGCTCCACTGTCTGGTCCAGCCCCTATCTCTGTTCCTCCTCCGACTGCATCCATTTCCGAGCCGGAATGCATGGAGGTAGTAGCGGTGGAACCATCAGTTCTGATGACCCTTGCTCTGTTGGTTCTGACATTCATTCTGACCTCCTCGACAGTCCACTCCATCCAGAGGTCTGGGCACCGAGACTCGCTCGTCGGCTGCTAGGGAGGAGCTTCGGCACAGGTGAGTTCGGCTCCCACATCTGCCTTGGAGCCATTGCCTTTGGTGTGGAGGAGGTCTCCAGGCTCCGCGGAGCCAGAGCTTCCTTCCGTTCTGCACCGCGGTGCCTTCGAGTTGATGAGTGTGCTGTCCACTGAGACGGCCCCACCCTTGGCACCATTGGCTCCATCCCCATCGATACCTGTATATGCCTTGGATCCTTCTCTCCGTCCCAAGCGTGGGGAACCTATGCCCCAGGACACCCCACTGGGCGACCCCTCTTCTTCCGAAACCTCTCCTGATCATGCCTCAGAGGAAGTTCCCAGAAAGAAAAAAATGTAAGAGGAAGCATGTGGACTCCTTTGAGTCCATCACCTCTGACACGGACTTGGATGACTTGGAAAGGTCCCCACGGTCCCCCTCTGAAGATGTCTCATTCTCAGACATTCTGGAGATCCTTAGACAGAGGGGAAACTGGAAGTCCCTTGCCCCTTCTGAGGACGAGTCCATGTATCTGGACGCATTTGGTTCCCGACCTTCCACCTCCTGGGTGCCTCCGCCTTTCGACCCAGCTGTCATGAGTTGAAAGGCCTGGAGTGCTCCAGAGTCCATGGAACCTTTTCCGAGAAGGCCAAGCAAATTTATGACTGCACCAGATGACAAGTCCTTCCTCTCCAAAGGCGTGCCAGTTGATGCTATGGTGGTGACAGCAGCCACCAAGAAGGAACTTGTGGAGACTTCCTCTTCTATCCATCCACCAAACAAGGAGTCTAGAGCCAAGGATAGGTATGGGAAGTGTGTTTTCTCTTCAGTGGCCTTTACTCTTTGGTCACTGAACTACTTGATGCATTTTACAAGGCTTCAGAGGGATATCCTTAAAGAGTTGGGAGATACCCTCCAGGAACCTTCAGCTGAGGGAGTGGCTTCCAAGTCGGCTAACCAGCTAGTGACCCTAACCTCCATTGTCAACTTCTCCATGCACATGATTTCTTACACAGCAGATGGAGCGAGTAGGGCTGCAGGCACAGGAGTGGCTCTTCGCAGACATTCCTGGATGTGCCTTTGTCAATTTGCGGAGCCCTTCAAGTCTTCCTTTACGAACGCCCTCTTTGACAGCTCGGGCTTATTCGGGCCGCAAGTTTGAGAGACTCTTACCAGGAGTGAACGTGATGGCAAAACTCTCTCTGCTGTAGGAGTCCATTTTTCCACTCCATCTCGGCCTTATCCCAAAGGTCAAAAGAGTGGGAAAATGTGGTTCTGTAAGTCCCAGAGAGCTTCGCCGGACACTTGTGGAGATAATTCCCCCAGAGGCAGAGGGGGGAAATAATAATGGGAGACGCCAACCTCGTGGGAGGGGGGGTCCGCAACTGGGCGAAAGGGATACATTCTCTGCCAGACCCGTTCAGAATCCCTGAAGGATTGCCTGGCTGCTCACCTCTGGTGGAAGTTGGGGGCAGAATTTCACTGTACCCAAGAGCCTGGCAAGATATAACAGAAGACGAATGGGTACAGTGCATAATATCCAGGGGTTACAAAATTCTCTTTTCCCAAGCACCCCCAAGAAGTCAAAAATGAACAATCCCAGATGTTCCACCCCCTCTTTGGGATCAAGCAGCCATAGAAGTAAAAACTTTGCTGCAAAAAAGAGCCATTCAGGAAGTCCCCACAGACCAGATAGAATCCTGAACTTACTCAAGGTTCTTTTTAGTTCCAAAGAAGACAGGGGACTGGAGACCTATCTTGGATCTCAGCAAGTTAAACAGGTCAGTAAAGAAGACCAAGTTCCGGATGGTGACACTGCAGCCCTTTCTACCCTTTTTGGGTCAGGACGATTGGATGTGCCCTATCAATCTCCAGGACGTGTACTACCACATAAAAATGGACAGGCAGTCCAGGAGACATTCACGATTCTGGTTGGGAGCCAGTCATTATCGGTTCAGATCTCTGCCCTTTGGTCTCACCACATCCCCCAGGGTGTTCACCAAATGCATAGCAGTAGTCACGGCTCACCTGAGACGTTTGGGATTCCAGGTGTTTTCTTATCTGGATGACTGGCTCTTCACTGCCACCACCAAACATCATCTTCTAAGGGCCAGTAATCACACGATTCACACTTGTGCATGCCTAGGAATCACAATAAATTATGAAAAATCTGCCTTGTTGCCGTCTCAGTGTATTACTTTCATAGGTGCTCAGCTAAACACAAGAGACATGATAGTCAAGCTTCCACAAGAAAGGGTGCTTGCCATTTAAGGTCAGGTGTCTCTTCTTTTGTCAAAATCAAAGGTTCAGGCTCGATTTGTCCTGAAAGCCTTGGGGTTAATGGTGGTTACCATAACTCTAGTTCCGCTAGCCTGTTATCACATGAGGATCCTGCAGTCTTCACTCAGTGATTGTATCAGGACTTGCCAATGTCACACATGATCTTAATCACAGATACTTGCAAGAAAGATCTACAGTGGTGGTTCCTCTCCCTCCCCTAGTCACTCTGGGCAGACCCTTTGTAGCCCCTCTTCCAGTAGCCACAGTGACCACGGATGCTTCCCAGATAGGGTGGGGGGGCATTATCTGGGGCAAACAGTCCAAAGAACTTGACAACCTCACAAGTGCCATTTGCACATCAATGTCCTGGAGATGAGAGCAGTGTTACTAGCATTGCAAGCACTTCATGACTCTCTCCCTTTGGGCCATATAGCAATTCAGACAGACATGTCAGTAGTGTGGTACATCAACAAACAGGATGGAACCAAATCTTATCCCTTATGTCGGGAGGCCCTTCAATTATGGCAATGGGAGATCTCCTCTCAGCGTTTTCTGGTTGCAATGCACATTCTGGGGAAGTTCAACGTGATAGCCGACAAGCTCAGCAGGGCAATTCTCATGCCCCACGAGTAGTCTCTGAAACAAGATGTGATGGATATGATCTTCCGCAGATGGGGCCAGCCACGCTGCAATCTCTTTGCCTCTCATCTAAACAACAAATGCAGCAGCTAGTTTGCCCTAGTTCCCCATCCGAGACAGTCACCCAGAGATGCACTGGTCCACGATTGATCCCCCCCCGGGATCCTTTACGCTTTCTCCCCTTTCCTTTAATTCCAAAATTTCTTCAGAAAGCAAAGTTGCTGAGTTGCAAGCTGATCCTCATTGCTCCATACTGGCCTAGTCAGATGTGGTTCTCATTCCTAGCACATTACCTGAAGGAGGAGCCTTGGATTCTGGACCCGGTTCCAGACCTTGTGACACATCAGTCGGGCGCTCTTCATCCTTCCATTCGAACTCTCAAGCTGACAGCTTGGTTTCTCCACTTCCGATCCTAGCCAGGCTCCCTGATATCTCTCCTATGGTTCATCATATTTTAGTCTCTTCCCATAAATCAACTACTAGGATGCTTTATGCTAGTAAATGGAAGTGGTTCTCACTCTGGGCCGAGCATAATGACATTGATCCTTTTACAGCTCCAGTTCCAAACATTTTGGACTTCCTGGCTAAAACCTTCGAAAAAGGAGCAGCTGCTGCTATGATTCGTGTTCAACTGGCTGCTATTTCTAATTTTCATGTGGGACTCCTAGGTTCTAATGTCATATCCCATAAGTTATGCAAGGCCTTTTTGAAAGGTGTTACCGTATTAAGGCCTCCTATCTGAGAACCTCTCCATCCTTGGGATTTAAACCTAGTACTAGCTGCTCTGATCCTTCCTCCCTTTGAATCAGTTGCTTCTTGTCCTCTGAAGTTCATATCATGGAAGACTCTCTTCTTGGTCACGGTTACATCAGCTAGACGGGTCTCCGAGTTACAGGCACTTTCCATCCGCCCGCCTTATACGATTTTTCACAAGGACAGAGTATCTCTTAGGACTAATCCTTCCTTTTTACCAAAAGTCTGCTTAGACTATAATTTGAATCAGTCAATTGAACTTCCTGTTTCCTTTCCAAATTATGGCAACAAGGCAGAATACAAATTACATCAATTGGATGTCCACAGGAAATTACGATTTTATCTTCAAAGGACCAACGACATTAGAAAATCAGATCAGCTGTTTGTATCATTTTCTCAGAGCAAACAAGGCTCATCAGTTTCCAAAGTGACTCTTTCAAAATGTTTGTCCAGTACTATTACTTACGTTTATGAGTCTTGGAATGTGTCAGTTCCAGGGAAAGTCAGGGGACATTCCACTAGGTCCTTGGCTACCTCCATAGCCTTTCAAGCTAAGCTTCCTTTAGATACTATTTGCGCGGCAGCAACATTGGCTACTCCCCATATCTTCATTACTCAGTGCAAAGTGTACATGGCCTCTCGGAACAGGGTATCTTTTGGTTCCACGGTTCTGAAGTCTCTCTTCCAGTGAGCCACCCAGGATTTAGGTGCTAGGGATGCTGTCCCAACCAGAAAGAAGGAAGGCGAGATGGACAACATAACATAAAGAAGTTATGTTCTTACCATAACGTTCCATGTTTGTTGTCCTTTATCTCGCCTTCCTTCTTGTGACCCTTCCTCCTTCCCCCATCCTGGATGATTGACAGGAATTTACCTTTTGTCTGATATGGCTGAGTATCCTTTGCTTTTCAACCTTTGGTGTTCTCCTTGTCACCTGTTTTCCTTTTCCTGTTGGTACAAGGAGCCTTATTGTTTACTTACATCTTCTATTGGGTAATTTATATTTTTTTCCCTATATAGTGGTTAGTTCTCACAAACGAGATCTGGGTAGCTACCGCTATGCATGCTGGGATAAGT